>NW_027493246.1:0-462327 GCF_021521415.1 Bidens hawaiensis
TTACAGGCTTTGGGGAAATTACGCCTAAAAAAGGAAAGGTGACAGCTAGAGAGATAACACTCAACTGTTTACAGCTGGTGTACAATGCGTGCTTTCTGGACTTACGAAACGGGTCGGGTCATAAATGTAAGCATGAAACAGAATCCAAGGGATGAAAGCTCTAATCCATGCAATGACACGTGGACTTTCTTAAGAAAATGTTAAGGATAATAACATTATTAAATTAATAGAAAAACCGGTCAATGTTCGATTCTTTTTAATTCGAGTTAATGATCATTTTCGTTTATGGACATTCGTTACTTTCGTCATTTCAGTTTAAACTTTGAAATTTTATCAATTTAGTCCTTATAATTTTAAACATTAGCCAATTACGTCCCATGTCTAACGGCATCCAACTATGCCGTTAGTTTAAGGGGTATTTTGTCTTTCTCTTATTTTTTTTAGTTAATGGCTATTTTTGTCCCTGTGGTTTAATACGTTTGCTACTTCAGTCCAAAATTTGAAATTTGTCAATTTTATGTTTTATTTAATTTAGTTTTTTTTTCTTTTTCTTTTTGTCTGTAACTCCTAATAGCATAATCCAAGTCCAAAACTATCGAGCATCCCCCCCCCCCCCCTCGGTATTTAGTTTCTAGACATTTTTTAAACTCTCACTCATGGTGGAATTCATTGGTAAAGTGGTCAAGGTAATTCTCTGAAACCGTACTATACCGATAAAACTAATAACGTAATTGGCTAATGTATAAAACTATAAGGAGTGAATTGACAAATTTTCAAATCTTTTGAACTGAAGTGGCGAATGTAGCAAACTACAGAGACAAAAATGACCATTAACTTTTTTAATTTTTTAACATAGTCCCACTTAATAAAACCATTCAAAATCGACTATTGTTTAAATCTTATTAAACTTTTATATAAATAAGGAAAAAAAATTAAACTAAATGATTAAATGCAAGGTATATGAATTTAAGTGGGATTTTAGTGCAAATTGTAAATAAAAAATATAGGAGCTTATTTGGTAATTTGGTGTTGAATCAACATTTCACAAGAGTTTTGACGAATTAAAAGGTTCCATTAGCCATTAAAAAATGCAACAAAACACGTTATATTTCTAATTGATTCAGAGATAGTCTCTTAAAAACTATCAAACAACCAAGTTAATGGTTTAATATTATTTTATTATTTAATCTTATTTAAATTAAACAGTTACAAAACTTGTTTTTAATTAGAGAAGTTTTTTTCTTCATAATTGCTTGTTATTTTATTCATAGTTTAATTTAGAAAAATAAGTATTAAATTGTAATGCAGGTTATGGGGTAGGGATGAGTTCGGTACCGTACCGGTACCGAAAATCCCGATCCCGAAAATCACAAACTTTTGGTACCCGGTATTTAAGGTAACCGAAAACTCAAAACCTTGGTACCGATTCAGTACCGACAGTACCGAATCGGTACCGGTATCGGTTCAGTACCAATACCAATCGGTACCATACCGATTTTTGCTCATCCCTATTATGGGGTATACATTTATAATTTTTAATTTTACGTAGGCACCACATCGTCTATTTTATCCCATTTCACTTCACCTCACCATAAAGAAATTGTTTAACCCCTCATTTAACTCTCTTTATATAATGTGCAATTGATTCTTAAATTACTGTATGTGTGTGCAAGGCCATCTCTGAAAATCCCTTAAAATTTTGGGACCTGGGACGCAGGGCCAGCTCAACGTACTCGGAGGCCTAAAACTAACTAAATTTTTGAGGCCTTTTTCTCTTTTTTTCTTTATGCGTATAAGGCTAGAGAGTATATAACACACACACACACACACACACACACACACATATATATATATATAGAGAGAGAATTTTGATGATATGCAGTGATAATGGATATGAAGCAATCCTTTTCAGCTTATGGCACATCAATGAGGTACTAATTCTAAAAGAACTCTTATTCAAAATCTCATAATACATAGTTTCTATTTAAAATGGAGGCCTTATAAAAGTGGACGCCTAAAGCCATGACCTCATTTAGTTTACCCAAGAGACGGCCCTGCTGGGACGAGCTCAAAAATGGGCCCCTAAAATCGCATTTTCAATTATGTGATAAATAATTTAACAATTTTACCGTTATGGTTGCCTTTCAAAAGCCCAAAATGAACCAAAATAATAATAATAATAATAATAAACAAGTTACCAAAATGACTCATATAAAACACAATGAAAGTTTTATTTTTAAAAAAAGAATACCACTTGTGAGAATTCAACCCATAACCTTTAATTCCATAGCGAAACAATTTTTTCATTCAACCAATGAGTTACTTTGTAGGCTTTTGTTTTAAAATAAATTATATATAAAATATAATAATTTTTTTTAACAATTGGATAATATTGAGAGAGTGGGTCTAGATTCGTCGCCCTCTCTTTGGGCAGGACCTGTGTGTGGGTAGATGATTTTAAAGTCTATTAACATTTTAACTCACCTTGCATTTAACGACTCTTAATCCTTGAAGAGAGTGGCATGCCACTCACCTTGCAGTTAATCTTTGCCATCTCAGCTTTAACGCTCTAGACGCGAACAATTTAAAACTCAAGTGTTCTAATGATTATAGAATATGTAAACGACTTCTTTGAAACAATGAAAATTTAATTGCCGTTACGTAAAACTGTTCGTACTTCTTAACTATTTATTGGAAACATTATATGTTTTTCTCGATTTTCTTTTTAAAACTATTATTATATATACCATGGCTATAAAAAATCTCGACTATGCACTGATTAATTACTATTAGTCCTGATTAATTGTTAGTCCTCACTCCACCGTCCGACTAGTGATTAGCGATTACCACAACACCAAGTACGTCCTCCCAGATTATCAACCAATCTGCGTACTTTAACGTACTTCACCATATGTATTAGATATGGTCCTTTGTTAGCTATCTTCTATATATTAAACATCTTGTTTGAACATGAGAGTGATGACACATTCATTAAAAAATCAGCCGAATATAGTGGAACTTCCTAAGGATGTTGTCACATAACATTTCTTCTAGTCTCTCAATGTTGAATATCACCTTGAGATCAACAATGATAGGCTGCCTCCTTTGTTGCCCTAGATGTTTGCTATATATTCAGACTCCGAGGTGGACTGAGTAACACACTATGCTTGTAACTTTTCCAAGTGATTGTTCTATCATTGACCGTAATCACATGCCCATTATGTGTCGAGAATCATCACGAGCAGTCTAGAAAGTAGCATTAGACTAACACCTTACAATGTGCTCCTCATCCAATCCTCCATAATTAGCAGCATATCCTTAATCCTCCACATTTAATTGACCAGTGTTTCTGTTGATTTATGCTCCTCGTGCCTAAAGCATACGAAACATCAGGTTTTGTGCATAATGTGCCATACATGATCGATTCATTTGCAACATAAGAACTCTTTCCATCTTCTTAATTTTGTTTGTCTGTTTCTAAAATAAAGACTTAGGATCGTTCCATGTGCCATGGGCAAGAGTCGACGCTTGGATTCTTGCATTGAAAAACGTCAAATGACCTTATCAAGTAAAGAGAACGAATGTACATGGAACTAAAAGTCGGTGATAATAATCTATCCTTAATCCTTGCTAGGAAAATGGTATGATGGTTTATTCGAAACTAACAAATATTATATGCAATGGGTTAAAGATTGAATCTTTATCTAACACATTTATTCGAGAAACAAACCATACAAGCTATAACA
This sequence comes from Bidens hawaiensis, assembly GCF_021521415.1. Lineage (NCBI taxonomy): Eukaryota > Viridiplantae > Streptophyta > Magnoliopsida > Asterales > Asteraceae > Bidens > Bidens hawaiensis. The sequence goes on from NW_027493246.1 coordinate 3,747, forward strand.
TATACAAACAAACAATCGAGAAAAAAAATGCCTACGCTTGTGCACATCCGGACCACCATTGGTTACAGTTAAATTCAAAATGTTTACAAAGAAAGTGAAAGATGAAACCAAACAAATATAAGGGAACTTGCATCAACACTGGTCAGTAACAATCATATGATCCAAGTATACCACTCATGTTTCTTGTCAGGGTAAGGATCGGAGGATTCTAGGTTAGGATTTGATCGTCCGATAGGAAGAACTCTTTGGAGAAATCCATCGATTTCGTCTTCCATTTGCTCATAAATGTAGAAGGCAATAAAGGAGAATGGAAGAACTGAAACAACAATAGCAAATTGATTTGGTTTTGTTTCTAATATATGTTTATGAGGTTTAGAACTCAAGTTCAAAGCCACAGATGACAATTTTGAGCAATGTAGATACAAATATGTCCATTTGGGTCATGCTTTATATCAAACAAACAAATTTAAAAATTTCAGGTAAAAAGGTAACAAGTTCCAGAATTCTTCAAAGTGCAATTTTAAAGCATATAATTTTTATAAATAGTTGGATCAAAGGAAAACTAGGGTTTGGCGCTATTGCGAACCAAACAAGCATATTCGACTAGTTTTGCTGAGTAAATATAGTATTATATCAATTTCTTAAGGGTTATATAAATTTATCCTTTTGACTTAAAAAACAAACTTGTTAAATCAGTGATTGTTGATTCTTGATCCGTTTGACCCATCCAAAGTAACCCACGTACACGTAAATTAGTCAAATTTGCCCCATCTATTAGAGACTGTTCTTGCTGTTTCACAAACTAACTACCAACCTTTCGTGAAGAAACTTTGCATTGACATGGACCCGATCAAGGCAAGGATGGAGAGAAATGACGCCGTCTGTTTATTAAAAAGGTATGAAAAGTTCATTAGATATAATGCTGGAACATTATAATGTCCTAAGTTAAATAATTAATTAGTTATTTGGTAGTTAAATAACCACCACCACAAGGGGTGCAATCGTTTGTTAGCAACCTTTCATTAAGTATAAATATGCGTTAAAAGTGTTGTAAGCAAGTGTGTTGTGTATATGAATCAATGATGCAACTTTTGTCCAGGCTATTGTTCATCCATGTCAACAATATCAGCATTGCCCGTTTTGCCAACAGTATTACTTCGACCCAAGCCACTTAACAGTAGAGTTCTCTCTATCCACAAAAAAAACGTGCACGTGTTGGTGGTAAATAAGGTTGGGCATTCCTTTTAAGACCCGCATCTCTTCTGTCCATCACGACTGATGTGGGATTTGTCTAGGTTGTTACAAACGTATGAATTTTGAATGAAACTAATATATATATATATATATATATGTATGTGTTTATATATATATATATATAGGGTTAGGTTAGAATAAAAACCCACTTGAGTTGTGAAAACTCTAGAAACCCATTCTCAACCACATGTTTTTAATTAAAGATTAAATCTTGTGGTCCACAATTAAAGTTAATATATAGGGTTAGGATAGAATAAAAACCCACTTGAGTTGTGAAAATTTAGAAACTCATATATATATATATAGAGAGAGAATGGAAGTACCTTAACGAACAGTATTGAGTTACTCCCACTTGAAATAGATTTTAGACTACGTGCTGCACAATTCCATGACAAAACAAGCGATAACGCAGTTTGGCGTGCCATAGTATCTGCGAACCGAACTTCTGAAATTTTCTCAACCGAACATCCTAGTCTGTAACAGAATAAGCCACGGTTAGAAGCCATGCTCGAGTTGGCTCAAAGACACCCTAACTGTAATTTAAACAAAAGAGAAAACTTACAACTTATCAGGCAACTTCCCTTGGATAAACAAAAAGACTGACCCCATGATGAAGAGCTTGGAAATTGCAGTGATCATGGTATTTCCAGGTGATACCAGATTGACATAGAATGCACATAATATTAGCTGTATACCGAGTGTCAACTTAATATCCCTCCATAGAAATATGTCTGCAACTGCAAATCATGATACCACAAGTATCAAGAAAAGTGACCAAACTAAAGTATTAAATTTATTGTTAAAATTGTAAAGATTAGAGGTGTGAATGTGCCGAGCTACTCGAGACCCGGCTTGCAAAAAGCTAGAATCATGCCGAGCTTAAACATGCTCGAGCCTAAAAACTTATTTGTCATTTAATAAAATAGCTCGAGCCAAGTTTCCTTATATTGGGCTCAGCTAGGCTCACAAGCCTAAACGAGTAATGAGCCTATTAGTTATATAACTATAACAATTTTTATTTCATATAATAAATATATATTATGTAATAAAAATAACTACATATATAACTAGGATAAAAATAACTAAATAATATAGGGAGAGGTTCAACACAGAATACTAAATTATTGCGAGAGAAACAAAGAACAAACCTCAATCGTATAATTTTTTTCTATAAATACTCCATACTTTTTAAAACTCTATGCAATGTACATAAAAAACCATTAAACTAATGTGTTCCTAGACTTTTCTCATTTTTAAATGTTTAGCTACACATGTGTGAGCTATGTGATATAGATAAAAGTAAAATTATTAATAACTAACAAATAATAAACGAGCAGAACTCGAGCTTGAAACAACTGACCTCAAGCTCTATTAAGTTAAGTCAAATGAGTTTAGCTCTGTTAAGTTAAATGAGCTTATGTTACGACCCAAGTTATAACTATACCAATTCCATTTCCAAGACATGCTGCAGCTTTAGAAGCCCCTTTATTTTTAAGATAAACTTCAGCTTTCAGATCAGAATATGATTCAATAGTTCTTTTCAAAGCTTCCTGCATAACCAAATTAACTTCTCTCCATCAAGATTTCATAAAAACACAAACTGGCTATTAACATCAAATATGCAAGTTTTTGTATGTCCCATGATCAGCTTAACGAAACAACGCACCTGAAGCGGAACAAGAGGTCTGTAACCGAGCCGATCGTTTGCTTTAAAAGAACTAAAAGTTCTGTTGCAAGATAGGAGTCTGATTCTAGAAGATGTCAACTGTGGGACCCGCATCCCGTATGGTGCTAACACGCGATACATACGCTGGATTAAAAATGCAAGCAGCATCATGATGAATACAGGAACCTTTGTTTTTGGCCTGCAAACTATAGTATATCAGAAATAACTGCCTTTCAAGATTATCTAGACCCTTATATATTATGTATTAATACATATCAAGATTATTATGAGATGCAAAGTAACAAGATGAATACCTTTTATAACCAAGGCCTTCAAGAAAAAGTGACATGAATTCCCAAAACCTTATTGGCTCCATGTTAGTTATAAAATAAGCCTGGAAAATTATCATGGATGGGTTAGCTTGTGAATAAGAATAATTATATGTATGCTTTAGTATCAGGATTTTTATATATTACCTCTCCTGCAGCTCTCTTTGAAACAGTACCACCTGATGCAAGAGCTCTTTCAGCACAAACATGTGCATGTGCCACATTTTCAACATAAGTGAAATCATACATGTTCTTGCCATTCCCAATAATGTACTGGAAGCTCAGAGTTCATAAACAAATTAAGTATATGTTTAAATTTATTCCAGTATTATTAAAGTTTGGCAAATGACTGTAATCATGTACCTTGCATCTTCCTTTCCTTGCTGCGGCAACTAAAGATGGAACAAGCAACTTATCACCGGGACCAAATATGCTGCTAGGACGTATACAACACGTTAATAATCCGTTCATTCCATTCGCCTTTATAATTAATGCTTCTGCTTCAGCTTTGGTTGAAGAATATGAATCAATGTGCTGAAACAGTCAAATTCCCACATTGTAATTCTGTACTTAAATGATTGTTTTTCATTGCATAGAATAGAATACCTTAGCAGGATATGGCATTGATTCAACACCCTCAAATATTCCATGTTTTCCATCAAACACCACACTAGGAGAGCTAGTATAGATAAGCCTTTTCACATTTTGCACACTACAAGCATCGATTATGTTCTTTGTGCCTGCAGATCAAACAACAGAAACATGAATTGAATATGGTTGCAAAGGAAGATTGATCAAACAAATAAACGAAAACACAGTAAACAGTCTGGTCAATATAACATAAACATGTGGCTAATATAAACAACCATAATATTATAGTACTTTACCATGCACATTGATTGAATAATGCAGCTGGTGGTTATTGATTGATGAATCTGGAGCAGCCATATGGTAAACAACTTCAACACCATGACAAGCTGCAAATTGTAACAGAAAATAACATACAAAGTAAAACTACAAAAACAAAAACAAAAACAAAAACAAAAACAAAACAAACAACGAAAAATTTGATATAAAAGTTCAGAAATTGCCTTTAAACACTTGGGATTTGTTGCGAAGATCCATCGATACATACTGAGCCCGACCTGAGTGTAAAGCTTGCCCTAGAACCCCCTTCTCCTCATGGGGTTCAAGCTTGATATAAGGACCCTTATCAGCAATCCTAACGGGATACATATCGTAACGAATGAGCATATCGACTAAATGCCTAGCTGCAAATCCTCTTCCCCCGGTCACAAGACACCATCGCTCTAGTTCATCAGCCATTTCTTATATTTGTGTTGCTTCTGTAATTACAAAGAATATATTATTAGAGCATAAAAGTTTAAAAATGAGTCATAGAAGCCACGACATCAACTACAGAAAGGCTAAATTTAATAGTTAACATCGAAAAATACAAGCTTGCTTGTTATATCATATGGACAATATGACATTGTTTGCCCTATCATGCGGGCCATATGATAGGGAGTAAAAGGTCACACGACTCGTACAATTTTTTGTTAGTGATCACACTAGTCATTTCTTTTCATACGAGTCGTGACCTTTCACCATATTATACAACCCATATGATACTAAAAACAACCCGCTTGACCATTTTTCGCCATACCATACATCTTGTATAGACATATGGACGGTATGACCTTTTGCACCCAATCATGCGAGCCATATGTTGTCATGCGACACGTGGTTTTTTGTCAGTGGCCACGTCAGTCATTTCTTTGTTAGGCAGCAAATCATATGAGGCCCTACATACTACCCACGTGAACTTTTTACCCCATCATACAACCCGCTTGACGTTTTACCCTATCAAAATGACACGTTTAACCACTTTTGCTAAAACCATACAGCCCGTATGACCCATCAGTTGTGTTTGTATTATTATTGTAAAGGTGGCCTACAAATATAATCAGCACAACAGTTGGATTAAATTGCAATACAGTTTGTGAAAAGTTGACGTTCTACATTTTGCAACTGAGTGAGTAATGATTTATAACCTAGCTAGTTACTAAACAAAGTTGTCTAATTGGCTTCATGGTGGATCTATTTCACCATTAAATTAATCACAATAATTCTTCATGTCAGTTAATTGCACATTATTTATCTTCGAGAAAACAAATCTTTCATAAATTTGATATTTAGGAAACAATTTATACCTGTAAATCGGAGATTCAACGGAATTGGCCACCGTAACGGTTAAGTATTTGCACGTGTGATCCTGCGAACGATGGAATATAACCTCCAAGGAACATTACACCTTTACATGCACGTCAGCACGTGAAACAATACAATGATAATAAAACTATTAAACCCAATATTCATAGCTACACTTCTCAAATTTGTTATTTTTTATTAAAAATAATAACAAAGAGTATAAAGGGTGTGTTTGGGATTGCTTATTTAAGAGAAAAAAGACTTTTTGTTAAAATGACTTATTAACTTATGAATATTTTAAAAGAAGTTTTGAAAAAAATGTTTGGATTAGCTTATGTGTTGAGGAAAGCCAAAATGACTAAAAATGACACTCTTTTTAAAAAGGAGTGTAATGGGTTTGTGGGTTAGAGGGGTGTAATAGGTAAATCAAACCCATTAAGTTAATAAGTTACAAAATCCTAACTTTTCAAAACCCTTTTATTTTGCCTTCTTCATAAGTTAAAATCCATAAGGTCTTATGGTTTGCCAAACACCTTATACACCTTATTAACTTTTCAAAAAATTTATAACTTACAATTTGATGAAATAAGGAATCCCAAACACCCAAAAAGTATATGGGAAAATTTAAAATTTAAAAGGAGAAAAAAATGAAACGTGTGCGAAGGATGTGTGGTTATAAAAAAACCATTAATTTTTTTTAAATATAATAAAGAAATCATAACTCAAAATATAAATAAAAAATAAAAAAATTAAAAAACCAAAATATTTCCACCGTCATTCCCGTTCCAAAAAGAAAAAAAAAACGCTGAAAAGACATAATACCGAAGATAAACAAACAACACAATAACAAATAAAAAAATAACAGTATGTGGCAAAATATAATACAATGACAAACAAAATATAACACAATATTGAGTAATATAACACAATATCAAGAAAAAAAGACACAATGTTAAGGAAAAAAAGCCACAATCAATGACGAAAATAAAAAAACACAATGATTTTTTTTCTCAAAATTGTGTTTTTTATTTTTTTAATTTTTTTGAACGAGGAAGACGGTGAAAACATTTTTGTGTTTTTATATTTTATGTTTTTTTATTCAATTTTGAAATATGATTTTTTTATTTATTTTTCATTCTTTTTGTAACACCATAGGCAAATCTCACATTGGGCGTGGACATGAGAGATCATTGGTTTATAAGTAAATGTCCATCCTCTTAAATCATCAATGCGTTTTGGGCTTAATGGCAGTGGACAAGAGGAAAGTTCCACAGTTAAGCGTGCTCAGGTGTGAGTAGTAGCAGGATGGGTGACCTCCTGAGAAGTCTCTACATGGGCAAACCAAAAACAAATCTGTGAGCTCTTCATGGGCAAAGCAGACAATAATGGTGGTGCGAGGGGCCAGATGCTACATGTAACACCCCAACCCGGAGCAGGCTGACGTGTTACTATTACAGATATCATAGACCAAACAAAAACCATTTAAAAGAAATGAAAAGAATCCCACAGTAACCAAAAGTGTTAAAAACACTGAAAGAAATTCTAAGTCCAGTTTATTAAATGCTTAAAGAAAATTAAACCAAGTCCTTATTCTTGAGCTTCATTTTACTCTCATCACTGATCTCCCCGATTTCCCGAATTACCTGTTAGCAAATAAGACAGACACAAACAAGAAAATACGGCTGAGCCAAAAATTGCCCAGTAACGGAAAGAACAATAGTATAGGTAAAGGCACACATAAGACAAAACACATACTGAAGTAAAACTGAAACTATTGCGGATATAAAACCACGTTTTAGACCGAACTATAATTAGATGCGAAACATAATCCGATACACTATCGGAACGTAATCTGAATATACTCAAATTTAACCAAATGCATATACACATATCGAAACGGACCAGAAATATAGCGAAACAAAATATAATTACTAAAATACACGACGATGATGTTAAAATAAATAGGTCGTGTAATACGGAAGCACCCAGAGCCGAAACAGAGGGGTACACAGCTAGCTAGTCCATGCACCAAAGAGACGGTGTGGGTGGCGTGCACACATTGTTCCATCTCAAACAGAAGTCAGGAGTCAGGAGTCAGAAGTCGGAGCTAAGATCGATCTATACGCCTCTAAGTGGCCAAGGTACTACATGAGTACTTTCAGAGACGCCGTGAACTTTGATTACGCACTGTCACGATAAGTGCCATGTCAGGAGTCAGGAGTCAGGAGTCGGAGCTAAGATCGATCTATACGCCTCCAAGTGGCCCTAATACTTCACAAGTACTAGTTAGAGACGCCGTGAACTTTGATTACGCACTGTCACGATAAGTGCCATGTCGTTGACGCCCCAACGACAAGTCAGAAATGCTCGGGTAACAGAGTACTAAAACTAAAAACATATAACTAAAATATATTATATAAAATAACTGAACTCAAAATATAACCGACGCGTAACGAAAATCCGTGCTACAAAGTAACGGAATAGATTCAATACTATTAGTAAACGAGAACAAAAGCCGCACTACGAAGTAACGGAATATAATTAATACTATTAGAGAAAGAAACCAGAAACCGTACCTTATAAGCGAAATGGCAAAAACTGTAAGAAGACTTAAACTTGATTAAACGTCACAATAACCTACAATATTATTGTAACGTAAATTATATTATGGTATTTACATGTAGTCTCTCGTTTTTAAGATTTGAAAATAAGTTCACTATTTGTGTATTTATAATCCTCATTACTAATCACATATATATTAATTGTTGTGAATTTATTATATAACTTAAATATACCTTAATTTTTATAATAATATAAATAATTAAATGTTAAAACTACCACGAGTACTATGAAATCATATTCACATATTGATATGTATACATATAATTTAAATCACTTAATTCGTATTCATATGTACCACCATAACCCACGTAGTCCACCCATGTTATTTATTTATTTAGTTTTTTTTTTTTTTTTTTAAAGAGTAGGTTGCAAAGCATAAGTTCCAACGCTGAACTTATTTATTTTGAAAACCAGTTTTATCTTCTTTATCAAACTCTGGTTTACAGTTCAAAACGTTTGATTAATAATGGAATTAAAACCGCATGTAGCGTTACCTCAAAGGTTTCGTTAACGTGTCGCGGTAGTGGTAGAGTATTACTGGGTGAAGCGGCCTTATGCGGAAACACAGAAAAACAGAGGCGAGCGGTGGTACATGACCACTGGCAGCGTCAACGAGGACCCGTGTAGCGATGTCTGTGGTGCCAGCGGTTTCTCCGGCGAGTTGCAGGGCGGTGGCGGTGGTACTCAATCGGTTTCCTGTGGCGGTGGCTTTTCCTTCAAACAATTGATGCGTTTGCGATGTTTTACACCGGTGACAACAGGAAGTGGTGGCCGCAGCGAAGCAGCGTGACGACGCTGGTGGTGTTCGAATGGCAGGTGGTAGCGGTGGTGGGTTTACGGCAGAGAAAAGGATACGATTTATTGGGTTTTTGATGAATGAATATATTTGGAATGTTATTGTTTATATATATTAAACGAGTTATAAGCGTGATCAAATTCCTAAATAAGTTAGTTGTTTGTTGCTCAAGTTTTCGCTGGAATGTTACAAGTTGTAAACTTGCTCAAACTCAAATTCTTAAATTTCATATTTTATTCAAAACACTCATCCGTTGATGTTATTATTATTATTATTAATTATACCATTTACAGTTTAAAATAATATTTATATTAAAATTATGGTTATTCGTTTGTTATCTAATACAAAAGTTTAGGTTATTATAATTATACTCCCCTAAAAAAAAATTTCGTCCTCGAAATTGTAAGACGGTGACACATACTTTCGGATATCACGGAAACGAAACAAATTTAAAACTTTCATAAATTCAGACATGACAATTGCAAAGTCTTGGAAACAAATATTAGGACAAATAAAACAGAATTCATATGAAATCAAAACCATCCAAACTGAAATCACCAAGTGCTAAAACGGAAATAAATACGGATATTGGGAACGAATTGTATCCTCCATTTCCCATGTAGCTTCTCGTTCAGAATGGTTCTTCCAAAGAATCTTAACGAATGGAATAGTTTTCTTTCGCATAATGCGTTCTTGACGATCAAGAATAGCTTCAGGTTCTTCTTCAACAGATAAATCCTCGCGAATCTGATGGAGCGGATAGGTAACAACATGTAACGGGTGATAATTATACCCCCTAAGAAGAGATACGTGAAAGATCCTATGCACATGAGACCTCTGAGGTGGTAAAGCCAAACGATAAGAGACTTCGCCAACTCTTTCAAGAATTTCAAACGGTCCGATGAATCTTGGGCTAAGTTTTCCCTTGATTCCGAAACGTTGAACGCCTCTACAAGGTGAAACTCGCAAGAATACCCGATCACCGACATTAAATTCCAAAGCTCGACGATGTCGGTCTGCATAGCTCTTTTGTCGACTCTGAGCCTCTTTTAGCTTCTCACGAGCAATGGTAACTTTCTCATTTGTAATCTGTACCAACTCGGGCCCTTCAATAATTTTCTCACCAACCTCATCCCAACAATTAGGGGCTCTACACTTACGACCATATAAAAGCTAGAATGGCGCCATACCGATGCTAGCTTGCCAACTATTATTGTAGGCAAACTCAACCAGACTTAAATACTCGTCCCAGTTTCCATTCCACTCTAAAGCACATGCTCGAAGCATATCTTTGAGTGTCTGAATGGTACGTTCTGACTGACCGTCAGTCTGAGGATGAAACGCGGTACTGAATCTCAATCTAGTACCCCATGCGGCCTGCAACCCCTTCCAAAAACGCGAAGTGAAACGTGGGTCTCGATCAAAACAATAGAGACGGGGGTGCCATGGAGTCTCACAATCTCTCGAGTAAAAATATCGGATAACTTATTGACTGAGAATCCTTTTTGAATCGGAAGAAAGTGAGCCGATTTTGACAAACGATCGACTACAACCCAAATAGCATCATTTCTTTTGAACGTTTTAGGTAGTCCGGTAATAAAATCCATTGAGATATCATCCCACTTCCATACCGGAATGTCAAGTGTCGGAAGTAAACCCCCAGCTCTTTGATGCTCAGTTTTAACTTGCTGACAAGTAAGGAATCTGCTGACATAACTGGCCACGTCCTCTTTCATACCGCTCCACCAAAAATGTTGACGAAGATCCCGATACATCTTTGTGGATCCGGGGTGGATTGAGAACGGTGAACTGTGAGCCTCGGCTAACAACGACTCCCGTAGGGTGGAATCGCTAGGAACACATAACCGTTTCCCACACCAAACTACGCCATGCTCTTCTTCTCTGAATTCTGACTGTTTACCAACCTCCAAATTCTGTATAATTGCCCAAATTTCTCCGTCTTCATATTGCGCACTCTTGATTCGAGAAATTAGATCAGGCTCAATCTGAAATCTGGCTAGATATCCATTGGTATCACCAAAATGGAGACCAATACCCAATCTATCCAGATCATTGAGGATATGAGGTTGCAGCTGAAAAGAATTTATCGTTTCGGAACTCTTCCGACTAAGAGCATCGGCTACAACGTTTGCCTTCCCCGGATGATACTGTATGATAGCGTCGTAATCTTTTAGAAGTTCTAACCAACGTCTCTGTCTCATGTTCAGTTCCTTCTGAGTGAAGATATATTTCAAGCTCTTATGATCAATGAAAATATCGCAAGTCTCTCCATAAAGATAATGACGCCAGATTTTCAACGCGAAAATAACTGCAGCGAGTTCGAGGTCATGCGTCGGATAGTTAACCTCGTAAGGTTTCAACTGTCGTGAGGCGTATGCAATGACTTTACCATGCTGCATTAAAACGCAGCCGAGACCTTTCTTAGAAGCATCACTATAAATTTGGTATCCACCCGAGCCTGAAGGAAGTGTAAGAATCGGATTAGAAACCAATCGCTTCTTTAGTTCTTCAAAACTTTTCTCTCGATCATCATTCCAGGAGAACTTAACCCCTTTCCTTAACAGTTGCGTGAGGGGTAGGGCGATGGCGGAAAAACCTTCAACAAATCGGCGATAATAACCGGCAAGGCCGAGAAAACTACGGACTTCTGAGACTGAGGTAGGTCTAGGCCAATTAGTGACTGCCTCGATTTTAGCCGGGTCCATTGAAATGCCTTCGGCCGACACAACGTGACCCAAAAATGCCACCTTGCTTAGCCAGAACTCGCATTTTGAGAATTTTGCATAAAGCTTCTTTTTACGTAAAATCTCGAGTACGATACGAAGATGATCCTCATGTTCCGCTTTACTTTTAGAATAAATTAGAATATCGTCGATGAAGACTATCACGAACTTATCAAGAAATTCTCGAAAAACTCGGTTCATCAAGTCCATGAAAACGGCGGGGGCATTGGTTAACCCAAACGGCATCACCAAGAATTCATAATGGCCATAACGAGTACGAAAGGCTGACTTAGAAACATCTGAATCTTTGATCTTAAGCTGATGGTAACCAGATCTCAAATCAATCTTAGAAAAACATTTGGCGCCTTGAAGCTGGTCGAATAGATCATCGATACGAGGCAAGGGATAACGATTTCGAATGGTGATTTTATTCAACTCCCGGTAGTCAATACAGAGTCTTAATGAACCGTCCTTCTTCTTCACAAATAAGACCGGTGCGCCCCAAGGAGAGACACTCGGTCTAATAAAACCCAGTTCCAATAATTCTTGTAGCTGCTCTTTGAGCTCCTTAAGCTCCAAAGGTGCCATACGATAGGGTGCCTTAGAAATCGGCTCGGCACCAGGGACAAGATCAATAGTAAATTCTACCTCGCGATCTGGTGGAAGTCCAGGCAATTCTTTAGGAAAAACGTCCGGAAAATCACAAACAGTCGGATAATCAGAGATTTTGGGTTCGTTTGAAGATGTAGCTTTAACTGAAGCAAGAAATCCCGCACAACCGTGCGATAGAAACTTATGAGCCTTAAGCGCAGAAATAATTTTTAAAGATTTTCGAGGCTGGGTCCCCTGATAGATAATTTCGGGACACTGAGGATTTCCAAATAAAACACGACGAGTCTGACATTCGATCGTAACATTATGTTGCGATAACCAGTCCATACCCAGAATAACGTCAAAGTCGCTCATATGCATAGGATACAAGTCTGCGGCACGGATAACTGAATTGATTCGGATTGGACACTCGTTATAAACGTGAGAGATAACAGTGGTGTCTCTCAGAGGAGTAGATATCACTAAAGGGTACTCTAAGGCAGTAGGCATAGTCATTAAATGTTTAGCAAATAAGAGTGATACCACAGAATGTGTCGCACCAGTATCAAATAAAACATACGTATCACGATCACCAATTTGTAAATTACCGGAAACCATACATGGGGCATTAGCTGCATCATTAGCTGTAAGTGTAAAAACTCGTCCTCCTGCAGCAGATCTAACATCTTCCCTAGTATTAGCCCTAGGGTCCCGCTGAGGGCAGTCTCTGATCATGTGCTTTGCATCTCCGCATCTAAAACAACGACCTTCAGCTCGACGACAAGCACCTCCATGACGTTTCCCACACGTGCCACACAGAGGAGTATTTCGGTTTTGTTGATTTAGTGGTTGAGCTCTGGGGGGGTTATGATGTTGTTGCATATTATTCTGTGCGGGCCTATGATTCTGATTTCGATTTCCCCCATTTCGTGGCTGATTGTTGAAATTTCTATCAGTACGCTGTCTACGGTCTCGGGGTACAAGGGACTGATCGGTTCCAACTTGAGAAGAAGATTGACCCTGATTATTTTCTCTAGGCCGCTTACGACTTTCATCAAAAGATTTATGGCGGTGTTTTTTATCATTATCAAGGTTCTTAACCGCATCAACTATCTCATTTATGTCATTAAAACGGAGGTTCAAGATAAACTTCCTATCTCGGTCACAAATGGCCCACTTGAAATGGTTGGTCTGTTGTTCTTGCGTGCCTACAGTTGGGCCAAGAAAACTAACCAATCGACTGAAACGATTTTTAAACTCAACGATGGGCTCATCATTAGCCTGAATAATTGAAGAATATTCTCTCAAATATTCACTGCGATCAGCATCAGTGAAGTACTGTTGGTAAAACAAAGTACGGAATTCATTCCAAGGAAGTGTAGCAGCATAATTATCTCCACCACGGGCAGCTTTCAGTGTCTTCCACCATCTGTGAGCGTCATCTTCGAGCTTGTAAGTAGCTAATCGAACCTTAAACACATCTTCAACACCCAGCACTTCAAACAGTTTCTCGATGTGCGCGATCCAGTTTTCAGCTTCTACTGGAGAACTAGCAGTACTAAAGGATTTTGGCTTTTGCTTTTGAAAACGCTCAAGCCAGACATGAATACCAACAGGATGATTGTTGCCTCCAGCATTGTTTCCACTGGCGTTGTTGCCACCGGCGTTGTTACCACCGACATTGTTGCCACCGGCATTGTTCTGCTGCAACTGTTGTATGATGTTAGGGACTGCCGCAGCAATAGCCGCATTGACGGCGTTAGCGACAAGGGTCGCAAGAGGTGGGTCGTTTCCAGCATCATTCCCGTTTTGGCGGTTAACACGTCTTCTAGGAGGCATCTGAAAGTAAGATAACGTATGAATTGAACGATAAAGATTTACGGAATACGCGAAAGACGAAAAGGAAAATCCTAACCCGACGTCTACCCATTAACTCACATTTTTAATTATTTTCGTGTAAGTTTTCTACAAGAAAGAGCCTGGGCTCTGATACCATAACTGTAACACCCCAACCCGGAGCAGGCTGACGTGTTACTATTACAGATATCATAGACCAAACAAAAACCATTTAAAAGAAATGAAAAGAATCCCACAGTAACCAAAAGTGTTAAAAACACTGAAAGAAATTCTAAGTCCAGTTTATTAAATGCTTAAAGAAAATTAAACCAAGTCCTTATTCTTGAGCTTCATTTTACTCTCATCACTGATCTCCCCGATTTCCCGAATTACCTGTTAGCAAATAAGACAGACACAAACAAGAAAATACGGCTGAGCCAAAAATTGCCCAGTAACGGAAAGAACAATAGTATAGGTAAAGGCACACATAAGACAAAACACATACTGAAGTAAAACTGAAACTATTGCGGATATAAAACCACGTTTTAGACCGAACTATAATTAGATGCGAAACATAATCCGATACACTATCGGAACGTAATCTGAATATACTCAAATTTAACCAAATGCATATACACATATCGAAACGGACCAGAAATATAGCGAAACAAAATATAATTACTAAAATACACGACGATGATGTTAAAATAAATAGGTCGTGTAATACGGAAGCACCCAGAGCCGAAACAGAGGGGTACACAGCTAGCTAGTCCATGCACCAAAGAGACGGTGTGGGTGGCGTGCACACATTGTTCCATCTCAAACAGAAGTCAGGAGTCAGGAGTCAGAAGTCGGAGCTAAGATCGATCTATACGCCTCTAAGTGGCCAAGGTACTACATGAGTACTTTCAGAGACGCCGTGAACTTTGATTACGCACTGTCACGATAAGTGCCATGTCAGGAGTCAGGAGTCAGGAGTCGGAGCTAAGATCGATCTATACGCCTCCAAGTGGCCCTAATACTTCACAAGTACTAGTTAGAGACGCCGTGAACTTTGATTACGCACTGTCACGATAAGTGCCATGTCGTTGACGCCCCAACGACAAGTCAGAAATGCTCGGGTAACAGAGTACTAAAACTAAAAACATATAACTAAAATATATTATATAAAATAACTGAACTCAAAATATAACCGACGCGTAACGAAAATCCGTGCTACAAAGTAACGGAATAGATTCAATACTATTAGTAAACGAGAACAAAAGCCGCACTACGAAGTAACGGAATATAATTAATACTATTAGAGAAAGAAACCAGAAACCGTACCTTATAAGCGAAATGGCAAAAACTGTAAGAAGACTTAAACTTGATTAAACGTCACAATAACCTACAATATTATTGTAACGTAAATTATATTATGGTATTTACATGTAGTCTCTCGTTTTTAAGATTTGAAAATAAGTTCACTATTTGTGTATTTATAATCCTCATTACTAATCACATATATATTAATTGTTGTGAATTTATTATATAACTTAAATATACCTTAATTTTTATAATAATATAAATAATTAAATGTTAAAACTACCACGAGTACTATGAAATCATATTCACATATTGATATGTATACATATAATTTAAATCACTTAATTCGTATTCATATGTACCACCATAACCCACGTAGTCCACCCATGTTATTTATTTATTTAGTTTTTTTTTTTTAAAGAGTAGGTTGCAAAGCATAAGTTCCAACGCCGAACTTATTTATTTTGAAAACCAGTTTTATCTTCTTTATCAAACTCTGGTTTACAGTTCAAAACGTTTGATTAATAATGGAATTAAAACCGCATGTAGCGTTACCTCAAAGGTTTCGTTAACGTGTCGCGGTAGTGGTAGAGTATTACTGGGTGAAGCGGCCTTATGCGGAAACACAGAAAAACAGAGGCGAGCGGTGGTACATGACCACTGGCAGCGTCAACGAGGACCCGTGTAGCGATGTCTGTGGTGCCAGCGGTTTCTCCGGCGAGTTGCAGGGCGGTGGCGGTGGTACTCAATCGGTTTCCTGTGGCGGTGGCTTTTCCTTCAAACAATTGATGCGTTTGCGATGTTTTACACCGGTGACAACAGGAAGTGGTGGCCGCAGCGAAGCAGCGTGACGACGCTGGTGGTGTTCGAATGGCAGGTGGTAGCGGTGGTGGGTTTACGGCAGAGAAAAGGATACGATTTATTGGGTTTTTGATGAATGAATATATTTGGAATGTTATTGTTTATATATATTAAACGAGTTATAAGCGTGATCAAATTCCTAAATAAGTTAGTTGTTTGTTGCTCAAGTTTTCGCTGGAATGTTACAAGTTGTAAACTTGCTCAAACTCAAATTCTTAAATTTCATATTTTATTCAAAACACTCATCCGTTGATGTTATTATTATTATTATTAATTATACCATTTACAGTTTAAAATAATATTTATATTAAAATTATGGTTATTCGTTTGTTATCTAATACAAAAGTTTAGGTTATTATACTACATGTGGTATTAAATTCAGGTAGGGATGAGCTCGGTACCGGTACCGAAAATCCCGATCCCGAAAATCGCAAATTTTTGGTACCGGTACCGGTTCCAAAATGTTCAGTTCGGTACCAGAACGCTACTGGTATTTAAGGTAAAATTCGGGAAATACCGGTACCGTACCGATCCGAAAAACTCAAAATCTTGGTACCATTTCGGTACCGGTACCATACCGATTTTTGCTCATCCCTAAATCCAGGATGTGCCGTTTGGGAAGGCGGGGCAAACTCATCGTGAGATACACCTTAGGAAAATCCCACATCCTAGATTGGATGGTGGGTCAAACCTCATCGAGGATGATGAGTTCAAGGGGGGGGGTGTTTGTAACACCCTAGGCAAATCCCACATCGATCATGGATATGAGAGATCCTTGGTTCATAAGTAAATGTCTCGCCTCTAAATCACAAACGCGTTTTGTGCTTAATGGTAGTGGACGAGAGGAGAGCTCCACAGTTCACCGTGCTCAGGTGGGAGTAATAGCAAGATGGGTGACCGACTGAGAAGTCTCCACCTGGGCAAACCAAAATCAAATCCGTGAGCTCTTCGTGGGCAAAGCAGACAATACTGGTGGTGTGAGGGGCTGGATGTTACAATTCTTTTTTTTTTTATTTTGCTACAAATCCTTCTCATCATTCTCATTTTTGCCCTCTTATAGAATAACCTGACCCTAAATTATATATACATGTCTACGTTACGTATGTACATATACTTTATGCTAATCGTTACCCATCCAGAATCATAAGTAGGAAAATAATGTGTTATGCATGTTCATTGTGATAGTTTATAACACTCCCTGTTAGGTATATTGCCGTTCAAAATACATTAGCGACATACTTCAGGATTATGTTAAGTTTGTACTTAAGGACCTCAAAATTAAAAGATGCTATTGGATTCGTTATGCCGCCTGATTGAAAATCTTACTAAGAAAACCTAGTAAGACAAAACATAGTCAAGGGAAAAAGAGTGTAACGTGTAATTCATGTATTTTAGTATGTATACAGATTTGATATTCCATGATGAGTGCTTGAATTTGATCTTTGGTATAATCTTTTCTTATCCAAACTAAGTTCCATTGTCTTCCTATAATCGTTGGGTCCTTTATTATTTCCAAATTGCATGTTTCTTTTATGTGTTGAATCACTAAACTTAGCTTCATGCATTCTTGACTGGTATTGTTGTAAGTTCACATTGTTTTGATAGTGTCGCCATAGTTTCTATTGTCGACCTCAAAGAAATTGTGTGTCGAGTATGTGAACATCTAACCCGCCTAAGATAATATTTTATGTGTAACTCAGGGCAAGTAAAGAATGAGTCTCTGAAGTATAAATCCAATAACTCTCATATATAAAGTAATTTATACGACGATAATTGTTAAACAATAAACAAAACGTAAGTATATTAGCAATATAATTTTAAATATTTAAACGAACCGTGAAGTTATCCTATTGTTTTTGGTTTTAAACTCAATGGTTTTTTTTTTAAATATGGATATGAAAAAAATATGACTATTAACATGAGGTTAATAAGAATTAGGCTCATGACATATTAGTTATAATGAAAATGAAAACCAAATGGAAATAAAAAGAAGGGGTCAGGGGTGTTTATCTGTTGAGTCAAATTAAAGTTATTGAACTACATGGTTTACATTATATATACATAGATATAAACGCGCTAACTTTTTTTTTGGCCTCAAAAACCGGTGGGCCGGGCCTGTCCCATAAATAAATTGAAATATATGTTTTATTTCATTTATGTGCCTATGTGTCGATTTAAACTATAGTTTGCTGCCACATGTACTAAGAGTGCAACATTATTTTAGATCAGTGTTGTAAAACTCGCTAGGCGGTCCCTAGGCGGCTGACCCCCTTGTAGGGAGTACTCGGAGTACTCGGGGAGTACTCGGCTTGTACTAGGGCATGATAAATATAACATAAAATAATTATTGGATATTATATATATGTTAAGTCAAGCATAATTCACATCAAAATAAGCATAATTCATATGAAAAAAAATATATTTCAAAAAATTCA
Source organism: Bidens hawaiensis (assembly GCF_021521415.1). Taxonomy (NCBI): domain Eukaryota; kingdom Viridiplantae; phylum Streptophyta; class Magnoliopsida; order Asterales; family Asteraceae; genus Bidens; species Bidens hawaiensis. The sequence continues at coordinate 22,397 of NW_027493246.1, forward strand.
TGTTTTATTGTTATTTTTAATTTGTAACTAAAAAAAATGGTGGCTGAGTTGACCTTGGAGGCCGAGTAATCCTGAGTACTCCGTCTTTTGACCGAGTTGGACCTTGGCGAGTAATGGTGGCCGAGTTGGGAAAAGGAGGCAAGGTTGATTTCTGAGGACCTTGGAATCGCCGATTCCAAAGCCTTGGAATCCGACTTTTACTGCACTGTTTTAGATATATCAATGCATAGGTTTCATTTTAAATAATGTACTTATGAAGTACTTCTTCCCCTTATTCTTGGGATGCCAAGGATCCTTCTATAAGCTTAGCAATTCAAAAATCACGAGTGTGCTTAATAGGTAAACTTGTGTTAACATCATATGGATATAGTTTAGTGATGTACAAGCATATAACTACACATATATTTTAAAAGTAAATTGCGATTTCCATCCTTGTGGTTGGTTGCTTTTGTCATTTTCATCAAAAAAATTTTTAGCTATTTCTATCCCCATGATTTTGTTATTTGTCGTTTCCGTCAATTCGCTAACTCTATTAGTTTAATTATGTTAAATGGGTGTGAAATTACATACCCGTAATAAAAGATTTTTATTTTCTTTTTCATTTGTTACCTATTAAAAAAAACCTTTTAATTCCAATTTTCCCTTTCCTAAACCCAAATCACAAACGAACCCATCGTTTTGATCCCTAAAAAATAAACCCAACACAAGCTGGTCATCATTCACAAACCATTATTAACCTCCTCTGCCATACACTCTCAACCACGCTGTCACACCTTAATCTAACGGCGGAATATGCCGGAACATGGTAATTGACCTCAAGAACACACTTGCCGAAAAATTTGTAACGCCCACTTGCCTAAACTAGACTTGTCACGGCCAAAGTATTGACCAACCAAAACATGGTAATTGACCTCAACCATTCTCAACCATGCTGAAAAATTTGCGGAATATGCCGGAATATGGTAATTGACCTCAACCACTCTCAACCACGATGAAAAATTTGTAACGCCCGTTAATTTCCAAAAAAATTTCAATTCAAGGTCGGTTTTATGATTCCCCATGTCTTTTACACCTTAATTGATCATATTAACGCGCTTATTGATCGTTAAGATTGAGTTTTGATGATAACAGTTTGCTGACAGATTCGTATACGTTTATTGTAGGGTCTGTAACGCGATGTTAATCCACTGTTTTTGATCGATTCTTGATTCCATGATGTTCTAATTTGAGTCTAGTTTCCAGAAAGGTATAATACGTAATTTTTGGACGGGATTTGAATGGTTTTTATGATTTTATAAAATCGAGTGTCAAAGATGATGCGGGATGTCGGATTCTGGTCTGTCTTCTCGACATCATAACTCTTTTTCAACAAGTCCAAATTAGTTGGTTCGACTTCTGGAAATTAATATTTTGAGTTAATAATCAAACCCAATTGGAATCGTTTAATTTAGTTCGGTAATGAATTTTATAAAAATAAAACCATTTTGTTGCGCGTTGAAATAGCTGCACACGCCTTTCTGTGTTGGAGGAATTTTTATAATTTTTGTGTCCACTAGAAAAATATAATAAAAATATTTTTATAAACTTAAGATATTTATGCAACTCTGGTAAAAATTTAATAATTTAATTCCATGGTTTTCCTATGTAATAAAATACATCCTTGCATGCTAAAATCTACACATTATATTCGTTATTGATCGATAAGTTCGTTTTAGGCTTAACCGGTGGCTGCCCTTTCTCGCATCTTTCGGGGCTGTTATAATTGAAGTTCGTGTTTCGTCAAATTCCTAGGTATGTCACTTAAATCATATTATAATTTCATGGCCAATGGAGGTGTTTAGGCCGGTCAATCGATTTTAGTTCGAAAACTAGGGTTTATCGGGTGTAGGACTGGCAATTGTTGAGTTTGATGCGTTAATCGATCAGATGACCGACCGAATCTATTTGTACAGCCCTAGGGTGGTCTAAGGGCTGTGGGAAAATTAAAATTTGGATACTCGGGGCTGTTTTGGTTGGTGATTGGTCAATCGAGTCGGCGGTGCGCGAATTTTCGTTTAAATGTTAAATTGAAAGTTGTAAAAAGGAACCGTCAACCCTATCAACTCGGGTGACATGATTTTGATGTAAGAAAAGGTTAAGATGGGAATTTGGTCCATTTGGGGCTGATTCGTTTGACAATTTGTTTTAAGATTTATTACGCGCGTATTCGACTCGATTTAGTTACCGGCGGGTGAGTTGTGCATCATGGTTAGCCCTGGCCATATTCGTAGGGTGGATTTGGTTAGTTGAAAGGTTTTGGGGCTGAGGTAAAGTATTGGGCCTTGGGCCAAGTTGTTGGGCCTTGGGCCAAGTGTTGGGCCTTGGGCCAAAGTGTTGGGCTTGAGTGGCCCATTAGGCAAGTGTGTTCTTGCGGTCTAGTTTAGTAACGCGTTGTGTATAATTTACAGGCCCTTGCTTGTGATTGTGCACTTAGGGATTTCCTAGCTCGTTGCAGGTGTTCGATTGATTTCAGGTGAGTTCATGATGCCCTTTTTAATCTTTTTACGTTTTGGGCTAGCATACACACCATATTACAATTTTACCCGATTTTACTTGTTACAACTATTTGGATGGTATTACATAGTCTCTTTCGTATATGTGGATTTATGAAAATATGTGTGATTTATATTTTATGCCTTAAGATATTTTAGACTCGTTTATGGTCTTATATTCCTTAAGGTTATATATATTATTCATGGTCTAGGCTCGAGGATACTATTAGGCCTAGTATTAATTCCTAGATTATCCATTATTTATGGATTGAATGTGACGATATTGTTGGTTGGATGTTTGAATTGGATGTTTGTATGTGCGTATGTGAATGAGTATGTGATGGTAAACTGTGACCGGATCAAATATATTACTCGGGGAGGACCCGAGGTGAAGAGGCCCGTGTTGCATATTTATGACGCGGCTGGGTCAAATATATTACTTGGGAAAGACCCGGGGTGAGGAGGCCCGCCGTTCTATAAACCGTGGTTGGGTCAAATATATTACTTGGGGAAGACCCGGGGTGAGGAGGTCCGTATCACGTGTTTGGATGTTAAACCGCGACCGAGTCAAATATATTACTTGGGGATGACCCGGGGTGAGGAGGCTCGTGTTGCGTGATTTTGTTTTATTAAACTGTGACCGAGTCAAATATATTACTTGGGGATGACCCGGGGTGAGGAGGCTCGTGATGCATGATTTTAACGGTTTTGTTAAACCGTGGCTGGGTCAAATATATTACTCGGGGAAGACCCGGGGTGAGGAGGCCCGTGCTGCGTGAAAAGATGTTTAATGTTTTATTCACTTATGATTTGGTTAAGAAAAGCTATTTATGATTTTATGGTCTCATGATTTTCCACTACATTTCATACTTATGGAATTTAAATTTTTAATGAATGTCGTTTACGAAAACTTGAACTCACTCAGCTCAAGCTGACTTTGTGTGTATGTTAGATTGACTTTCAGGTTAAGAAGTGGATGCTACCGCTTGGACGTGCTGGATGCTACTCGAGAGGTTGAAGGCATTTCTGGTCGAGGAATTCAAATAAAACAAATATTTTATTTACATTTGATTTTGGACACCTGTACCCGTGTTTGGGATTTTTAAATACTTACACTTTTTCCGCTGTTATTTACTCTGAACTTGTTTTAAATAAAACGAATCGATTGGTTTTAATTTTTTGTGAATTTGTGGACGTGATTACCAACTGTAGGATTCCCGGGATTTGGGGTCTTACAAAATTGCTTTGAACATTTAGTGGTGATCGGTTCGTTTTAGACGAGTGAAAACTTATTCTTTTAGTTTATTTATTGTATTAGGTTAAATCTAAATTTATAAACATATATAAACTTATATGAGTGTGTATATATGTAAATATGCACGAAAAGGTTTGAATAAAATTTATTTTGAGAGTTAAAGGGTGTTCGGTCCGTTAAACGAATTAATATAATATTAGTTTTTATTATAGTTATACTATAAATTAACTTAAAATAAAGGAAACAAACAAATAAATAAAAATCAAAACCAGGCGGGGGGGGGGGGGGGGGGTTGGGGGGAACCTGCGCCCGGACCGGTTCTCTGTTTTTAACAAATGTGCACCACCACCCAACTGCTCTAGCTTGTAACTTGTTTATTGAGTGAAAACTAAAAGTTATATACGCAGTTTCAAATAATCCCCATTCCTTATAAACCCTAGAATGAAAATATCCCAAATTGATGGTCTTATACCTCTGTCAATTAAAATTGACAGAGGGATTTTAAAGAGCTCTCTAAATCGATCCAAAAACCTTGAACAATTACCTTGTACAAACCCGAATCGAAGGAGAAAGAGACATTATGGTTTTTGGTCAGAACACGAGCTTAATCTTGATATAAAATGGCTTTGGAGTTGCAATTGGATTAGGGGTTAGTTTTATGATGAAGAGGGGAGCATGAAGGACAAAGTAATTGTATTTTGATCGGGTATTTATAGGGTTTTGAGATTGGTTAGAGCCGCAGTTTATGATACGACAAATTCAGTGTCAATTAGCAGTAATTTACATGGTTAATCTTGTGATTGAACGTGCATTTGACCAACTGACGTGCAACTATGAACAATTCCGTGAAATGAGGCTTGATTAAAGATCAAAATTGAAGAAGGTAGGGGGAGGGGGGTATGGACGTGACGGGGAAAGATAGAAGAGGGGGAGTTTGGTTAAATTGCAATAATGGCCCCTGGTGTTTGAATGGTTAAACAGAGTAGGGCAAACATAGTTAAGGGTCAAAACTACACATGATGGAAAGTTATTATAACTCATTTAACTAATTAACTAATTTTGAGTGACGCATACATGAAATAAAGACATAACCAATAAAAAATAATAATTCGTTCTTAAATAATGAAGATCCAAAATAATAAAATAAAATTTTAAACGGGCCGAGTTTTCGAGTCCGAAAGTTGACAAATTTTACACTAGTCATAACTTTTTGGAAATTTCGTCCCCGAAATTAGAATAAAAGAAAAATTACAATAAGAATAAGCCACAATAGGAAATTATTTTTGTAATAATAGAAACAACACAGAGGTTTGAGTGACCCGAAAAACGCTTCAAATGGGTAATATGACAAGTCCACTTATATAAAGGATATACCAGCGGCGTATCCACAATGATCTTGTCATATTATATATTATTTGTACCGTTTTCCTACATTCATTCGACTTGGAGTTGTTTGCCCACCAACGTTCCCATCATGACTTCCATACGAGAGTTTCGGTAATTACGAATGCACTCATAATTACTTATTTCGTCGCTTGGTCCACATGGCTCGTTCCATTGAGTGGATTAAAATCATACATACATGTATAGGAAAATCATTTGAACATCAAGATAAAATTTTGAAATAAAGACGAACAAAATCTTCAACAGCCATTGAAAAATAAAGAAAACTCTTAAAGTTCATTATTCAAGACGAAAAATGTGACACCAAAAATAACCAACGAAATATTTGAATGACCGGAAATAACGAAATCATTAAAACCCTGAACATCAAGATAGACTGTTGAAAGATGCAACAAGTTGTCGGATATTAATACCAAAAGGAAACCGATAGTTTTCTAGAATTGCTCTTTCACTAGTATAACCATCATAGTTTCCTATAATTGCCTTTTCACCTTATTGTTCATGTCACATGTCAAAAATCTATTGGTTTTTATCATTTTTTGGTAACTCTTTATTTTTATTTGTACCTTACTCTCTCTCTCTATATATATATATTACTTTTTTTTTATTAAATATACATATTTAAATCTTTGTAAATTAAAAATTATTTTAGTGAGGGTATTTTGGTAACTTCACACTAACTTAACATAAAATATTAACGGAGTTTGTGAACTAAATCAAAATGGCTGAAAGAAATTTGAACGGAAATGGCAAATATGACCAAACTACATGGAAGGAAATGACAGTTTACTTTTACGACGAAATATTAACATATTTAAAAAATCTCACTGAAAGTTTCATAGTTTCTCTTGATAATGTTTATATCATCACTAAACTGTGATTTTTATAAACTTTTTGAGTGACAAATTTGATATGCACACATGACTATATTCTATCATATTTATACCTTAGTTTTTAACATGTTTACTGACTTGACTATATACGACCAATTTTCTTGAAACCATATATCTTAAGATACATATTGAGGTTTTGTCTTTAATGCTTTGAGCATTTTAACCCTGCTGGGATTTTCATGTAAACGGCATTTTAAATGTCTTGCACAAGTATTCGAGAGGGAGGAGGTGCTCATTTCTAACGCTTAGGAATTGCAAGAATCTCATTTTTAAACATATAGCTTCAGTTTCTCATTCGGTGAGCTTTTCTCCCGTGAATCGTCGAGGACATACTAAAACTTACTAAACGTTTTGTAACGTTCACCATCGTCTTTTCTCTATCACATATTGAATAATAAACTTTCTAATACGCCATAAATAGCCTCTCATGTCTAAAGTTTGAACGTATGAAACCAATTCTCATGTATCTTTATTATAATAAATGTCCGACATCATTTAACCTGAGAACTTCCAATTCATGTTTAATCACTTCCAAGTTCTCATGCTAACTTAAAACACATTCTCTTAAGTATATTGGCCACTTAGTTCATCATTTACGTTATTAATGACATCTTTTGACAGTTTAATCCACTTTTCATGATAAATTTAAAATGGGCATATGCATGCACATCACAATCGAGCAAATATAATTCAGACTCATTAAGTATGTAGAGATTTGATATTCTATGATGGGTGCTTGACTTGATCTTTGATATAATATTTTTGTATCCGAACTAAGTTGCATTGTCTTCGTTGATAATTGTCGAGTCCTTTATTATTTCGAAAATTGCATGTTTCTTGTATGCGTTGATACACAAAACTTAGCTTCAAGCATTCTTGACTGGTATTGTTGTAAGTTCACCTTGTTTAGATAGTGTTGTTATAATTTCTATTGTCGACCTTAAAGAAACTGTGTGTAGAATATGTGAACATCTAGCCTGTCTGAGATCATTATGTGTATATATAATAAACACCCATCATAAGCATACATATCAAGATGGGAGTTGCCATTTTTATTGTAAGGAGACCTAAGTCCCGTCCCACAAATAAATCGAAATATATGCTTTATTTCGTTTTTGTTCCTACGTGCCGGGTCTAAACTATATTTTGCTTGCACATGTACTAATAGTGCAAAATCATTTTAATAATATATTAGCACGCATATTTCATTTTTGAAGTAAGGTACTTCTGAAGCAAGTACTTCTTCACCTTATTATTGAGATGCAAAATGACCCTTCTATAAGTTTAGCAATTCGACAATCATGAGTGTGTTTAACAAAAAAACGTGTGCTAATATCATCCGGATGTAGATTAATGGCATATATAATTGCACCCATACTTGAACTTTGGGTCGAGGGATAATTACATTATGTCAAAATCTTTCAATAATCTCACTGAAAATTTCACAGTTTCTCTAGATATTGTTTATATCATCACTAAGTTCTAATTATAGTAAAAATTTTGAGTGACAAGTTTAATATGTAGCAGACATAGGTATATTTTATTAAAATTATACCTTAGTTTTAAAATATATACCGACTAGATTGCACCATATACGACTAGTTTTTTTGAAACCATATAAAAATATCTTAAGATTAATAATTAACATCTTGAGGTTTTGCCATTAATTGAGCATTTTAACCGTATCGGGACTTTCATGTAAACGTCATTTCAAGTGTCTCGTACAAGTATTCGAGATGGAGGAGGTGGTCATTTCTAGCACTTAAGAATTGCAATAATCTCATTTTTGAACATATAGCTTTAGTTTCTCATTTGGTGAGCTTTTCTCCCGTGAATCATTGAGAACACAAACTTTCCACACTGTGTGATGTTGACCATCGTCTTTTCTCTATTTCTTTTTGAATAATAAACTTTATAATATGCCACAAATAAACCTTCATGTCTAAAGTTTGAAAGTAGGGAATCAGTTCAAATGTATCTTTATTTTCGTCCACATCCAACAACATTTTAACTTGAAAACTCCCGGTTCATGTTTACTCACTTCCAAGTTCTCATACCAAGCTTAAAACACATTTCCTTAAGTATATTTGGCTACTTAGTTCATCGTTTACGTTATTAACGATAACTGACATTTTAGTCCATTTTTCACGATAAACTAAAAATGAACATATTCAGGTACGCCACAATCGAGCATATATAACTATTGTTAGGGCTCAGATTTTTGGTATTCTCAGCCAGCAGTATATTTAGGATAACTTCAAGATATGGTATCCTCCGAGGTAACAGGTATCCTAAATGTATTGTATAAATTAATGATTTGTTCACTATTTTTCTTGTTTAAACAGGTCAAAGAATGTTGCCATGATCTCCTAGAGACTTGGACTTGCAGCTATTAGCGCGTGATTAAAAAAGAAACGTGGGAATTAACGGCTAATTGGAATGAGTCAATCATTCTCATAATTATAGGAATTCTGTTAGCTTTATTTTTGTTATAAATAGAGCACCAACTCGGATCATAACACACACTCTAGACACACGAGACTTACTAGTACTCGCATTCTCTGTAATCACGATCCAGTTTTAGCTCCACACTTGTAACCTATTTTCGTTATTAATAAACTGGTGGTGATAGTTTTCACCACCCGGGGTTTTTTTCTTGTTATCCTCAGGATAACAGGTTTTTTCCTCGCAATAAATCTCTGTGTTCAAGCCATTTTTACATGCACCTAGTCCTATTTTACTAATTTGGTTGTAAAATCACATTTGTTAATTTTTGACCATAACAATTTGGCGCCCACCGTGGGGCAAACAGTGCTATAATCTTTTAAATCCCTTTGATTCATTCTCAATCACTTTCATTCCCTTCATTATGGCCTCGCAACCAAAAACCAGTTCAGTCATGCTCCGATGGTCATCGATATTTCAAATGTCAACCCAGGACCTCCACCAGTGCCGAAGAAGAACACTCAGCCCAGAGGAGAACTTCCACCATACGCGGGATCCTCTACACGGGTAGACCCGGTTATTTCTAACAATGACAATTTTGCTTTGATGAAACAGGTCAAAACACACATGGAGCAGCAAGAAAAGACCAACTCAAGGCTATTTAAGGAGATTGAAGGGATAAAAAAGAAGCCAGGGCAGGAGGCTACTCCAATCATGCCCAGGATTCTTGATTTTGGTTCTCCAGGATCATCTATCCTTCAGAATCCCGGATCCTTGGGGATACAATCAACAAGGACTTCGTCTCAGCAGCAGTCAGGATACTGGGGAACTTATCCTTCGGTATCCTCGGAGTTACCCAGACCAACGAGGCCAGAATCCATCAACATGTAGCCTCGTTCAATTATGCCAGCTGGCATATTCTCATCAGAATCTCCCATGCTGTCCTCTGAAGTGCATATTGGGGACGATATCCCTATGCAAGCATCACCTTATCATGAGGACACCCTCAATGGAAATGCCAATCTTCAAGGCTTAAGATACAAGAGACCTAGCCACGATCTCGGTAACAATTTATTTAATTCAAATTTATACACTAACCATGGATCTGTGCAGGATAAGGGAATATCTCCCAAGATAGCCAGGGAACTGCAGAAAATGAAGGATATGATTTCCAATATCCCAGGGATAATACATCCCATAGCTGAAGTCCCCGCAGGTAGCCACAGGTTATCCAGGTTCACTTGGCCTATATGTGACATGGAAATCCCCAAGAAGTTCCAAACTCCCAACATGAAGCTGTACGACGACACTACGGATCCTGAGGAACACGTAGCTCATTACAGAGAAAGGATGGAGATCAACCCCATCCCTATTGACATCAAAGAAGCTTGCCTATGCAAGGGATTCGGTTCAACACTAATGGGACCGGCTCTCAAATGGTTATTAAGTATTCCTTCCAATACTATCACTTCATTTGCTCATTTGATTAACTTATTTAATAATCAATTTTCTTGTAGTAGATCTTTTGAGAAAATGACAGATGATTTATATAGAATTGTTCAGCATAACAATGAATCCTTAAGGGATTACATAACCAGATTTAGCAGGGAAGCTTTGGAAATCCCCAACCTTGATATGGCAGCTGCTGTCGAAGCCTTCAAGATGGGACTAAGGAAGGATTCTCCTTTCTATGACTGTTTTGGTCAAAAATTAACAACAATGATTTCGTAACCAAATTAGTAATCGGGACTAGATGCTTGTATGAAATGAAGGTAAAAGTACTTGAACACAAGGATTTGTTGCGAGGAAAAAACCCGTTATCCTTAGGATAACAAGCAAAAAACCACGGGCGGTGAAAACTACCACCACCGGTTTATTAATAATAAAGGTGATTACAATTGTGGAGCTCAAACTTGATCGTGATTACAAGGAATACGAGTACTAGTAAGTTCTCGAGTGCTAGAGTGTGTGTTTGATCATTTGTTTTGAGCTCTATTTATAATGAACAAAGTCTAGCAATATTCCCTATATTTAAGAAAACTCTTAGACTAAATCTAATTAGCCGTTAATCCCGTTAGATAGCATGTTTCCTTAGCCGCCACGCTCCAATAACAGTAAGTGCGAGTTCTTAGGAGATCAAACAACGGCCTTTGACCTGGTAAACATGGAAAGTAGAAAATATTGTGTTAGTTATATAATGTAATTAGGATACCATTTACCTTTGAGGATACCTTATCCTGGATTCATCTTGAATATAATCTTTGCTGAGGATACTGAAAATTCCTGCCCTAACAATTGTCCCTAAATTTTAACAGCTGTAGATAGGCATTACAGCTGTAAAATTTTTGAATTTTGAATTTCAAATCTTTGCATGTATGGTAGATAGTTGATACACGTGTCACTCATCCGTTCTTTGGGTAAACCCTAGGCCGTCCTTATAATCACCCGGATAAATATCATTTCTATTCGTCTTTCCTTCTATCCAGGTAAACTCCTCCTCCTCCTTCTTCTTCTTCTTTATATTCTGGAAATCATGAGTCCGAAGCTTCATGATTCTGGTATTGAGGATTTCGTTTCCCAAAATCTTCTTGCCAATCCCGTGAACGAAATATGGACATTCAATAATAACGATATTGCGAGCTTACAATCCCGAGGCTGTTTTCCTCCGGGAACTGTTTTCCGATCCTTCGATCCAGCTGTTTTATCTGATCTTGTCTCTAAGACCTGGATTTTTTTTCCGTTTTTGCCATTCAAGATCGGCTTTGCTTACCCTTTCCAGCTTTTACCATGGAGTTTTTTTTATCAGAACTGGGCTTAGTTTTATCCAAACCATGCCGATGGTTTGTAGGACTTTGTTTGTCTTGGAGAGACTAATTGTTGATCATGCTCTGGATCTTACCCTTTCTGAGCTTGCCTCCGTCTATGACCTTCGTAGTCACGGATCCTCAAGATACCTTCTCAAAACCAGATCTGGTCGAAACCCACTAGTTTTGAAAAACACCCAAAACAACAACCAATGGAAGAAGCAATTCTTCTTTGTTAGGAGAGATTCGCTTCCGAACCCTAAAAACCTCCCATACCTTTGGGTGACCAAAAGTAGGATATGTTGTCTTGAAACTGTATATTCTTGTGACTGATATGCTTTTTTCTAGTCTTATTGCAGCCTTGAAGTTCTTTGAAATCGCTCCTCCTAGCAGAGAAACCGAGAGCAAGCTAAATTCTTTCTGCCTAATAGACGAGGAACAGAGAACGTTTCTTTTTCAGTCTGGTTTCCAGGAATCGTCTCCATCCGTGAGCTCCGTTATGTCTGGTAAGGAACATTGAATTGTTAGTATAGATATTCTGAGGATTAGAGATACTAACCTGTACACTTGTAGGTAAATTTGCTTCAGCCTTTGCTTTGGATGACATTGACAGCATGGTCTCTACTCGTAGTTCCAAGAAAAAAGAAGCCGTTCCTGCCTCCTTATCAAAACCTGAGAGCAGTCGCGCCAAGGGACCCAAAAAGAGGAAAACCCAGGAAGTATCCGATTCTTCTCCAACCTGCAATCTAGAGTTTAACAAGGTATACCTCCTGCCAGTATCCTTATATTTTCGAAATAATATATGTTGAGGAAAGTTTAGTTTGGACAAGGTTTGGAACAACTATCCTCTTTTTTTAATGATCTTCATTATGAACTTCTTGATTCCAACACACGCATAGCCGAGATGCTGAAGATTGCAATTGTCAAAACCAATCTTCTTGACAAGCAGACCAAGGAAATTGAGGAGTTGAAGCAGGAGCTCTGAATGGTCAAGAAGGAACTCGTCCACCAAGAAGCGGATCGTCTGGCTCAGATCCAAGAGGTTACTGAGGGTGCGAAGAGGTCTGCGGCTACTTCCATCTTCCAGCCTCGGCTTAAGATGGCTAGGGAGGCCAAAGATGCAGGTGTTGACATCTCCTTTTGGGATGTGGCTGCTTGGGAGAAAGTTTTGGCTGAGCTTAATGGCGAGGATGCGGAGGATGCCGGTCCTAGTGGCGTGGAGAAGGTTGTAGATGTGGCGATCAAGGGAGCGGTAAAGGCGGTTGGTGATGAGGTGCAATTGGGCAGTGATGGCTGTAAAGAAAAAGCTTGAGCCCAATTTTTATGTGTTTATTGGTTTGTGATGGGTTGCTATGGCTGTTTGAACAATTTACTTTTTTCTGTCTTGAACAGTAGCATGCTTAGGATATTAGGATACATGGGTGGAGGGATCTTGACTTTCCAAGACGAAGCCCATATTATCTTGAATTTTGAACATCTGGCAATATTTAGGTGGAGGGATCTTGGCTTTTCATGACGAAACCCGGGTGTTGCCTTTTAATTTCCTGCACTTATGATTAGTAATAACATAATCTTTTGGCTTTAAGTATCAGTTACTTGTAGATTTTAGTTGGAATATCGTTTTAGTTTTCTGAAATAAGTTACTTCGAGGATAACGTATCCTAAAAACATGCTTCTCGAACATTTTGAGAATTATAATTTCAGAAAAGGTATTTGTTAAGATCTTGTATTGAAATGTCCCGAAGACCATGTATCCTGAAGATAAAATACCCTTATGTTTTTAGAAAACACAAATTAAAAGACTTATTAGGAATTGGTATGAAATAACTTCAGGATAACATATCATTCTGTCTTGCGTGAATTATCACAATTAAATCAAAAGAGTATACCTTGAAGTATAAATCGAGTGATAAAACCAAGTGTAAAGAGTACCTTCATGGAGATCATTCATAAATCTAATAGGCTTACATGTGATGTCCCCAACCGTTGATCTTTCTAAGTATCAAGCTCCTGGGATTTTGCTAAGTTAAAAACAACTTAGTAACCTTTTTAGAATTAGCGATCTATCAAAACAAAGTTAGATAATTCTGGCGACAAAGCCCATTAACTGGCGATAAAGCCTTTTTACTGGCGACTAGGCCTTTACTTTAGAGACATGAAAATGTCTAAACTTGAGATAAAACTGGGGAAGGTCCCAAACGCATGGGCATGATTATGCCAAGATTTTAGATAACACGAATGTGTTATAAACCTTAGATAACATGAAAATGTTATAAACCATATGTGTGACACGTCTGCCACTTATCTTAAGGATTCGGTATATAGCCAACAACAAACGGATTATCAGCTGGTCTGGTCCGCCTGCCTTGAACTATATCCAAATCATCGTGCGCTCCAGGCGGCGTTAGAAAGGTGAAGACCTTTAAACCTTAGAAGATATCAGGGATATCATATTCATGCGCTCCAGACGTTCGTTAGAAAGGTGAAGACCTTTAAACCTTAGGAGATATCAGGGATATCATATTCGTGTGGGAGGTGATCATCTTCTGACTGTTGTCGAGATAACATATCCTTAGGATAACTGCAAAACACTAAGCTCTTGATGAGGGGTGGGAGTTAGCCTGGCTAACACCCCTCCGATGCTTAAGTCATTAAACTTGATTTATAGATAATAGAGTTAAAAAATGTAAGAATAGATAAGGAAACATACCTTCATCTTGATGATACCAACGTACCAGTTAAGTATACTAACAAAAATACGCCTTGAGGTGGATAGCATTCCAAGCTCTTGGTATAGGAACACCTTCCATAGTGATTAACCTGTATGCCTATTTTCCTGCCTCCGAATCTATCAGGTAAGGACCTTCCCACTTTGGAGCTAGCTTTCCATCTGCTGGGTTAGTGGTATTCTGAAATGCCTTTCTTAATACCATGTCTCCTACTTGGAATCTTTGAATTCTGATATTCTTGTTGTAGGATTTGGCTATTCTCTGTTGGTATGCCGCCATTCTGATTCTGGCAAGATCTCTGATTTCATCAATGGTATCCAGGTATTCGGTAAGACTTTGGTTGTTGGACTTAGTATCCTGGATGCTGGTTCTTGCTGTAGGGAACACCATCTCGGTAGAGATAATAGCTTCGGCCCCAAACACCAAGGAGAAAGGTGTCTGCCCCGTTGCATTTTTTAAAGTGGTCCTGTGCAAGGCCCCGAACCCGGTAGCCTTACTTTAGCGTCGGATTTACTCATAAACACAGTTCTTACAAATCAGAGTTCATTAAAACTTTCGTGGAATATAAAAACTTTCATGAAACGTTACAGCAATCCAAAACTTGCCTCAATTAAACATTCTTGTCTTTTAAAATTAAACGTCAATTACATTAAAACATCTTGAGTCTTCAGATGCCAGTCTCCTATTCGCCCACCATGTGCCCGCTCAAGCTAGTTGTCTCATTCTACTCACATGCGTGCATACTAAAAGTCAGCTACGCTGAGTGAGTTCTAGTTAATCATACACTATACAATACACATAAACTTATAATCTTTCATTCATACTTTCATACTTTCTTTTGTATTAACCTACTTTCATATCTTACGTTATAAAGAGCATTACGCCCTACATTCCTCGAGTATTATTAGGGCTCGGTACCCTCCTTCCTCGAGTATTATTAGGGCTCGGTACCCTCCTTCCTCGAGTATTATTAGGGCTCGGTACCCTCCTTCCTCGAGTATTATTAGGGCTCGGTACCCTCTTTCCTCGAATATTAGT
The DNA here is from genome assembly GCF_021521415.1 of Bidens hawaiensis. Taxonomy (NCBI): domain Eukaryota; kingdom Viridiplantae; phylum Streptophyta; class Magnoliopsida; order Asterales; family Asteraceae; genus Bidens; species Bidens hawaiensis. The sequence continues at coordinate 37,496 of NW_027493246.1, forward strand.
AGGGTTCGGTTCCCTAGTTCTCGAATATTAGTAGGGTTCGATTCCCTCTTCGTTACCATACAACCATACATCATACCTCGAGTATTATTAGGGCTCGATACCCTTTTCGTAACCATACAACCATACAACCATCATTTCCTTCTTTTGTTAATTTTATCACGTTCATACACATAAGCATACATATCATACTTACCTTATACATAGCGTTACAACCTGACAGTACATGCAATATCCGAAGATCGTTCACGTTCCATCAGGCAATCATTCATACATATCACATCATTCACATAAGGCATACACTTATCTCTTAGGATAAGCGTATTAACAAACATATCGAGTATGCACACAGCCCCGAAAACATAACACATAAATGGGGCTAGAACTCACCTGAATCCTGTTACGCTCTCCGTTAATAGTTATTCCCTTCTTGAGCTATGCACGGCTAACTGTATAATATTTACACGTATCAATTAACTACTACTACTCATGTTGTATTTCTATCTTTATACAACCCACAACGAACGGGGGTCCGGGGGCAGCGCCCTGGCAGCGGGGTCTAGGGGCGGCAGCCCCTAGCAGGGTCCAAGGGGCAGAGCCCCTGGCTGGGGTCGAGCTTAACTTTAGGCGAAGTTAAACCTTAAGCGAACTTAGCTTTAGGAGAAGTTATCAGTTAGGCGAACTTAGCTTTAGGCGAAGTTAAACCTTAGGCGAACTTAGCTTTAGGCGAAGTTATCAGTTAGGCGAACTTAGCTTTAGGCAAAGTTAAACCTTAGGCGAACTTAGCTTTAGGCGAAGTTATCAGTTAGGCGAACTTAGCTTTAGGCGAAGTTAAACCTTAGGCGAACTTAGCTTTGCAGGCGAAGTTGTCATCAGGCGAACTTAGCTTTGCAGGCGAAGTTCATCAGGCGAACTTAGCTTTGCAGGCGAAGTTGTCATCAGGCGAACTTAGCTTTTGCAGCGAAGTTGTCATCAGGCGAACTTAGCTTTGCATGCGAAGTTCATCAGGCGAACTTAGCTTGCAGGCGAAGTTGTCCAGCTACAGGTACTGTTCGTCCTTAAATCCCTTAATCATCTTCGTTTCTTAACCAAATAACTCGATTTAGGTATCCACGGAATCGTCTGACCAGCGCCTACAAACTCCAACCATCAAATCGACCTAACATCGATGTTTAAAGGGTGCAATTTAGGCATATAGGTTACGGGTTCTTTTATCAATCGATTAACCCATCAAATCATATCCATTTTCAGTAAGTTTAGCTTTGTTGGATTCGTTTTTACCATACAAACACAGATCTATCATTTCTATACTAACCCAAACCTAAACGAACAAGTTCTCGATATAAACGTACCGTAAATGAGTCGAACTACGAACACGAGCTGGTCTTGTTGCTTTGGTTCGTCACGACGATCTAGCACCAACGAGCCCGGGTCCTCACCTTTGGATCTTGGTTCGGGTTGTGTGTGTTTTGGAGTGCGTAGAGATTAGGATGGATAAATGGATGGAATGGAAAGGATTGGGGGTTTAAGGGGGTATTTATACTCCCTTAAGCCCATGGACCGAAGGCCCATATTTCCTTTTGGTCCATATCTATTCCCATCTAATTATCCTACTAAGTCTTCATATTTTGCTATTATTATTATCGTTCCACTAACTCGTTTATTTCACCCGACAAAATAATATAATAAATATTACTTTAGAAATTTCGGGATGTTACATCCTGTCGGCCCAAAGAACAAATGGTAGTTCCTCGGCCCATTTTCCCTTCTTGGACCCCAGTTTCTTCTTCAGATTGTTGATGACGATCTTGTTACTGGATTCTGCTTGACCATACTGGAGTTGAAGTCACCATCTTGATTCCCCAACTTTCACAAAAGTTGGTTGTTCTTCTTCCGATGAACTGTGATCCATTGTCACAAACAATCTCTGCTGGGATATCAAATCTTATTAAGATGTTTTGTTTGATGAACGAGATCACATCCTTTTCTTTTATTTGAACAAATGCCTCTGCTTCGATCCACTTGGAAAAGTAATCTGTCATTGACAGCATAAAGACTTTACCACCAGGAGCCTTGGGTAGCTTTCCCACAATATCCATTCCCCATTTCATAAATGGCCTTGGGGAGATGATAGGATATAATGGTTCAGCTGGTTGATGTAATATGTTGCTATGTCTTTGGCAAGCATCACATTTCTTGGAGAAATCCATTGCATCTCTCTTCATTGTTGGCCAGAAGTAGCATGTCCTTAGTATCTTGGATGCTAAGGCTCTGCCTCCAGTGTGGTTTCCACAATCACCTTCATGTATATCCTTGAGAACTTCTTGTGCTTCTTGATATTCCAAGCATCTCAAGTATGGACCTGCAAGTGATTTTATATATAATACATTATTTAGGATAATATACTGGGTTACCTTCATTCGGAATGCTCTAGGATTTTCTCCTTTTGGGATCTCGTTATCCTGAAGATACCTTATTATGGGATTGGTCCAAGATGCTGGATTATCCTTAGAATTTGAAGTTTCTAAGACTTCGAGGTTCTTCTTTGTTGCTGGAGTCAAGATATGCACGATAGGTATCTTAACATCTCCTGGTATCTTGAGAGCTGATGCCAAGTTTGCTAAGGCATCTGCTTCAGTGCTCTCTTCCCTTGGTACCTGCACTATGTCAAATGTTTCGAAATACATAGCTAATTGCTTAACTATTTCTAAGTATTTCACTAGGTTTTCTGCATTTGCTGCATAAGAGCCATTGAAATGGTTAGCTAATAACAAAGAATCAACATAAACTTGAAGATACATGACCTTCATATCCTTAACTAATTGCAAACCAGCTATTAAGGCCTCATATTCAGCCTCATTATTAGTAGCCTGAAATTCACAAGATATAGATAGATGTATTATGTCCCCCTGTGGCGATTTTAGCAGGATACCTAGACCTGTTCCTCTTATGTTGGAGGCACCATCGGTATGCAAAGTCCAACTTTCCTTGACGTTCAATTGTTGAACTTCCTTTTCAACTTCTTCAAGTATATCCTGGCTAAAATCAGCCACAAAGTCGGCAAGTGCCTGAGATTTGATGGCTGTTCTTGGCTCATACAAGATATCGTATACACTAAGTTTCACAGCCCATTTTGCCATCCTATCTGACATTTTCGGTTTTCTCAAAACGGCTTTAATAGGATAGTTAGTTTTTACATGTATAGCATGAGTTTCGAAGTAATGTATTAGTTTAGTGGAAGCCATTATAAGTGCTAAAATTAACTTTTCAAGATAGGAATACATGGATTCAGCATCTAGTAGACTTTTACTTACATAATATATTGGATGTTGTTGACCTTCATGATCCTTGACCAAGACGACACTGATTGCATTCCCAGAAACGGCTAAGTATAGGGATAAAGGCTCACCATCGACTGGCTTCATTAGAAGTGGTGCTGAGGATAAGTATTCCTTCAGGGATACCAATGCCCTTTCTTGTTTCTCTCCCCATTCGAACTTTTGATTCTTCCTCAGGATATCATAGAAGTCTTTACACTTCTCTGAAGAACTTGAGATGAATCTGTTGAGAGCAGCTATTCTTCTGGTCAACCTTTGGACATCTTTGACATTCCTTGGTGATTTGATATCCAGGATAGCCTTGATCTGCTCTGGGCTTGCTTCTATTCCTCTTTTGGTGACCACGTATCCCAGGAATTTTCCGGCTTTGACCCCAAAGTGACACTTGGCTGGATTCAGCTTCATGTTGTATTCATCAAGGATATCAAATGTTGTTGCCAAGTCTTTGAGATGATCCTTGGCCTTTTTTGACTTCACAACCATGTCATCTATGTAGACTTCCATCGTGTCCCCCAGTTGGTCTTTGAACATCATGTGGACGAGCCTTTGGTATGTCGCACCTGCATTTTTAAGTCCAAAAGGCATTTCAGTGTAATAGTATATACCTATGGGAGTCATGAAGGCTGTGTCTTGTTGATCCGAAGGTTCCATTTGAATTTGCTGAAATCCTGAGGATGCGTCTATGAAGGTTAACAGTTCATGGCCAGCAGTTGCATCCACCATTGAGTCGATGTGTGGGAAGGGAAATGGATCTTTTGGGCAGGCCTTATTCAAGTCTGTGAAGTCCACGCACACTCTCCACTTTCCATTCTTCTTCTGGACCACAACTAAATTGGCCAACCATCTAGGATAATGGACCTCCCTTATCATTTTGGTCTTGAGCAGCTTCTGCATTTCTTCTTGTATGATAACGTTTCTCTCAGGAGCAAACTTTCTTCGTTTTTGATGTACTGGCCTGAAAGATTTATCTATACCAAGTTTATGAGTTATTATTGATTTAGAGATACTTGTCATATCTTCATGTTTCCAGGCAAAGGTAGAAGCTCTTTTCTTTAGAAACGATATCAATTCCATCTCAATATCCTCAGGAATACTTGATCCTAGCAATACTTTGATCTCAGTATCCTGAGGATTCAAAGATACTTCCTTTACATCCTGTTCTCTTGCTTGCAGGACCTTCCCCGGCTGTTTCTATAATTGCTATGCTTGAGTAGGCTTTGTAGTCCACTTCATTGATGAAGCATAACATTCCCTGGCATCTTGTTGGTCACTCTCAATTTTGATAACTCCCCAAGGACTTGGGAGTTTCACACATTGATGGTAAGTTGAGGGTACTGCCTTCATGCTGTGGATCCAAGGCTTGCCTAAAATCACATTACAACAAGATAAAGAGTCAATAACGCAAAACTTTTGTAGGGAGTTAGTTCCCTCAATATATGTTGGAAGTTTGATTTCTCCCAATGTGTTCTTGGTTTTGCCAGTGCATCCGACAAGGACTGAGGATTTCGAGATAATTTCCATTTCCGGGATATCCATTTTCTTCAAGGCATCCATCTGGATAATGTTTACAGAGCTTCCTCCATCTACGAGTATCCTGCGCACAAAACAGTTATCTATACATAAAGTGATTACCAAACCGTCGTGGTTGGGATCCACAAGGTCACATCTATCCTCCTCATCGAAGGATATGATTATTTGAGTTGTCAATGTGGAAGTACGGAAAGGTCTTTCTCCGTTGTCCATCTTCGTTTCTCTGGAACGCTTCTTGGCTGCTGAATACGAGGTCCCGCAGATGTCAAATCCTCCCGAGATGAAGGATACCACCTTAGCTCCGGGTGGTGGAGAAGGTGCTCTTTCAGGTATCTTGACAGGATCCTGACTCTTGTTCTTATTTCTTCCAAATATTTCCTTCAGGTGTCCCTTACTAAGAAGGTACCCTATCTCCTTCCGGAGTGCTATACAATCGTCTGTTCGATGGCCAAAGTCTTCATGGAATGCACACCATTTCGACTTGTCTTTGTTGGATCCGGGCTTCTCATTTTTCTTAGGCCATCTAGCCTTGTCACCTAGATCCTGCATGGCACAAATTACACCACCAATATCTAGGTTAAAACAATATTCGGATATTTTAGGATATTCTTCGTCTTCTTCCACAGCGTTGATCTTGGGATTATCATGCTTGGAATAAGGCTTTAGCCTAAAGAACTTTTGGGGAGAGTCTGATTTCCTGTTGGTAGACTCGTACTTTGGGATAACCAAACCTCCATGAGCCTTCTTATCATCTTCCTGCCGAATGTATCTCAATGCCCTGTTTCTGACTTCATCAAGATTCCTGCATGGAGTCATGATGTGTGTCTAATAACCCTATAATAATGACCCTCACAACTAAGCTTTAATATTAAAACGAAAATCCTAAAACCACACACAACCGGAAAGTGTACCGATCGCAAGTAGTATAGACCTAGGAAGTCCGAGTATCGAACACGTGGACACGTAAGACGCTAACGATTACTAACCCTAGACAAGACCTACCTTAGAATAATATTTAATTGATTTTTGATTTATAATTACTTAACTGAACTAACCTAACTGACTGACAAAAGTTACCTGAAATAGAAAACTTAACGACAAACTAACTGTGTTAACTTAGGATGGGGAAAAACGTCTACCTAGGTCTGAATCAAACTGTAGGCCTAACAAGCTAATGGATTGAATGATATCTAGACACCGGTCCTTAAAGATGACATGACTAAGGATTGCTCAGGCTCACTGGATTACCTCTCGGTCTCACACAGTAAACCCTAACAACTCAAAATCGATTAAAACGACCAAACCGGGAAACAATTGCTAACGTGTTCTAATGCTAGATCACCTTTCGGTCTCACCAACACTCGACCCTAATGGCAATGAATACTACACAACCAAGGATAGAGGAACAATTCAACTTAAACCAAACTAGATCAACTAATCGCTCAAAACACCTAAACCTGACAAGAAACGAACTCGCTCTCGCGCAATCCTTATTCTAGCTTGCAAAGGTAATGAGACGACCCTACTTGTTATCACCTCTCAGTCTCAAAGAAGGTGTCTAACCGCTGTACTTAATCCAATAAATCATGCAACAAAACCCTACGGTGGTACCTACCGCAAACAAACCCTAAACACCAAGTCTAGAATCAAACAATGCACCGATCAATCAATACAAAACTAATCAATCAACACACGGGGTTTATGCAATAAATTGATATAATTTCCAACCACTAAACACAACCTATTTCATGTCTAAATAAAACTTTACAATAGCAATTAACATCTATCAATCAAACAATCCATAAAACCTATCAAAACCTAACAATTAACATCATCCCTAGGTAGAACTAACAAGTTTAGCCGAGAATCATAATTGGACAGCAGCAAATACTCATTAAAATCATCATTAAACTCATACCAATCATCATAACAATCATGCAACAACCAATTCTAGTTATAAACAATTCAATCTTTCAATCAATTGCAAAACAAATTAACAATTGAACAAGAAAATTAAAGTGTATGAACTATGAAATAGATGAAAGGATATTAGGTATTTCGGGGCTGCTCTCGGCTGTAACCACTGATGTAAAACCTTCCCGACACTTGGTCCTTGCTTGTTCTTCCTTCCCTAGCCGCAAAAAGTCCCAAACTCAGCCGCCACAAAAGCTTTTCCTTCCTCTTCTCTTGCTGTCCAGTCCGATCGGCCAGCTGCTGCCCCCTCTAGGGTTTTTTTCTTTTTATTATATAATATAATAGTAGGCTTGGGCTTTCCCATGATGTAATGGACCGGGCCTTGAGTTTTACTTGAAAACGTATGCGTAAAATGCTCGTAAACTGCTCCAAAAGCTCGGTTTTTCTTCCTTTTAACCCTTAGCCTACAAGATAATAAAAACTATGTAAAACCTATCTAAAACAAGTTAAAATACATAAAATGTAATACAATACGTAGATAAAAAGGTGCGGAAAATACGTGTGTTTTACAACACATCAAGTCATGACGAGGTCATCGTAGAAAGGAGAATCCTTCCTAAGTCCCATCTTGAAGGCTTCAACAGCAGCTGCCATATCAAGGTTGGGGATTTCCAAAGCCTCCCTGCTAAATCTGGTTATGTAATCCCTTAGGGATTCATTGTCATGCTGAACAATTCTAAATCACCTGTCATTTTTTTCAAAAGATCTACTACAAGAAAATTGATTATTAAACAAGTTAATTAAATGAGCAAAGGAAGTGATAGTATTGGAAGGAATACTTAATAACCATTTGAGGGCCGACCCTGTTAGTGTTGAACCAAACCCTTTACATAGACAGGCTTCTTTGATTTCTGCGGAGATAGGGTTGACCTCCATCCTTTCTCTGTATTGAGTTACATGCTCCTCAGGATCCGTAGTGCCGTCATAAAGTTTCATGTTGGGCGTCTGGAATTTCCTGGGGATCTTCACGTCTCATATAGGCCAAGTGAACCTGGAAAGTTTCTGACTGCCCGCCGGAACTTCAGCTATGGGACGGATTATCCCAGGGATACTGGAAATCATATCTTTCATCTTCTGTAATTCCCTGGCTATATCGGGGGATATTCCATTGTCCTGCACAGATCCACGGTTAGTGTATAAATTAGAATTAAGTAAACTGTTATCAGGATATTCGTTAGGTCTCTGGTATCCTGAGCTTGGGTGGTTAATTCCTCCATTGATGGTATCCCCAGGATAAGGCGGTGCCTGCATAGGGATGTCAGCTCCAACATGCACTTTCGAGGACACCATAGGGGATCCTGATGAGAATATGCCGGCAGGCACGGTTGAGTGAGGCTGCATGTTGATGGACCCTGGCCTCGTTGGTCCGGGTAACTCCGAGGATACCGAAGGAAAAGCTCCCTAGTATCCTGATTGCTGCTGCGATGGAATCCTTGCTGATTGTGCCCCCAATGATCCGGGGTTCTGAAAGATAGAAGATCCTGGAGAATCAAAGTCAAAGACCCTGGGTATGATTGGGGTGGCCTCCTGCCCTGGTTTCTTTTTGATCCCTTCAATTTCCTTGAATAGCCTTGAGTTGGTCTTCTCTTGCTGCTCCATGTGCGTTTTGACCTGTTTAATCAAAGCATAAATATCGTTGTTAGAAATAACTGGGTCTACCCGTGTAGAGGATCCCGTGAATGGTGGAAGTTCTCCTCTAGGCTGAGTATTTTTCTTCGGCAGTGGTGGAGGTCCTGGGTTGACACTTGAAGCAGTAGTGACCACCGGAGCAAAGACTGAACTGGTTTTTGGTTGTGAGGCCATTGTAAAGAGAATGAAGGTGAATGAAATAAACGGATTTAATGTATTAAAGCACCGTTAGCCCCACGGTGGGCGCCAAATTGTTTTGGTCAAAAATTAACAACAATGATTTCGTAACCAAATTAGTAATCGGGACTAGGTGCTTGTATGAAATGAAGGTAAAAGTACTTGAACACAAGGATTTGTTGCGAGGAAAAAACCCGTTATCCTTAGGATAACAAGCAAAAAACCCCGGGCGGTGAAAACTATCACCACCGGTTTATTAATAATAAAGGTGATTACAATTGTGGAGCTCAAACTTGATTGTGATTACAAGGAATACGAGTACTAGTAAGTTCTCGAGTGCTAAAGTGTGTGTTATTTATAATGAACAAAGTCTAACAATATTCCCTATATTTAATGAAACTCTTAGACTAAATATAATTAGCCGTTAATCCCGTTAGATAGCATGTTTCCTTAGCCGCCACGCTCCAATAACAGTAAGTGCGAGTTCTTAGGAGATCAAACAACGGCCTTTGACCTGGTAAACATGGAAAGTAAAAAATATTGTGTTAGTTATATAATGTAATTAGGATACCATTTACCTTTGAGGATACCACATCCTAGATTCATCCCGAATATAATCTTTGCTGAGAATACTAAAAATCCGTGCCCTAACAATGACGACCTTGTCATGACTCCATGCATAAATCTTGATGAAGTCAGAAATAAGGCATTAAAATACATTCGGCTAGAGGATGACAAGAAGGCCCATGGAAACATGGTTATCTCAAAGTATGAGTCTACCAACAGGAAATCAGACTCTCCACAAAAGTTCTCTAGGCCGAAGCCTTATTCCAAGCAGGATAATCCCAGGATAAATGCTGTGGAAGAAGACGAAGATGACGAAGAGTATCCTAAAATATCCGAATATTGCTTTAACCTTGATATTGGTGGTATGATTTGTGCCATGCAGGATTTAGGTGACAAGGCTAGATAGCCTAAGAAAAATGAAAAACCCGGATCTAGCAAAGACAAGTCCAAATGGTGTGCATTCCATGAAGACTTTGGCCATCGCACTGAAGACTTCGGAAGGAAATAGGATACCTTCTCAGCAAAGGATACCTGAAGGAACTGTTGGGAAGAAATAAGAACAAGAATTAGGATCCTGTCAAGATACCTGAAAGGGCACCTTCTCCACCAACCGGATCTAAGGTTGTATCATTTATCTCGGGAGGATCTGACATGTATGGAACCTCATATTCTGCAGCTAATAAGCGTTCCAAAGTAATGAAGATGGACAATGGAGAAAGACTTGTCCGTACCTCCACGTTAACAACTCAAAGAATCATATCCTTCGATGATGGGGATAGATGTGATCTTGTGGATCCCAATCATGATGGTTTGGTAATTACTTTATATATAGCTAACTGTTTTGTGTGCAGGATACTCGTTGATGGAGGCAGCTCCGTGAACTTCATCCAACATGATGCCTTGAAGAAAATGGATATTCCTGACACTGAGATTATCCCGAGATTCTCGATTCTGGTGGGATTTAGTGGGGAGACCAAGAATAACCTGGGAGATATCAAACTTCCAGTATACATTGAGGGAGTAAACTCTCTATAGAAATTTTGTGTTATTGACGCATTGTCTTGTTGTAATGTGATCCTAGGCAGGCCATGGATTCATGACATGAAGGCAGTACCCTCAACATACCATCAGTGTGTAAAACTTCCAAGTTCTTGGGGAGTTATCAAGATAGAAAGTGACCAACAAGACGCCAAAGATTGCTTTGCATCATCAATGAAGCCTGCTGCAAAGCCTACTCAAGCATAGCAATTACAGAAACAACCAGGGGAGGTCTTGCAAGCCAGAGAGCAGGATGTGAAAGAAGTATCTTTGGATCCTCAGGATACTGAGATCAAAGTATTGTTAGGATCAAGTATTCCTGAAGATATTGAGACGGAATTAATATCTTTCCTAAAGAAAAGAGCTTCTACCTTCGCCTGGAAACATAAAGATATGACAGGTATCTCTAAATCTATAATTACTCATAAACTTGGTATAAATAAATCTTTAAGGCCGGTACATCAAAAGCGAAGAAAATTTGCTCCTAAGAGAAACATTATCATACAAGAAGAAGTACATAAGCTACTCAAAACCAAGATGATAAGGGAGGTCCACTATCCTAGATGGTTAGCCAATCTAGTTGTGGTCCAGAAAAAGAATGGAAAGTGGAGAGTGTGTGTGGACTTCACAGACCTAAACAAGGCCTATCCAAAAGACCCATTTCCACTCCCACATATTGACTCAATGGTGGATGCAACTGCTGGCCATGAACTACTAACCTTCATGGATGCATCCTCAGGATTTCAACAAATTCAAATGGAGCCATCAGATCAAGAAGACACAGCCTTCATGACTTCCACAGGTATATACTGTTATATTGCAATGCCTTTTGGACTAAAAAATGCAGGTGCAACATACCAGAGACTGGTTAACATGATGTTCAAAGACCAACTGGGGGACAGGATGGAAGTCTACATAGATGGCATGGTGATAAAGTCAAGGAGGGGATCATCTCAAAGACTTGGCAACAGCATTTGACAACCTGGATGAGTATAACATGAAGCTGAATCTAGCCAAGTGTCATTTTGGTGTTAAAGCAGAAAAGTTTCTTGGATACATGGTCACCAAAAGAGGAATAGAGGCAAGCCCTGAACAGATCAAGGCCATCCTGGACATCAAATCACCAAGAAATGTTAAAGATGTCCAAAGATTGACCGGAAGAATAGCAGCTCTCAATAGATTCATCTCAAGATCTTCAGAGAAGTGTAATGTAACATCCCGGCTAAAGCAGAAACGCCTGAGTGTGACGTACAGATTGCACAAACACATGTGACACTATTAGGTGACCATAATAACATTATTTCATTTAAATCATCATGTAACACAAGTTTATCAAATAATACAAGTCGAAACAATAAATAAATAAATGATAAGTTGTTCTTTGAATATCCTATAGGCATGCTATGTGTCTTCTAACTTTCATCCTCGTATCTTTACACCTGTATCATATGTATAAAATAAAGTCAGCTATGAACATAGCTGGTGAGTTCCCATAGTTTTATATACATACATAAAAATCATACAATTTATAGACAAGTGATAAACGAGCAAGTAAAGTCCTTTCCAGTTGGTATCAACCAACGTACTTGGGTATTCGCGTAAGTAAGGTCCTTTCCAGTTGGTAACAACCAACGTACTTGGATAATGAGGCCCTTTTCCACTCGGTACAAATGGACCAGAGTGCAAAGAGGAGCGTATGATCATACTTAATGAGTCTTCCCAACGTGCAAGTAATATTCGTGCAAGTAATACAAGTAACACACAAGTCCATATACGAATTGTAGTTTGTAATCGAAATCATAATACTTGAATTTGTAATAGATACATATGCTACCCCAAAATATGAAAACGTTTAAAAAGGGGTGGTGAGAAAACTCACCTCGAATGCGAAGATAAACTTGTAATAAAAGCCGATAGCCCAATAACGAAACCGAAGTGATCGAAAATTCGTTTAAAGAATCCGAAACGTTTGAACTACTAGAACTATAAACAAATACAAATATTTAAAGACTAACTAACGAAATTGATGAAAACAATAATTTAGATAAAGGGATTTTAATATATTTTTATTAGCTTTTTAGGGAAAATTATAATATAATATTATATTTGAGTTTAACGAAATTTTAGCGATGTTTATGATTTACGTCATAATTTTTTTAACACTAATATGAGAGTTATGATGATTACAAGGCACGGGTTTTATATCGAAAAGCAATTATGCTATTTGATTAAAGTGAACGAATTATAACTCCTTTTAACGGTTTTAATATTTATAAGATACGAAATTAATGGTCTAATTTTATCCTTGTTTACAAGCGTAGTTAAAGTTGCCGAAAAAGTATTGTAATATTAACGGACAAGTATTTAATATTATGACAATTCGGGTTTTACGAATCTTAACGAAAACAAAAGTCGGTTCTAGGTGAAAGCGGTAAATATAGTTTTTATATTTGACTTATAGTAATTTATAAAAATACATATTTAGTTTATAATAATTTTGTTAATTTAATCTGATTTTTAAATAATTTATTTGATTTAAAATGATTTTTAATAATTTTTAATGAGTTAATATATATATATATATATATATATATATATATATATATATAATAGAATGCTTAAAAAAAATAAAAGCAAAAACATGGCCTACCCGGGTCTTTGTGTTTACATCTTTATGCATTATCCAGCTACACCAGTTTGCTTGTTTGTTAAAGGATTAGAACAAAAGTATACATATACTAATATCCTAGATCATCTTCTTCATATTCATAACCCTAAATTTAATCTGCTTAATCTACTCCATATTCGTTAGAATTACGTTAGGGCTTTTGATTAACGATAAAAAACTAAAGAAAAACATATAACAATTACCCGAAAAAGTTTCTGTTTGATGGTGAACGAGGGTCGGCCGGAATCGGATCTTGCCGGATTAACTTGCTGGACTTAGAGAGTTTGTTTGATTACTTTGAGGTTGAGGACGAGTTTAGACAAAGATATAGGTCCTAGTTATACTAATAATTGGGGCGTTTAACGATTAATTGTTCCTTATTGGATTTTAATGAAATTCCAGTGAGTTCGCAATTTAATTAAAGATTAAATGGTCGTTATAACTCAATTAACGTGTTGATTATGGTTTATAATCAAAGTCTATGGTCGTTAAATCAAATAAGCGGGCCAAACGGCGAGGATTAAGGGGTGTATTGGGTTATGCCGGCGCCGGAAGTCCGGTGTACCGGAAAAACAGGAATAGTGGGGGCTGGGAAGGTTAATGTTAATATTATTATATAATTTAAATATATCTACCATCTGGTCCCTGCACTTAAAAACTTTTTTAAGAATTAATTTAAAGTATTAGTTACAATTTAAACCTTGCACTTTGAAATGTTTGTATTATACTCGAATGATTTGCAATTTGTTTAAATTCTTAAAGCTTTTAACTCTAAATCCCGGAGTTACGTTTATTGAATAAAATGAAAAGAAATTATGAACGAGCGATAAACGTAAATTATCGTGAACATATTGTTAACGATGAACAATGAACAAGAATGCATGAAACGAACTTGAGGAATATATATATTATATACATATATGTTTGCAAACAAAACCAAAAATTTTAAATGGGTCAGGTTTTCGGGTTTGAAAAGTAACGAATGTTACATGTAAAGACTTCTATGATATCCTGAGAAAGAATCAAAAATTCGAATGGGGAGAAAAGCAAGAAAGGGCATTGGTATCCTTGAATGAATACTTATCCTCAGCACCACTCCTGCTGAAGCAAGTTGTTGTGAACCATTATCCTTGTACTTAGCTATTTCCGAAAGTGCAATAAGTGTTGTCTTACTCAAAGATCATGAAGGTCAACAACATCCAATATATTATGTAAGTAAAAGTCTACTAGATGCTGAATCCAGGTATTCTTATCTTGAAAAGTTAATTTTGGCACTCATAATGGCTTCAACTAAATTAAGACATAATTTTGAAACTCATGTTATTCATATAAAAACTATCTATCCTATTAAGACTGTTTTGAGAAAACCAGAAGGACATAGATGTGCTTCTTTGATTTGATAAGAAATAAATTCTTTATGATAATCTAGATAGCATCAACCTGATATCAAATTATGTTGATAAATCTTGTAGCTATCTTTTTGACCTTTGATTGGTAATTCTAAGTATTGTTGCAAACTTAACATTTCTTTTGTTAACTCTACGTCATTAGATGATGTAGTCAGTTAATAGTTCAGAACATCATAAGTAATTGTAAATAGCTAAGCACAATGGCCAGTTGTTTTTAAATTTTTACCTTACTTTCTGTGTTCTAAATATTTACTGGTATTAACTAAGTTGTGCCTCGGATTCGGTCTATTGAATCCCTTTTATCTGCTTTATTCGAATACTTGAGTTTTGACATTCTTCGCTTGATGGTGATAATTTTCTGTTGTCTACTTCCATTCGTTGCTATGTACCTTGCCAGTCATTCTCTTGAACTTTCCTAAGCTTATATAATTGTTTTTCCTTAATTTTAGTGGGAATGTTTACTGACGTTTGATTTTTTTTCCGGCTCTCTTTTTATATTGTTGATTAAATATTCGGCCAATTCCATAGTCGCGGAGGTTGTTTGTGGCGCAAGGGTTCATACCCTATCTCTTATCTCTAGAATTTCTACCACTTCCAAATTTATTGGAAAAATTCACTTGAGAGTTTGCACTTCCTCCATACTACAACAAACTTTTAAGGATACGTTTTATATTCTGGGAATCAAAACATATCTTTTATGCGTTATAAAGGTGTATAAATTTACTATAGCTGTGTTATTACATCTATTTATTTATTTCATCTGATGAAGAAAATTTTCTTAGTTATTCTTATTTTCTTTATCCTCTCTTTCTTTTCACTCTATTTCTTATTTTTGGCATTTTTTTTCTTAATTTGATATTATTGTCTTTATAATAAGTAACAAATTTTCTATGACATGTATTCTTTCTGAGGGATTGTAGTCTTTGTCCTGATATTTATTAGGAGTGTGCCAAGTATAAGCGAAGTATGGTTCTTGAATCACTGGGAGTTTTAAAGTACTCCGGGTCATGAGGATATTCCTGAGGATATATTATTATTTCTTTTCCTTTTGACACTATTGTCTTCTTGGATCTACTTCGACCCTTTTCCATGCATATTTTGATTTTAAACCTTATTGAGACTGATGAGGTTTCAGCATCAAATAAAGCTAAATCATGTTCTATAGTTATTTGGCATGTACCTTTATCATAGGTTACATGAATTGGGAATAAAGTTGTTCCCATATTTTTCTTTCATTTATGGCATGAAGGGTGAAGTGATTATTGACAAGAAAAAAAAATCGGCTATCTTGTGCGTATTCTAGCGGTACAGTCGCATTCTTATCTTATCCGTACTATTACATCTTATCCGTAACAATTAAATCAATTGCTATTACAATTTAAGTATATCTATACTTTTCTTAGATTATTGATAATAAGATTTATATCTATTTCTGATCAAAGTTTAGGTATAGTTAAATATCTAATTCGCTAAGATCGATGGCTCTGTAATAAGACTAATATCTATCTATGATCAAAGCTTAGGTATAGTTAAATACATAATTCGCTAAGATCGATGGCTCTGATACCAACCTTGTCACACCCCGTCTTAGGGCCTAGACGTGTGGCCCAATAGTTGGTACCTGTTTTGGAAATATAACAGAGTTGTGGGTTGATTTAGCGGAAGACTTTATTTAAAATAAATTATTATTATTAGTATTATTATTATTTTGAAGACTTCTCGGATATTGAATATCCGAATGCTTACAAATAAAATATTAATTTATTTCGAAAACTTTTCGGAAAATGAATAATCCCAGTATTTGATTTATAAAGTTTTGATAAACATGTTCATATTATTTTAATAATTAAAACTGAGTCATCTCCATATAGCAAGCTTCTATCTCCATTAGCGACTCAAATCCTTGCTACTTGTACTATACTTGTTTTCCTGAAATGTTGGGAAAAATACGTCAGCTATATGCTGGTGAATACGCTGACACAAAACATTTAAGTTACTTAGTTATCCCCACGGGTATCTTATGACCCGGCCCATCGTGGCTTAGGAAACAACCAAGTTAAATTTACTATTATAAACCTCCAGTTATACTTGAAACCTCTCAGCGATACCGCAGCATCGAGGTCTTAGCAACTATCAATACACACGAGATAATCCCCGCTCGGACATTACTTAGTTCCGGCCAAATGTGGCGGAGGCATTAGCAAGTGTGGTGCGGTGTGCCCACCGTCAACCCACATATGTAAGGATCCAGACAAATGTATACAATAGCCTGTATACAATAGCCTGAGGGCCAGCATTACTTTTGTTTATAAAGTTTTAGGGATATAATCCCATGCAAACATTCACAGACTTATTTTATGAAAGTTGGACGTATTCACCTTTCTTCTTGGTTGGTGTTTCTCACCAATTTATCTTGTTACCTCGTACCTATAGTACGAGAATAACGTTTTATAAGTACTAGATCAATGATCTAGCTTCAGACCTTTAGTACGATTACATAACATTTACCTTGACATTTATCTCTTTTATAAAATGTAAGGACCTCTAGTCCTTACTTTTGTTAATCATTTATAAACTACGTTTCATGAAGAAACGTACATGTCACATTTCTTTTATCATAAGAAATATTTATAAAAATCTTTATAATAAAGACATAATATTTTATTTATAATCTTGACTCATAAAAATCTATTTTTCACTTTATTATATGATCAAGGTATGGGCTATATCCCCGACTAGGGTCTAAGCTATTTATAATATAATAACCGGGCAGAACCCCTACCTTGTATGGCTTATTATACGAAATGCCTATGCTCTACTTGGACAGCACTTCTACCTGAAGGAAAGTCAATAGAGCAATTTGGAAGAATTCTAGCACGAACTTCGAGGCCAAAAACATCGGAATATCGACATATCGGGGTTATGGAACGTTTATCGGAATATCGACATATCGGGGTATGTGTTCTGGAGTGTGTGGGATGGATGAGGAACACCCCCATGACCGATCTATTTATAGAAATTTTCCTGCAACTTCGCGTATCGCGAAGCTGCATTAGCTTCGCTGAGTCGCCGCGTAGGCTTGCCGCGTGTCTCCACGTGTCGCTACCGCCTCGCCACGTGTCCTGCATCTCCGCGTATCGTGAAGATGCAAAACGTGGATTCTTCGCGTATCGCGAAGATGCAGAACTTTGAATCTGTTCATTTTTAGTCCCTGATCTTTTAGTAACTTGCCATATTTTGATTTCGTTTCATCATCCAAAAATGCAAAGGCGGCTCTTTGCGGCGATGCGAGCGTGCGAAGTGCACTATTAAAGCGCCACATTGCGCCCATTGCCCTTCACCCGATAAAAATTTGCCGTTGGTTACTATCGACATAAATCACCACCACTCCTTAATCTTTCTTAGTTTAATTGTTTGTTTCTGATTTCTTTGGTGAATTCTCACTCAATTTACACTACCTTTGTGGTATACACTTATCTTTTGTGAACTTTCATGATTTCATTATTGCAAGTACATTTGGGTAATATATATAGATTGATTGAGGGGGACAGATGTTAGATTTAGAAACATTGGTGGCATATAACAAAGAAATGTGGCAAATGTGGCAGTAACTAAAAAAATACGTGGCTCCCTTTTAATCTATTTGCTTCATCATTAAGAGTGTGCATATATTATTAATTATAAAAGAAGGTGAATTATTCTTCTTTTAACTTAATGAAGCGTATATCATACTAGTGGCTAGTATTTTTAAATGATCCACTAACAACGCATTTTATTATTATTATTAGTATCACAATGTCTCTAATTATATATTGTGTTTTAATGTCATTTAAAGTACACACTTATTCAAAAGATCATATCTCTTACTATAAGTTCAAAATATGCGTTGCACTTGTATTTGTATATAATGTTAGATATTAATCTATTATTATTATTATCTATTATATTAAAGTCTTTATGTGCATATATTTGTATATAGTTGATAAGTAATAACATATATATATATATATTATATAGCTTAGATTGTTAAACAGTGTTTATTAGTTTTAGACGTTCGTTTAAATATATATCTCATGATTAAAACAATCGTTTTTATTAACCAACGCGCGAGAAGTAATATTTTAAATATAAACTAAAATATATATCATAACCATAGCGTTTGTTTGCACCCACAAACGTTGAATATTACACTTTCGGATTTTCAACCTTATAAAGTTGATTCTTTTTGGAATGAAATTTTGGCGGGTATTACACATACCGATGGTACTTCTAACATAAGAGGAACAGGTCTAAGTATCCTGCTAATCGCCATAGGGGGACATAATACCTCTATTTATATCTTGTTAATTTCAGACTACTAATAACGAGGCTGAATATGAAGCCTTAATAGCCGGTTAACAATTAGCCAAGGATATGAAGGTCGGGTATCTTCAAATTTATGTTGATTCTTTGTTATTAGCTAACCATTTTAATGGCTCTTATGCAGTGAATGTAGAAAACTTAGCAAAATATTTAGAAATAGTTAAGAAATTAGGTATGTGTTTCGAAACATTTGATATAGTACAGGTACCAAGAGAAGAAAACACTGAAGCAGATGCTTTGGCAAATTTAGCATCAGCTATCAAGATACCTGATGACATCAAGATACCCATCATACATATCTTGACTCCAGCAATAAAAGAGAACCATGAAGTCATGGAAATTTCAAAAACTGAAGATGATCCAGTATCCTGGACCCATCCTATAATACGGTATCTTCAGGATAACAGGATCCCAGAATGGGAAAATCCAAGACCTTTCCGAATGAAGGTAACCCAGTATATTATCTTAAATGATGTTTTGTATAGAAAATCACTTGCAGGTCCATACTTGAGATGCTTGGAATATCAAGAAGTACAAGAAGTTCTTAAGGATATACATGAAGGTGATCGTGGAAACCACACTGGGGGCAGAGCCTTAGTGTCCAAGATACTGAGGACAGGTTACTTCTGGCCAACAATGAAGAATGATGCAATGAACTTCTCCAAAAAATGTGATGCTTGTCAAAGACACAGCAACATCTTGCATCAACCAGCTGAACCATTATATCCTATCATATCCCGTGCCATTTATGAAATGGGGAATGGATATTGTGGGAAAGCTGCCTAAGGCTCCCGGTGGAAAGGTCTTTATGCTGGCCATGACAATTTTCTTCTCCAAGTGGATCGAAGCAGAGGCATTTGTCCAAGTTAAAGAAAATGATGTGATCTCATTCATCAAACGCAATATCCTGACAAGATTTGGTATCCCGGCAGAGATTGTTTGTGACAATGGATCATAGTTCATCGGTAGTAAAACTACCAACTTTTGTGAAAGTTGGGAAATCAAGATGGTGACTTCAACTCCAGTACATCCTCAAGTTAATGGTCAAGCAGAATCTAGTAATAAGATCATCGTCAACACTTTGAAGAAGAAATTGGGATCCAAGAAGGGAAAATAGGCTGAAGAACTACCATTTGTTCTTTGGGCTGATAGGACCACTTTAAAAAATGCAACGGAACAAACACCTTTCTCAATGGTGTTTGGGGCCGAAGTTGTTATCCCTACAGAGATGGTGATCCCTATAGCAAGAACCAGCATCCAAGATACTGAGTCTAACAACCAAAGGCTTACTGAAGACCTGGATACCATTGATGAACTCAGAGATCTCGCCAGGATCAGAATGGCAGCATACCAACAAAGAATAGCCAAGTCCTACAATAAGAATATCAGGATTCAAAGATTCCAAGTAGGAGATATGGTGTTAAGAAATGCATTTCAGAATACCATTAACCCAACAGATGGAAAGCTAGGTCTCAAGTGGGAAGGTCCTTACTTGATTGATTCAGAAGCAGGAGAAGGGGCCTACATGTTAATCACTATGGAAGGTGTTCCTATACCAAGAGCTTGGAATGCTATCCATCTTAAGGCATATTTTTGCTAGTATCCTTGACTGGTATGTTCGTATCCTCAACAATTCAAAATAAAGGTATGTACCTTTATATTTTTTTTACATTATTACATATTTGAACTTTTTATTATCAAGTTTACTGACTTAAGCATCGGAGGGGTGTTAGTCAGGCTAACACCCACCCCTCATCAAGAGCTTAGTGTTTTGCAGTTATCCTAAGGATATGTTATCTCGACAATAGTCAGAGGATGATCACCTCCCACACGAATATGATATCCCTGATATCTTCTAAGGTTTAAAGGTCTTCACCTTTCTAACGAACGCCTGGAGCGCACGAATATGATATCCCTGATATCTACTAAGGTTTAAAGGTGTTCACCTTTCTACGCCGATGGAGCGCCTGATGATTCGGATATAGTTCGAGGCAGGCGGACCAGACCAGCTAATAATCCGTTTGTTGTTGGCTATATACCGAATCCTTAAGATAAATGGCAGACGTGTCACACATATGGTTTATAACATTTTCATGTTATCTAAGGTTTATAACATTTTCATGTTATCTAAAGATTCGGCATCTTCATGTCCATACGTTTGGGACTTTCCCCAGTTTAATATAAGGTTTAGACATCTTCATGTCTCTCAAGCAAAGGCCTTGTCGCCAGTAAAAAGGCTTTATCGCCAGTGAAAAAGGCTTTATCGCCAGTAAATGGGCTTTACCGCCAGGATTATCTAACTTTGTTTTGACAGATCGAAGATCAGTCAGGTCGCAAAGTGTAGAAATGTTATTAAGTTGTTTTTAACTTAGCCAAATTCCAGATCAACAGTTGGGGACATCATATGTAAGCTAACTAGATGTAAGGCCCCGAACCCCGGGAACCAATTTGTAAGGCCCCGAACCCCGAGAACCCCACAGTTGGTAATCATCCAAACACTCGTAAAATTTAATAAAATTAAAAACCATTTCTTCCATTAAAACAAACGTATCATAGTATAAATTTTGCGGAAAACATGAAAAATGTAATAAGTTCCCGAAACCCGGGGATTTTGCCCAAGAACCAAAATCAGTATAACTTTTATAAGTTTCCTTGAAATAAAATATTCATAAACAATTCTTCCTTCCAGTATGCCCATCGCCATCCAAGTAGCTCCGTGCACGTCCAAGCGATAAGGCATCATCTTCCAAATCTGAAACTTACACTAACATGCACACAAAGTCAGCTTGAGCTGAGTGAGTTCAAGTTTTAAGTAAAAGATATCAGTAGTAAAATCATGATAGTCATACCAAAGGTTTTCTAAAAGTAAAAGGGTATATCCATCTAATAATCATTACCGAACTTAAACATCCTCATACATACATATACAATATGTATATGTAAACATCCATTCAATAACATCCCTATATACATTATAGTATATATATATATATATATCATCCACGTATAACATCAGGGTCGAGCAAACGTACAACCCAAACACGTAACATCAGTGCATGCAAACACAAAGTAGGCATACACAACATCAGTAGTCGAAACGACTACAACATCGCCAAATAGAGGCCAAGAAATAATGTATATACACACATATATATTTAACATCCCAAGGCTTACCATATACTAGCAAGCCTATATAAAATCACTTTAAAAACATTTCATCAAGTAAGAAAACATTTAGGTGCGCATGCTAGCCCAAAAGTAAAATGAGTAAAAAGGGCATCATGAACTCACCTGAGATCGATCGAATACTTGCAACGAGCTAGGAAGTTCTTAAGGGCAGAATCACAAGCAAGGGCCTGTAAACTATACATAACGCGTTACTAAACTAGACTGTAGGAACACTCTAGCCTAATGGGCCGTACAAGCCCAACACTTTGGCCCAAGGCCCAACACTTGGTCCAAGGCCCAACAACATGGCCCAAGGCCCAACACTTGTCCCAAGGCCCAAAGATAGTCAAATCGGGTTGAATGCGCGTGAAATAATTCTTAAAACCATTTGTTAACCGAATCAGCCCCGAATGGACCAAATTCCGTCTTAACTCTTTTCATTCATCATAATTATGTCACCCGAGTTGATATGGTTGACGGTTCCTTTTTACAACTCTTACTTTAACGCTTGAACGAAAATTCGCGCATCGCCGACTCGATTGACGAAGCACTAACCACAACAACCCCGAGCATCAAAAAAATAATTTTCCCACAGCCCTTAGACTCCCCTAGGGCCATGCAAACTGATTCGGTTGGTCATCTAACCGATTAACGCATCAAACTCAACAATTCTAGACAACCGAACATAACAATCAAACTACAACTAGTTGATCAACTTAACGAACACCTAAGAACATGATCTTTGAGTATGATATACAGGACATACCTAGGAAGATTGTGGTACAAAAACTCACTTCAAACAGCCCCGACAAGAACACAATTGAACATCCACCGGTTAAGCCTAAAACGAACTTATCGATCAATAACGAGTAAAACGTGTAGAATTTAGCATGCGAAGATGCATTTAATTACATAGGATAACCTTTGAAATAAATTATTAAATTTTTACCAGACTTTAATAAATGTCTTAGGTTTATAAAAATATTTTTATTATATTTTTATATTGGACACAAAAATCATAAAAATTCCTCCAACACAGAAAGGTATGTGCAGCTATTTCAGCGCGCAACAAAATGGTTTTATTTTTATAAAATTCATTACCGAACCAAATTAAACGATTCTAATTAGGTTTGGTTCCTAACTCAAAATACTAACTTCCAGAAGTGGAACCAACCAATTTGGACCTGTCAAAAAAAGGTTATGACGTCGGGAAGACAGACCAGAATCCGTCATCCCGCATCAGCTTTGACACTCGATTTTATAAATTCATAAAAACCATTCAAATATCGTCCAAAAATTACGTATTATACCTTTCTGAAAACTAGACTCAAAGTAGAACATCATGGAATCAAGAATCGATCAAAAACAGTGGATTAACATCGCGTTACTGACCCTACAATAAACGTATACTAATCTGTCAGCAAGCTGTTATCATCAAAACTCAATCTTAACGACCAATAAACGCCTTAATATGATCAATTAAGAGGTAAAAGACATGGGGAATCATAAAACCGACCTTGAATTGAAGTTTTCACGGCTGAAACATGGCGGGGCAGAAGAAAAAGGAGCAGGGGTGGTTCTTAGCTGCGATCGGCTGCACCTAGGGTTATGAGTTAGGGTTTTTCATTCTTTTATGATATAAAATAAGAAGTTTCATTCTAGCCCCTCAAGTATAAAGTGTGTAGCAACTTGGGTGGAAAGTTACATAATTTTAACGTACCGGGATGACGTAAAGCCTCCGAGGAAAGTCGGATAAATCCCGAGAGATGTACATACTTTACATGCTTTAAATCACTTATCTGAACTTAACGGGCGTTACACTAAATTTATAAATGATTTCCGCAAAGGTACTCTTTACCCTTAGTTTTATCACACAATTTATATTTCAAGGTATGATCTTTTGGTTTGATTGTGATAACTCACACAAGGCGTAAGGATATATTATCCTTAAGATATTTTATTTCAATTCCTAATAATTCTTTTGGTTATATTTTCTAAAAATATATAATCTTTAAAATATTTTATGCTCAGGATTCAAGATCTTCAAGATGTTTTATTAAAAGTCTTAAAGATATATAATCCTCAAAATGTTCGAGAAGCATGTTTTCAGGATACATTATCCTCGGAATAACTTATTTCAGAAAATTGAAGATATGAAATATTTCAATTAAAACTTATTCAGATAAGCTATGTAAAAATAACATACTGAACACAATGCTTAAAGCCAAAATATTATATTATTACTAATCATAAGTGCAGGAAATTAAAAAGGCAACACCCAGGTTTCGTCTTGAAAAACCAAGATCCCTACACCCGAATATTGCCAGATGTCCAAAAGTCAAAATAACATGGGCTTCGTCTTGGAAAGTCAAGATCCCTCTACCCATGTATCCTAATATCCTAAGCATAATATTGTTTAAAGACAGAAAAGTAAATTGTTCAACAGACCACTACTACCCAACATCACAAACCACAAACACATAAAAAAAAAATTGGGCTCAAGCCTTTTCTTTACCGCTATCATCGCCCAATTGCACCTTGTCACCAACTGCCTTCACCGCATCCTTGATCGCCACCTCCACAGCCTTCTCCGCTCCACTCGTACCAGCCTCTTCCACACTCTCACCATTTAGCTCAGCCAAGACTATCTCCCAAGCTGCCACATCCTAGAAAGGAGTATCGACACCAGCATCCTTAGCCTCCTTATCCATCTTGAGACGAGATTGGAAGACTGAGATCGCCGCAGATTTCTTGGCTCCATCAGCAACTTCTTAGATTCTCATCAGAGCATTTTCCTCTTGGTGAACTAACTCCCTCCTGGCCAGTGCGAGTTCCTGCTTGAGGTCCTCGTTCTCCTTGTTTTTATTGTCGAGAATATTGGTCTTAGCAGTCCCAATCTTCGACATCTCGGCAATACGTGTGTTGGCCTCGAGGAGCTCATGATGGAGATCATTCAATTTGGAGGATAACAATCCTAGCCCCTGCTCAAATCAAAGTATCCTCAGCATACATTATCTACGGGATATAAGGATAGAATATGAAGGCATACCTGGTTGAATTCAAGATCACATGTCAAAGAGGAGTCGGCGGTCTCCTGTGTCTTCCTCTTTTTTGAACCCTTGGCACGGCTGCTTTCGGGTTTAGGCTGGGGAACGGGAGCGGCTTCTTTCTTCCTAGTGCTATGGGTAGAGACCATGCTGTCAATGTCGTCCAGAGCAAAGACTGAAGCGGATTTACCTACGTATATACATGTTAGTATCCCTAATCCTTAAATTTTCCTACTAACATATCAATATTTCTTACTAGACATAACGGAGCCTGCTGATGGCGATGGTTCTTGGAGGCTTGACTGAAAATAAAACGTCCTTACCTCCTCGTCAATAAGAAAGAAAGAACTGAGCTTGGTCTTGGTCTCTTTGGTGGGAGAGGCAATCTCAAAGAACTTTAAGGCTGCAAAGAACAAGACAAAATATATTAGTTACAGGCAGGCTAGCATACGACTCCAAAATAAGGTATCCTAATTTTGGAAACCCAGAGATAAGGAAGAGTATCATACTGAGGAAGAGAATCCCTCCTAACAAAGAAGAATTGTCTCTTCCACTGGTCATTATTCAGGGTGTTTCTCAAAACGAGCGGGGTTCGGCCAGATTTGGTTTTTAGAAGGTATCTTGAAGATCCGTGGCTGCGATGGTCATACACAGAAGCAAGCTCAGAAAGGGTGAAATCAAGAGCATGGTCGACGATTAATTTCTACAAAACAAACAAGGTCCTCCAAACCATGGGCATGGTTTGGGCAAAATTAAGACCAATTCTGAAAAAGAACTCGTTGGTAAAAGCAGGAAAGGGGTAAGAAAAGCCGATCTTAAATGGCAAAAATGGAAAACAGATCCAGGTTTTCGAAATGAGATCAGAGGATAGAGCGGCATCAAAGGGTCTAAAAACAGTTCCCGAAGGAAAACAACCCCGAGACTGTAGATTCGTAATATCGGAGTTGCCAAAAGTACATATCTCGCTCGTAGGACTTGCGAGGAGATTTTGAGACACAAAATCCTCAATGCCTGAAGGATGAAGGTTCGGACTCATGATTTGAGAAGATGAAGATCAAGAGAAATAAGAAAAATTACCTATGTAGACGGTTGAATGAATTGGGAAATATTTATCTGGGATAAATATACATATTCAAGGGTCACAGATGATTGACACGTGAAACGAGATCTTTCACACATGCAAGAATTCAAAATTCAAAAATTTTACAACTGTAATCCATATCCATAGCTGTTAAATTTGGGGCCAATTGTTAGGGCTCAAATTTTTGGTATCCTCAGCCAGCAGTATATTCAGGATAACTTCAAGATATGGTATCCTCCGAGGTAACAGGTATCCTAAATGTATTGTATAAATTAACGATTTGTTCGCTATTTTCCTTGTTTAAACAGGTCAAAAAACGTTGCCATGATCTCCTAGAGACTCGGACTTGCAGTTATTAGCGCGTGATTAAAAAGGACACGTGGGAATTAACGGCTAATTGGAAGGAGTCAATCATTCCCATAATTATAGGAATTCTGTTAGCTTTATTTTTGTTATAAATAGAGCACCAACTCGGATCATAACACACACTCTAGACACACGAAGCTTACTAGTACTCGCATTCTCTATAATCACGATCCAGTTTTAGCTCCACACTTGTAACCGATTTTCGTTATTAATAAACTGGTGGTGATAGTTTTCACCACCCGGGGTTTTTTTCTTGTTATCCTCAGGATAACAGGTTTTTTCCTCGCAACAAATCTCTGTGTTCAAGCCATTTTTACAAGCACCTAGTCCCATTTTACTAATTTGGTTGTAAAATCACATTTGTTAATTTTTGACCAAAACAACTATAGTATAGATCATTCCAAAATATTGCAACAATGTTTACATATAATGATCCTATAATTCACTACCGTATTAGACATGAGGCGATACTACCATCTTAGTGATCTTTAACAACTTAAAGAGCACCAAGATCCAATCAATTTAGATAGAAGAAAACAATAAGGATAGTATAGAGGTAGGGTCAAGAAAAGGTTCAAAAAGAACCATTAGCCCATTTAACGTCCCCACGGGTCACTCATATATTATCCGCGGGAGTCACCCGCCAAGAACAGAAAGTCCAAACATTCTTCTAGAAGCCGTGGAAGCCATCCGCAGGAAGAGAAGACATAGGTCTTGGCAGGCTGCGGGATACATCCGCAGGCGGAAGAACAAACGGTTGCTAGGAAATTCTTCTAGAAGCTCGTCGAAGATACCCGGGGCAAGAGGAAGGGTGACTTCACATTTGCAAGGCGAAAAGATTCCTTGACATTGACATTTACCTCCTTAACAAAGAGCATGTGATGGTCTAACCAATGAAGAGGAGACAACTGGACATTCTCCAATGGCCAGCACATGGCGAGGCTATTACGTCCTATCATAATGAGCCACGTGTCTCTCCAGGTGAATGAAAACATCTTTTGGATAGTGACAACCTATCCAATCACATTCTCTCACCCTCGATAATAAATACCCTCTCAATCATCATGAGGTATTCATTCACAATTCTTATATTACATCAATCACTTAAAACTTTCTTTCTCTAGAAGAACAACACTTATTATCATACCGGAGGGTTATTACAAGAAAACCCCTCATCTTGTCCTTGTAACAAGCTCACGGTGGTTTGTTTTGTAGGACGTAATCCGGGATCTAGATTGACTTTGACTCAATTAACCCAATCTCGCACCATGACCTTCTACCCGGTAGAAATATAGATCTAACCTCAACATGGTTCAGATTCGTGTTACTTCAGATAGTGCTCTTAATTAAAAATTAATCAAAAGGCGTGACTTTGATGTTGTTAACATCTATCAAACAATTTCCTAGCTTTTAACATTTAAAATAAATTTTATTTACAATACTCTTTTAATAATAATAATAAAAAAAAATACTAACTCATCTTTGCTCTAGGCTTCATTCATGCATACCCATTTTTATTCTATATCCCATTAGAGTGCTATATAGTAATGTATTTGTATCACGTTTAAAACAAGATACACATGTATTATGTGACTCTTAACGTATTTCTGCTTCAAATTTCTTTTTATATGTGGGTGTGTGTCATACAATAACAAACATCGACAGATTTAAAGGGGGTCAAGAGGGCCTCTTGACCCCCCACCTGGCCAAATTAACGATATACCGGACTACTAGAATGCTTAACCGAAAAAGAAAAAAACTATAGCTTGATCCTCTCCGATTATGAGTAATTAAAGTTAAACGGAAAAATAAAGCTATTGTATCTGAAGATTTTTAGGATGTTGGCGGTTTTCTAATAGTCCAGCGAAAGTTTTCAGTGACTGTAAGATAGTTGAAGAACAATGAAGAAGAAAGGAGTTTGCTTTATGATTTTTCTTACCCACATTAATTAATTGATTACAAAATTCTACTATTTTATTATTATCTGTAACACCGCTAAAATACCTCATCTAATTTTGGACTAAAGATGCCAAATATGGAAGTATAGGGACTGAAAATGAAAATTTTGATTTTTGTGCATCTTCTCGCGGTGTGAAGATGAAGGCTGAGCAACTTCGCGCGGCGCGAAGTTTCTGGCACATGATTCAAAGCTTATCAGGTTACATGTCGACACGTGTCACTCTAGGATTGACATGCAAAATTGCAGCGCCGCCCATGCACCTTTGCGCGGCGCGAACCACCATAGCCTGCATCTTCGGCCGACGCGAAGATGCACAAGTCGAGGCTATAAATAGGCAGCTACGGGTTCAGCCCCATTCATCCCATTTTCACCTTAGATTTCACATAGTTAGCATTGGAAAGTGTGCAAGGTTGTTCCGAGGTTCCGAGGGCTGATCTCGCGAAGAAACGAGGTTGTTACGCTGTTAAACGAGATGTAGATTTCATAAACAAAGCACGAGCTGAACTGCTGCTGATTTTTCTCTGTTCTTACTTCCGACTAGCCGACTAAGGTAGAATTATGATTAAGCTACTTTATTATATAGCTATTAGAATTTAGTTACGAATATAGTCGTTAAACTATAACTGTTTTCCAAATTAATGTTTATAAAGTAAAGACGTTGCTTCTACATGAAGTAATGTTGTTAAAACTATATTTTGACGGGCACGTAGTAACTGGAAGGGGGATATTATTAGTAGAATCTTCTTGCTTAAGGAAAGTAATTCGTACACATCCCAATCAACCGCGGGACCCGTTTGCTTACCTGGAGAAGTTTGCCAACGTGATATCCTTTATTAGTCCAAAGCGTGCTATTCCAAACGTCATATGTAAATACAAAGTATTTTCATAAAACGACTATAACTATACTAAGGATAGGTCAGACATAAGTGTCTGCTGATCAGACCTCGAGTCTGCTGAACTGAATCAGACCTAAGAATCTGCTGATCAGACCTCGAGTCTGCTGAACTGAAACAGGCTTAAAGTCTGCTAAATATTACCAACTAGGTACTTATGCATGCCTATTATAATTATAGGTTAATAGCATACTGAGAGAAGAAGTTTTGATATCACCAACCTATAATACAAGGTGAACATGTTAACCTTTTATGGTCTGAACTGATTTTACTCTTATAATAGACAGGTTGTTTATTGCAAAGAGTCTGATAAAAGTTTGCAT
The DNA here is from genome assembly GCF_021521415.1 of Bidens hawaiensis. Taxonomy (NCBI): domain Eukaryota; kingdom Viridiplantae; phylum Streptophyta; class Magnoliopsida; order Asterales; family Asteraceae; genus Bidens; species Bidens hawaiensis. Next base: position 67,023 of record NW_027493246.1, read on the forward strand.
GAGATTATTGTCTCTAAAATCGTTATAATACAAAATAGATCATAAAAAGCAACTCAGACCGAATACACATGTGTCTGGATCCATACATAACTGATAATTGGCATACAAAACCAAGTCAGGCATAACCAGTTCTCCAACAGGGTCACATAACCTAGGGGAAGGTTGTCTCCGAACATGGGCTATGTACTCGGGGAACCTTTGAATTGTGTGTAGGGCAGTGGTACAAATCCCGTGAATGACAGGCATTCCTGCTGAGATTGTGAACAGAAAACTATGTTTGTATTTAACGACTGTTATAAATTGTTTTATTGAGTCAACGTTTCACCAGCATATAGCTGACGTATTTTTTCCAACCCATGCAGGTAATTAGATGACGATAGATGATATACAAGAATTGAAGTCATTAGAAGATCGCTTGAGATGGCTCAATTTTGAATATTATTAAATCCTTGTAATATTAATATCACTGTTTTGTAAAACTGAAACTCGGGTATTTAATTTCCGAGTAATTTTAGATAATGTAAATTAATATTTTAATATATGAAACTTCCGCTAAATTGAACCCGCTACTCTGATACATTTACAAAACCAGATACCAACCCGGGACATCACACCCAGGTCCGAATCGGGATGTGACAGTATCACGGTACTATTTTTGTTCTTTTCATGTCTCCTAGTGCCTATTTTTTATTATTATTTTCGTAACATATGAAGTTCTTTTCTTTTAAGATTTTACATTGTTGGAATATCTATTATTTATAAATATGCTCTAATTTATTATACATTATTTTGGTTTGCCATGTAATTGAAATACTTATATGGATTAACATTTCTTTTAAATGATAATTTTGTAAAACAAACCAAGCATTTAAACTTTATTAAATTCGTTAAATGCTAATAATAAAGGTCGAGATTGAAGAGGTTAATTATAGAAGATGAAACAGTTGGCGACTTATCCTTATATGAATAAATTACTGATTATTTTGAGAGGAAAGCAAGGATACAAAAAACCATTGTCAACCAAAATATCAACTTTTTTCTAGAATATATATATATATAGGCAAAGTATAAAATGAAAACTCATTTGAGCTGTGAAAACCCTATGTAACATCATTTTTTTTGTTACATGTAATATATGTTGTTACATGTAATACAAAACATCGAAAACATAAAAAAAATGTTTTGCTATTTTCTTTTACATTTTTTTACTAATTTTATTTATGTTTTCATAAGAGAGAAAGTATAAATTAACTTTAACATTTTTTATTAACTTTAATTGTGGAGCACAAGATTTAATATTTAATTAAAAACATGTGGTTGAGAATGGAGTTCTAGAGTTTTCACAACTCAAATGGGTTTTTATTCTAACCTAACATATATATATATATGTTGTGTGTGTGGATATAAAGTATATATGTGTGAACCCTCGGGTGGGCAAAAGTAAAATTGCACTAATTTTGACGTTATTTTACCAATCTCGTGAAAATAACGTTAAAGGTGGCGGAAGGTTAATCAGGCATCATGTGGTGGCGTTGATAGCCGAAAGACAAGGGCACATGCACCAATCAGCCGGTGTCCCTGATGATCGAGTGCTATGTGCCTTATGTCCAAGGCTTGATGCAAAACTACTATCGAGCCGGGGGTCTCACCGGAAGCAGCCTCTCTATCCCTATGGGATAGAGGTAAGGTTGTCTACATCTTACCCTCCTCAGACCTTACCATAGCATTGTTATTGGTGGGATATACTGAGTACGATGATGATGATGATGATGATGATGTGTGTGTGGATGTTTTTGCATTGTTTAAAGTGAAGCAATTTTCAAATTTCCAAGATACGGGACCTTGAAGGTTGTGGTTACCATATTCTAGTAATAATAACGTTACGAGTGCACACTGACGGATTACAACTCCAAAACGATATAGTTACGACCCCCTACTAAAAGTTTTTTGGTTCCGTCAAGCCAAAAGAGTGAAACGCGTGCAAGCACAAGAACATATCATATATACATAAACTTTTATCACATAAAAACCTTGGAAATCAAATAACAAATTATTGCAGTAACAACGAACTGTCAACATTGTGTTTTATCAACCACCACACACATATGAAAATAAATTATTACATCACCGGCCATTACAATTTAAAATCATGCATGCATGATCATTTGCATCCTCAGTATTATCCATGATCATTTGCATCTTTATTATTCTTCGAATGATTGTTTAATGTGATTTACCCCCACCCCCACTACTAATTAGACTGGTAGTAAAGAAGCTCGTTTTAGATTGACCATCGTCAAGTAGTTCAGCATAATGGGTTTCTGTGGTTGTGCCACCAATCGTGTTAACTATCTCATTAATAGTAACCAGAGTAAAATTACTTTGACCTCCAAGATTGTTGTCAATAGTGCTGCCAATCTGATTATAGCATGTTTTACAGTTTACATTTGTAAGTATATATGAAAACATATATCAAAATCTAAGTCACCAATATAGAACATATTATAACACAAGAACAAAGAAGAAGGGACCCTTTTTAATTAGCTTCGGATTAAAGCTTATCTGGTTTTCATGATCCATATGAACTTAACGCATATAGGGCCCCGTAGCATTAACTAAAAATTGTTTGGATCAAGTATATGACCTGGGTTATTAAATGATACTAGTGACCATGCATGTAGACCTAAGTCAAAGAAACTCGGACATGTCTCACCACCCTATTTAATTTAACGTAAAAGAAACACACAAACGTGCATTTGCTAACAAAAACGTAGTTCACTTTGCAATTTTTAAGATTCATGCCTATAAGGAGAAAAATTTTTTCTGTTTTTATGAAACCAAAGATCTTTATATATTTTTATAATAGATCAAAATAAAGATTTGTTCTAATTTACATGTTATGTTATTCACTATGTTAATACTAACTAATAATTAAATTAAGTACAAAGCGTTATATAAATAATACTAGAATAATAAATGTGAATGGCCCTCTTCATTAACTTGAGTTGTTTATCAGTGATAAAATATTATTTGTTGGATTTGACGTAATTGAACATGATAAGGCCGAGGGGTGTGGGGGGCTTTAATGGAGGCTCTAGTGGGGGCTCCAACCAATAATATTATGACGTGTGGCAGAGAGAGAAACTGGATAAGGGGGTTGTTGGAGCCCCCGTTGGAGCCCTGGCCCCTGGTGTGGAGGGGCTCCAGCGAAAAAAAAATTTTTTTTATTTTTTTATAAATATATTCAAACAACGACATTTTTTTGTGTTAGTTTTGAGAGGATTTTAGGAGGAAAGGTTTATAATTGTGAAATGAAGTATATTTTATAAAGGTATATATTTATAGTTTAAGAAAATATTTTTTTTTTAATTTAATATGAGCTCAACGGCTCTTTTCCGTAAACCTATATAGAAAATATATTTTTTTTTGTTTTTTACGGCTCCCAACGGTCCAAAATACCTCAAAATGTGTGCTCCTCTCTCTCTTCTCCCGCTAACCAGCTCACGCCTGCATTGTTTTTCGTGTTAGCGCCCCGGTAGTGTGGTGTTAGCGCCTGGGGGCGCGAGCGGAGGGGCTCTAGCGCCCCCGTTGAAGCCCCACACCCCTCAGCCTAATATCTATGGTCCTAGAAGTGACGGCGTGCCCTTCGGCAGCAGGAACACCACCCAAGATTCCCGGGGCCAAAGAAAAAGGGAAAATCCCCAAAATAACCCATCTACAAAATAAGATTTCAACTTTGTCTCTTAAACTTAATATTTCTAAAAATGGCACTTTCTAATTCATGCTTGACCATATATTAGATTATTAGGAAATCTAACACGTCTTTACGACATGTTAGCATAACATGTCGTCAAAGACGCATTGGATTTTCTAACACATGGTTAAAGATGAGTTAGGCCTCCAAACACGTAGTCTAAGATATGTTAGCATCAAACACATAGGCGAAGATATGTTAGCTTTTTTGTTTGTTTTTTAATATTATATTTTTATAACTAGCTTTACTTATATTTGTTTTTCTTTTATAACTTTTAATATATAAAATTTTATATTATTTCGAATATACCGACAAAAAATGTTTACTTTTATCTACGGACCGACATAAATGTTATTTAAAGCCGAGCGGAGTCAAATTTTATTGAATATTTCGATATTGATTTGGCACGGCTCGAGTTTGAGTTAGTTTATGTCGGTCAGTAGGTAAAAGTAAGCATGTCTCGTCGGTATATTCGAAATAATATAAAACTTTTATATATTAAAAGATATAAAAGAAAAACAAATATAAGTTAAACTAATTATAAAAATATAATATTAAAAAAACAAACAAAAAGGCTAACATATCTTCGAGTACGCGTTTGATACTAACATATCTTTGACTACGTGCTTGGAAGCCTAACTCATCTTTAACCATGTGTTAGGAAATCTAACGCCTCTTTGACGACATGTTAGCGTTTTTAACTATGTGTTAGGAAATCCAACGCGTCTTTGACGATGTGTAATACTAACATGTCGTCAAAAGACGCGTTAGATTTTCTAATACATGGTCAAAGATGAGTTAGAGAGAGTTACTTTTTAAAAATATTAAGTTTAGAGAATAAAGTTGAATTCTCATTTTGTAGATGACTGTTTTGAGGATTTTCTCAAAGAAAAAACACCCCGAACGGGGTATCCATCCAGATTATCTCAGCTCATTTCCAATGCTTGAAAGATAGATAAGGATATTAAAGAAATAATAAAATGGATGAATTATAATGATGTAACGCTGATGTAATGATGAAGGATTGGGATGGGGTTGACACTACCACCACCCTTATGTATTGATTACTTTGCATTCCACAACTTTTGTCTTTACTAATGTTTCAAGAGTTGAATAGTCAACTTATTATGTTTTTTTTATAGGGAGAAAGCCTATTTGCGTTACTGTGATTCTTTGGTGGCCTGAAAGTCAAATTGACACGAAATGAGTCTCGTGGTTTCTTCACATGTAGGTTTGCGTCCCTCCCGCATTTGGCCTCTAATTGAAGTACTCTAAAACCCTTTCCAGTATGTCATTATGTTTTCTCTTCAAGTAAATGGATAATTATTCAGTGTTAATGTCCCTTTTAGCGCATGGAAAAATTTGATTTAAGGTGAATCTGGTGGTGGGTATGGTGGTTGATTGATGGAATGAGGAGGGATAAGAGACGGTTCGTCAGGTGGTGGGTTGATCGGAGTCCATGTGGTCGTTGACGTTGTTTTTGTTGGAATTAGATGAAGGGATTGTTGCAGATGACATGTTTGAATAATTGGTGAAGATAACGATGATGAATTTGTGTTAGATAAGGAGGAATATGTAGGACCGGATGGTCCGACCCCTACGCATGAACTCTTGCATACTAGTATTTCATTAAATTTTTAAACATTCAAGAAAAACATGTGATTTTTTAATATTTTGAAACCCCTAAAAATCAAGAAAGGTGTTCATTGGTAGCAATGGAGCTGGAGATGGTGGTGGTGGCGGTAGTGGTGGTGGAGAGAATTTTTGTTGGTAGCAAGAAGTTATGATATTAATTTCACTTAACTTATTGATGAACGTTTAGTCGGAGGGACTCAAAAAGACGGGTCAAGAAACTGTGGTGACTCATTCGTATCATTTTAATTTTCAAAAGCACAAACATGAGCCGCCTCAGATTAACCACAGGGACGTCAAACAACTACTCTCTTTTATATTATTACACTAGTCTTTAACACGTTCAATTAATTATTTGTTATGATCATGATGCGTATTTTTAAAATATATATATCCACCTTATTAATTTGGATGACCTATACAATTAAATTATTAAAAAAAGTCATCTTGACAGCCTAAGAGTTATTTATATATAATCAAACAAATTATTTGTATGCATGTGCTATTTACTAAGATATGGTATGGAAAAGCTAACATGATATAGTACCAAACCGACACTTTTCATGATAATCTACAAGAAAATACAGGTTTTATGAACTTTGAATGTTAAGCGAAACACGATATGATATAGATAGTAAAGAAGAAAGATGATTAAATCTATATTATAATGTACAATAAATTAAATCAAAATTTAAGCACTTAATTTGTTAGAAGTCGGTCTATCATATGTACAAGTACCTACTTTGTAACTATGCCAACAACCTCTACATTTTAACACAAGACTTAGCCTTTTATTTTGCTTATAAACTCTGGTTCTATTTTAACATTTTATTAGCTCATAGTTATAAAAAGTTGGTCTATAAAAAAAAATACTCTTTCTTTTTTCTTCTGAACTTTGTTTAACTTCCCACATATTGTATTATGCGATTAGGATCAGGAAAGTTAACGTACAAAATTTAATTAACGTGCTAATTGTGAGAATCAAGTAGTGTAATTACTATGCTGTAATTACACTACACTATAATTACACTATGTTGTATATATAATTACACTACTTGATTCTTATAGTTAGCACGATAATTTAATTTGATAATTTAATTTGTATTTGATCCAAACCCAAAAATTGATTTAAAAATTAAAATCTTACTATTTCCTTTAGCCAAAATGTGTGCATTTCTTCTGAGTTTGTAATCATAAGATCGTGCATATGATTCAGATTTCACATACACAATTGTACTGATCGAAATTAATAATATTATTTTACTAAAATTGGTAGATTGAAACTCTCTTAAATCAATTGAATTTATGAGGTCAAATAAAGAAACAGAGAGAGTAACCAGCAAAAGCAATTGGTGTCTTTGGATGGATGATGTTGCTTTATTATATAACGGGTTGGAGTTTCTATACTTGTCATTCTTGTTCTTTTGGCGGCACGCTTTTTTTAGTGTTTGTGGTTGTAATGGTGTTTCTAGCGGGTTGCTAGTTTGATTAATTAAAGTTTGTTGTCGTTAAAAGAAAAAAAAGCAAAAGCACACATGAATCCATTTATATAATTGGTCAACTTTATTAGTTCGACCGTTAATGATCTAAACTCCTGAGAATCTAATTTTGTAATTTAAAATAGTCATATTAATTAAAGTATTCATGTAAGATGCTTAATCTTTAAATCCTTAGCATTGAACTTTAAATGATTAACGATCTTGCTAAAAAAAACATTTAGGGGTTCCTATGAAGCGTGCGCGAATACTACTTACAGGTGAAGAAAGAACGTCGAATGACGGATCATTCGCTGGCGTATCATCTGCAGTGGGTAGCAATTCGTTAGCCGTTGATGCTGCCGGATCAAGTGGTGTTGATGACGGTGGCGGAGGGTTGTCCACAACCACTTCTAACCCTAAACACTTCAAAAATCCCCTGAATGCTTCTTGTATGAATCCAGCGATTCCTGCTTCCATTTCTTTTGATGAATATGACTTTATAATATCTTTTTCACATACAGCGCAGTTAGAAAATAATTAAATGTGATGTATTTAAAGCCATTGAATTAACTATGGATATCATAGAAGAGTTTAATGCTAATGGGTTGCTGGTCTGAAAAAGACATTAGATAGTACCTACCTCTCATGCATTAAATATTTTCTTTTCCCATCTATGGCTGTCCTTTGTGGGTTTGTGGCTAGTGAACAGATGAATTGAGGGATGAATTCAGTCATCTGTATCGCGCACGCCACAACGACCGGCTCGCCCAAGCGAATGGAGAATGGTTTCGCTCGCGAATGGATGAATTCAGCGGTGCGAACGACAACGGGTGAATTCAACGGTGGCTTGAACGACAAGGGGCTCAGTAAGCGTCATGTGGCGCAATATGATAGGCTGAATTCATTTCCGTTAAAACTCATAACACACAGCCTAATATGAATGCGCTAAACTATCCGCAACGGTAGAAGTCATCTTTTGTTGGGAAATTTTATAGAAAAACGGGTATTTTGGATTTCTGAAAGTCGTGATTACACTTTTAGATCAAAACTATTTGTGGTTCACAAATGAATTAATTGGATAAAACTCAGGATTGAGAGCAAAAATCAAGTGTGGATATTGTGAGAGATTTTGATGAATCAAAGAATGAAAATGTTTGATCAAGCATTAGTTTATTAAGGTTTGGGGTCAAATAACTGCATTTTGCAGTTATCATCAATTTGAAGATCAAAATTTACGCTCCTGTTTTGTAACTGAAAAACCATATATGAAATTTAATAAAATTCAATTTCCAATGATTTTATTTACAAAGCAAAGCAGTAAAGAAAAATCACACCAAAATACAACCATTTCAGAAAGCAGTGAAGAAAAATCTAAATTTAAAATTGATTAAAGGCGAAACTTTGACCTTTACAAATAAGCATCGGTCGAATAATTACCTAACTTTAGATTTTTAAAATAATTCTTTTAAATACTAATTTGTGCCTATTATATTCAAAGTAATATATAGAAATGCTTATACGATTCTTACAATTCTCAATGTATTATTAGTCGCCATTTCATCCAATAACAAACTGTTCAAGCCAATATAATGAAATACAAGCACAAGAACACGCTGATTTACATAAAAAAAATTGACCACGTAAAATCTTGGAAATATATATATATCTTGGAAATATATATGTAGAAGTAACTGATTGCAGTGCCAACCAACTGAAGCATCTATACAATCATGAAAATAAATGCTTACGTCACCACCATAATCATAGATGCGTGATCGATCATTTGCAAACTTATTTTTATCATCCGGATATTCACTTAATGTGATTTACCACCACCACCGCTACTAATTAGACTAGTAGTAAGGAGGCTCATTTTAGGTTGACCATTGTCGATTAGCTCAACAAAATGGGCTTCTGCGGTTGTGCCACCACTCGTGTTGATTATCTAGTCTATAGTCACCAGAGTATAAGCTTTAAGGTTGTTGTCAATATCCCCTGTTGTCGTTGTACTGGCAATCTGATTATAACATGTTTTAATTACAATTTGTTTGTATAAGAATAAATTTAAGTCTAAGTCACCAATTTGAAATTTTCGTTACTACAAATTTGTATATAATACCCATGAAAGTATAATAATATTCGTTATAATTATTCACTATAATTATTTAATTTATATTGTTTTCCCATAATAAAAAAAATTATTTACAAACGTGATGAGTGTATTTTTTTTTTCAGTGGAAGATAATAATATCTAGCATTATACAATTTATAGATCAATTACTTTGAATACCAGAACTTTTGTCTTATATTTCAAGAGTTGCATAGTCAACTTGTATGGCGTGTAAGCGTCTATCTTACATACATCAGACTGACGCTATTAAAAATGTCGTCTTGACCCCGTAAGAATCTATAATCTATAATATATATAAACGAAAACCCAAAAATCCTACATATCGCGATGTGGTCGCTCCCTTCTTTTATAGAAGCTACCAGATTGCTTGATTTTTAAATGGAGGTCTCTCATTGATTTAACCCAAATTCATGGGTATGGGTATTACCAAAACCAGATAGTTCTTAAACGGGTTATAACATCTCATTAAATTAAAAATCAATCTTACAAATTATTTGATAGGAAAATCCTATAAAATAGGGATATACTAAAATTTAATATCCAATTTAAAAAAAGATATTATTTATAATTAATAAACAATTTTATAGTAAAAAACATAAGCGGGTCATGGGTCACCAAATCCAGATAGCTTTTAAACAGGTTATAACATATCATTTTTTTATGAAACCCTTTCATCATCAAACCCTAAGTATATTATTAACTTTCTTATAATAAAAAAAATTAAAATACAAAAAGTAAATATTAAAAAACAAAAAATGTAAAACAACCATTCTCTCAATCCATCAGATTGCTTTATTTGTAAATGAAGGCTTCTCACGCATTTGGCTCGAATTCACGGGTAAAGGTCTCACAAAACCCATATAGCTATTAAACGGGTTATAACATCTCATTATATTAAAAAGTATCTCATCAAATATTTGATATGAAAATCCTATAAAATAGGGATATATTAAAAATTAATATCCTATTTTATTTTAAAAAAAATATTATTTATAATTAAGAAACAATTTTATAATAAAGAAATAAATGAGTAATTGGTATCACCAAACCTAGATAACTTTTAAACCGGATTATAGCATATCATTTATATTTGTGTAACCATTTCATCATCAAATCTCAATTATATTAATTATTAACTTTCTTATGATAAATAAAATTAAAATCCAAATATACATATATAAATACTGAAAACGAATAATATAAAACAATCCCCGTAATACGAGGGTAAAATCTAGTTATTGATATTCATATACATTAAGAAACCCCATATATAGTTTTTATACACTTTTAAATGTTTTAAGAAAAACATGATCATATATGAGATAATTAAGAATTAAGACAATGGTTAGTTACCTTTCAAAACTCCAAAAAAAAATAAAAATAAAAATAAAAAAAAATAAAAATTAAGAACTTACAAAAACTCTTAACAACCAAACACTTTTACAAATTTTTTTTCATATATTAACCTTATCTTAGAGTAGCTTTATCATATTTTTAAAATAAATTTTTAATTACATATATAAATACAAGTTTACATATATATAAAATTTACACTATAATAATAATAAAGTTTTTTTTGTTTTTTTCGCAGACAGCCAACCCTGTACCAAAAGGGTAGGTCATATCCTGACTAGGCGACTAGCTAGTACAGAAGACCTTGGTAACATAACAAATTTATGTGTAAAAAACATGAATATATATGTAAAAACTAATTTTTAAAATTGTAATAAATAATATAGATATAGAAAATGATAAAACTGTACTCAAATAATATTAACATACAAAAAATTTTATAAAAAAATTAGTTATTAAGAATTCATTTAAAGTTCTTAAATAATTTAAAAGTTTTGAAACTCATCCAATATGATTCTAACTATATTAGCATGATAAGGAAAAATCAAATTTTAACCATTTTTTTAAAAGTTGGTCAAAGTTTGTGTACAGTATTTTCAACTTTCCTTTAAAGCGTTCATAAATTACGTATAATTTATTACTTATTTATCCTTATATGGTCACAGGATTGGTCAAGATTTTTACACTAAAATAGTACTAAAGTTTTTTTTTTTTTTTTTTTTTGCAGACAGCCAACCCCTGTACCAGAAGGGTAGGTCAGGCCCCGACTAGGCGACTAGCTAGTATTAATGATGAGCAAATTGACATGAATAAAAACTACTTACAGGTGAAGAAAGAGCATCAGCAGGCGGATTATTGGCTGCTGTTTCATCTGCGGCGGGTAGGGGTTCGTAATTAGTGGTTGATGATGACGGTGGACGGCTGTTCACAGCCTCCTCACTGGTAGCAGCAGGTTTTCCGGCACCACCATCTAACCCTAAACACTTGAGGAAACCCCTGAAAGCTTCTTGTATGAAATTATTTGTTCCTGCTTCCATTTTGATGATTATGACACGATAATATCTTTTTCACCAAGTACAGATGCATAGGCGGTATAAGTTGACGTATTTAAAGCCATCGAAGGAAATTTAATACGTGTGGGTTGGTGGCTTGAAAGAAGATCTTGAATTGTACCAACACCCTAAATATGAACGCTTTATTTTATTTTACTTTTTACAACAAATTTTTAATCTAAATTTTCTTAACATGCATTTGTAAGGATTTAAGCCTATCATTTTATTTTAATAGTGACAGCTATACCAACAGATCAATGTGAACACTTTTATATATCCCTGAGTTGAATAAACATCGTCATATGCATTTTTCTAAAAAGCATTATAAACATTTGTATGTCTTCTAGCTTTAAACCTAATATTGTTCATACCATGATATTTGACGTAAAAAAATTAGCTTAAATCACGTTCAAATTTAAATTTAACACATTAATAAATGGTCACCTTTTTCCATGCTAGTGGTATGTAAATTGGTGCCCCACCCTCTCATTGAGATTGAGTGTTTGAGTATTGTGATGGACAATTTATATATATTTAGGAGTAGTTCTATAATATATATATATAGGAGAGGGTTAACGTGTTAAACATGAGAATCAAGTATAGTAATTATGTAATTACACTATAGAGTAATTACGTAATTACTCTATTTGATTCTCACGTTTAGCACGTTAATTTCATTTGTATTTGATTCAAACCCTATATATATATATATATATATATATATATATATATATATTGTATGTGTGTTAGCCATTCTTAAAATATACAAAATTTAAATACGTAACAAATACTTACATAAAACAAAAAAAATTTAAGAACCATTTTGTATCATAAAAAACCCAAAAAAAAAATCATAGAACAAAAAAAACACAAAAATAAAAAAAGTAAAAAAACCAAAATTCTTATTTATCATCCCGGTTTTATAAAAAAAATCTCAGTTTAGCTAAATTATACATATATGTATATATGTACATATTGTTAGGGCTCGAATTTTCAGTATATCCTCAGCAAACATTATATTCAGAACAACTCCAGGACGCGGTATCTTCCAATGTATCAAGTATCCTAAATATGTTATATAACTAACAATTTGTTCGCAGACTTTCCTTGTTTACCAGGTCAAAGACCGTTGCTATAATCTCCCGAAGACTCGCACTTGCTGTTAATAGAATGTGGCCGATAAGGAAAACGTGTTAGATTGAATGATTAACAGCTAATTGGATTCGGTCTCTTGTTTCCTAAATTATAGGCCATATTGTTAGCTTTATTTTTGTTTAAAGAGAGCACTACCCGGATCAAACAAGACACACTCTAGACACACGAGACTTACTAGTACTCGCATTCTCTGTAATCACGATCGAGTTTTAGCTCCACTATTGTAACCACTTTGTTTTTAATAAATCGGTGGTGATAGTTTTCACCACCCGGGGTTTTTTTCTTGTTATCCTAAGGATAACAGATTTTTTCCTCGCAACAAATCTCTGTGTTCAAGCCATATTTACAAGCACCTAGTCCCATTTTACTAATTTGGTTGTAAAATCACGTTTGTCAATTTTTGACCAAAACAATTTGTCGCCCACCGTGGGGCTACAGTGCTTCAATCCTTGAAATCTGTTTATTTCATTCACTTTCATTATCTTTACAATGGCCTCACAACCAAAAACCAGTTCAGTCTTTGCCCCCGGTAGTCACCACTGTTTCAAATGTCAACTCAGGACCTCCACCAGTGCCGAAGAAGAACACTCAGCCCAGAGGAAAACTTCCACCATTCACGGGATTCTCTACATGGGTAGACCTGGTTATTTCTAACAATGACATTTTTGCTTTGATGAAACAGGTCAAAACACACATGGAGCAGCAAGAAAAGACCAACTCAAGGCTATTTAAGGAGATTGAAGGGATCAAAACGAGGCCAGGGCAGGAGGCTACTCCACTCATGCCCAGGATTCTTGATTTTGGTTCTCCAGGATCATCCATCCTTCAGAATCCCGGATCCTTGGGGACACAATCAGCAAGGACTCCGTCTCAGCAGCAATCAGGATACGGAGGAACTTATCTTCCGGTATCCTCGGAATTACCTAGACTAACGAGGCCAGAATCCGTCAACATGCAACCTCATTCAACCATGCCAGCGGGCGTATTCTCATCAGGATCTCCAATGGTGTCTTAAGAAGTGCATGTCGGAGACGATATCCCAATGCAAGCGTCACCTTATCCTGAGGATACCCTCAATGGAAATATTTGTCGTCAAGGCTCAGGATACCAGAGGCCTAGCCATGATCTCGGTAACAATTCATTTAATGCAAATTTATACACTAATCGTGGATCTGTGCAGGATAAGGGGATATCTCCCGAGATAGCAAGGGAACTGCAGAAAATGAAAGGCATGATTTCCAATATCCCAGGGATAATACATCCCATAGCTGAAGTTACCGCAGGTAGCCACAGGTTATCCTGGTTCACTTGGCATATATGTGATGTAGAATCCCCAAGAAGTTCCAAACTCCCAGCATGAAGCTGTACGACGGCACTACGGATCCTGAGGAACACGTAGCTTAGTATAGAGAAATGATGGAGATCAACCCCATCCCCATTGACATCAAAGAAGCTTGCCTATGCAAGGGATTCGGTTCAACATTGATGGGACCGGCCCTCAAATGGTTATTGAGTATTTCTTCCAACACTATTACTTCATTTTCTCATTTGATTAACTTATTCAATAATCAATTTTCTTGTAGTAGATCTTTTGAAAAAATGACAGGTGACTTATATAGAATTGTTCAGCATAGCAATGAATCCTTAATGGATTACATAACCAGATTTAGCAGGGAAGCTTTGGAAATCCCCAACCTTGACATGGCAGCTGCTGTTGAAGCCTTCAAGATGGGATTAAGGAAGGATTCTCCTTTCTATGATGATCTTGTCATGACTCCATGCAGGAATCCTGATGAAGTCAGAAACAGGGCATTAAGATACATTCAGCTAGAGGATGACAAGAAGGCTTATGGAAGCTTGGTTATTCCGAAGTATGAGTCTACCAACAGGAAATCAGACTCTCCACAGAAATTCTCTAGGCCCAAGCCTTATTCCAAGAAGGATAATCCCAGGATAAATGCCGTGGAAGAAGATGAAGATGATGAAGAGTATCCTAAAATCTCTGAATATTGTTTTAATATTGATATTGGTGGTGTGATATGTGCCATGCAGTATTTAGGTGACAAGGCCAGATGGCCTAAGAAAAATGAAAAGCCCGGATCCATCAAAGACAAGTCCAAATGGTGTGCATTCCATGAAGACTTTGGCCATCGCACTGAAGATTGCATAGCACTTCGGAGAGAAATAGGATACCTTCTCAGCAAAGGATACCTAAAGGAACTGTTTGGAAGAAACAAGAACAAGAGTCAGGATCCTGTCAAGATACCTGAAAGGGCACCTTCTCCTCCACCCGGAGCTAAGGTTGTATCCTTTATCTTGGGAGGATCTGACATCTGTGGAACCTCATACTCAGTAGCTAAGAAGCATTCCAAAGAAACAAAGATGGACAATGGAGAAAGATCTCTCCGCACTTCCACTGACAACTCAAAAAATCATATCCTTTGATGAGGAGGATCGATGTGATCTTGTGGATCCCAACCATGATGTTTTGGTAATCACTTTATGTATAGATAATTATTTTGTGCGCAGGATACTCGTTGATGGAGGAAGCTCTGTGAACATTATCCAAATGGATTCCTTGAAAAAAATGGATATCCCGGAAATGGAGATTATCCCAAAATCCTCAGTTCTTTTAGGATTTAGTGGCAAGACCAAGAACACTTTGGGAGAAATCAAACTTCCAATATATATTGAGGGAACTAACTCTCAACAAATATTTTATGTTATTGACTCATTATCTTGTTGTAATGTGATATTAGGCAGGCCCTGGATCCACAACATGAAGGCAGTACCCTTAACTTATCATCAATGTGTGAAACTTCCAAGTCCTTGGGGAGTCGTCAAAATTGAAAGTGATCAGCAAGACGTCAAGGAATGTTATGCTTCATCAATGAAGTGGACTACAAAGCCTACTTGATGTTCGGGTATTTTGTATATATATATTTGTGTGTTAATTATGTAGTTTTGTTTAGTATATTTGTAGAATTTTGGTACTTCATACGTGCTTTTGTATTTCATGTCATTGATCGTTAAAGATGCTAAATTGGAGACTTGTACGAGCATGGAATGATATCTCGGGAAGACCGGAGCATAAATTGAAGTCTTAGGAAGTGTTAGAAGGATTCGGGAAGAGTTTGGATGAGAAACCTAAAGCCGATGCTAAAACTGAATAAGATGGGTTCACAAAAAGCGACAAGGAAGTAAAACGAGCATGTCCTAAGCTAGAAAATGCGTTACGGGACCCATAATATATGAATTTTGGGTTTTTCGACGAGAGGAATCAAAATAGGAAGTTATCTTGGACCATCGCATAGCACGACAGCCTAGGAAGGCGTGATGGTTCCCATAGACGGGAAAGTTAGGTTTTTGTTTAAAACATGTTTTGACGACCCTAATCGATTCCATTCAGTTTTTAGAGCATTTTTGGAGGAGAATAGTTGCCCACCATCATTCCCAATCATCTCAAGGCCTCATACATGTTCCATAACATCATAACCGAAGCCCGAGAGATGCCGAGACGCGGCTAGATTCTTCGAGTCATACTCGAGATGTATAGTTTGTAATCTTTCAGTTTATTTCTCATGTACTTGAACAACTAATTGTAATTCTTTTGATGTTAATCTATGAGTATTGATGTCTAGTATTATTGTGCACAACGTCAGTTTAGGTTTATATCAATCAGAACGATTAGTGTGCCAGTTGCTATGATAATTGCTTATAGGATTGCTTTGACCTGTTAATTGTGAGAAAGCATACGTTTGCCCTTAGTTGAGTCACACTGGCAGGGAACGTTTGATAACCAGTGCCGTGTGTTAGCAAGCGTGGATGCCTAAGGTTTAACCGGTTAGTCGGTCTGTAGTTGATACAGGATAGTTTATCTGTTATTAGGGGTGCAAATGAGCCGAGCTACTTACGAGCTACTCGAGATCGGCTCGTTAAAAAGCTCGATCGAGCCGAGCTTAATCGAGCCCGAGCCCGAGCCCTAGCTCGAGCCTTAAAATAAGCTCATTTAATAAACGAGCTCGAGCCCGAGCTTTACTTATCGAGCTCGAGCCGGCTCGCGAGCCTAAACGAGCCTGTCATTTTTATATTTTTTTTAAAATATATATTTAATAATTATTAATTAATATATATAATGCCATGAAAAAATAAATAGAAATAACTAAATAATAGATATTATAATATACATAAAGTTTTAATAGAAAAAAAATTATATAAAAATAATTATAATTATATAAAAAATAGTTTATATATAGTTAAAGAGCCGAGCTCGAACTTGAAAATCTACTCACAAGCCGAGCTCGAGCTTTGAAAATAGAGCTCGAATCGAGCCGAGCTCGAGCTCAAGCTCTGTGTAAGCTAAACGAACCGAGCTCGGGCTCGGCTCGGCTTGGCTCGGCTCGTTTGCACCTCTATCTGTTATGTGCATGAGTTTGCTGTTAGTTTGCTTACTTGAATTCCCGGGTGTGATTTGCTTTGTTAATGGATTGAATACTTAAGTAATTGTTCGTTTCTTATAAAACCAAACTGTTTGCTAGTGTGATCAGCACTTTGTTAATTGAATCACTTCATAATGTTAGGAATCAGTTTCACTGCACAGTGACCACATACTCCTCATGGTTCGACACCCTACTTACCCTGACTAGTTTAAGGTGATTAGGACACTGATTTATTTGTTTTTTACTAGATAGCGACAGTCTAGCATCACTACTCAAGCATAGCAATTACAGAAACAACTAGGGAAGGTCCTGCAAGCACGAGAGCAGGATGTAAAGGAAGTGTCTTTGGAACCTTAGGATACTGAGATCAAAGTATTATTAGGATCAAGTATTCCTGAGGATATTGAGATGAAGTTGATATCCTTCTTAAAGAAAAGAGCTTCTACCTTCGCCTGGAAACATGAAGATATGACAGATATATCTAAATCCATAATTACTCATAAACTTGATATAGATAAATCTTTCAGGCCGGTACATCAAAAGCGAAGGAAGTTTTCTCCTGAGAGAAACACTATCATACAAGAAGAAGTGCAGAAGTTGCTCAAAACCAAGATGATAAGAAAGGTCCAATATCCTAGATGGTTGGCCAATCTAGTTGTTGTCCAGAAGAAAAATGGAAAGTGTGTATGGCTTTCACAGACCTAAATAAGGCCTGTCCAAAAGACCATTTCCACTCCCACATATCGACTCATTGGTGGATGCAACTGCTGGCCATGAACTGCTAACCTTCATGGATGCCTCATCAGGATTTCAACAAATTCAAATGGAGCCTTCAGATCAAGAAGATACAGACTTCATGACTCCCACAGGTATATACTGTTATACTGCAATGCCTTTTGGACTAAAAAATGCAGGTGCAACATACCAGAGGCTAGTCAACATGATGTTCAAAGACCAACTGGGGGACACAATGGAAGTCTATATAGACGACATGGTGGTAAAGTCAAGAAAGGCTGAGGATCATCTCAAAGACTTGGCAACAGCATTTGACATCCTGGATGAATATAACATGAAGCTGAACCCAGCCAAGTGTCATTTTGGTGTCAAAGCAGGAAAGTTCCTTGGATACATGGTTACCAAGAGAGGAATAGAAGCTAGCCCTGAGCAGATCAAAGCTATCCTGGATATCAAATCACCAAGAAATGTTAAAGATATCCAAAAGTTGACAGGTAGAATAGCAGCTCTCAACATATTCATCTCAAGATCTTCAGAGAAGTGTAATGACTTTTATGATATCCCGAGGAAGAATCAAAAGTTCGAATGGGGAGAAAAGAAAGGAAGGGCATTGGTATACCTGAAGGAATACTTATCCTCAGCACCAGTCCTGATGAAGCCAATTGACGGTGAACCATTATCCTTGTACTTAGCTGTTTCGGGGAATGCAATCAGTGCTGTACTCGACAAAGATCACGAAGGTTAACAGCATCCAATATATTATATAAGTAAAAGTCTGCTAGATGCTGAATCCAGGTATTCTTATCTTGAAAAGTTGATTTTAGCACTTATAATGGCTTCTACTAAATTAAGACATTATTTTGAAACTCATGTTATTCATGAAAAACTAATTATCCTATTAAAGTTGTTTTGAGAAAACAAAAAATGTCAGGTAGGATGGCAAAGTGGGCTGTGAAACTTAGTGCATATGATATTTTGTATGAACCAAGGACAGCCATCAAATCCCAGGCACTTGCCGACTTTGTGGCTGATTTAAGCCAGGATATACTTGAGGAAGTTGAAAAGGAAGTTCAACAATTGGATATCAAGGGGAGTTGGACTTTGCATACTGATGGTACCTCCAACATAAGGGGAACAGGTCTAGGTATCCTGCTAAAATCGCCACAGGGGGACATAATACCTCTATCTATATCTTGTGAATTTCAGACTACTAATAATGAGGCCGAATATGAAGCCTTAATAGCTGGTTTACAATTAGCTAAGGATATGAAGGTCAGGTATCTTCAAGTTTATGTTGATTCTTTACTATTAGCTAACCATTTCAATAGCTCTTATGCAGTGAATGCAGAAAACTTAGCAAAATATTTAGAAATAGTTAAGAAATTAGCTATGTGTTTCGAAACATTTGATATAGTACAGGTACCAAGAGAAGAAAACACTGAAGCAAATGCTTTGGGAAATTTAGCATCAGCTCTCAAGATACCTGATGACATCAAGATACCTATCATACATATCTTGACTCCAGCAACAAAGGAGAACCACGAAGTCATGAAAATTTCAAAAACTGAGGATGATCCTGTATCCTGGACCCATCCTATAATACGGTATCTTCAAGATAACAGGATCCCAGAAGGAGAAAATCCAAGACCTTTCCGAATGAAGGTAACCCAGTATATTATCTTAAATAATGTTTTGTATAGAAAATCACTTGCAGGTTCATACTTGAGATGCTTGGAATATCAAGAAGCACAAGAAGTTCTTAAAGATATACATGAAGGTGATTGTGGAAACCACACTGGGGGGCAGAGCCTTAGTATCCAAGATACTGAGGACAAGTTACTTCTGGCCAACAATGAAGAAGGACGCAACGAGTTTCTCCAGAAAATGTGATGCTTGTCAAAGCATCAACCAGCTGAACCATTATATCCTATCATATCTCCGTGGCCATTTATGAAATGGGGAATGGATATTGTGGGAAAGCTACCCAAGGCTCCTGGTGGAAAGGTCTTTATGCTGGCCATGACAATTTACTTCTCCAAGTGGATCGAAGCAGAGGCATTTGTCCAAGTTAAAGAAAAGAATGTGATCTCATTCATCAAACGCAATATCCTGACAAGATTTGGTATCCCGACAGAGATTGTTTGTGACAATGGATCACAGTTCATCGGTAGTAGAACAACCAACTTCTGTGAAAGTTGGGGAATCAAGATGGTGACTTCAACTCCAGTACATCCTCAAGCTAACGGTCAAGCAGAATCTAGTAACAAGATCATCATCAACACTTTGAAGAAGAAATTGGGATCCAAGAGGGGAAAATGGGCTGAAGAACTACCATTTGTTCTTTGGGCTGATAGGACCACTTCAAAAAATGCAACAGGACAAACACCTTTTTCTTTGGTGTTTGGGACCGAAGCTGTTATCCCAACAGAGATGGTGATCCTCACAACAAGAACCAGCATCCAGGATACTAAGTCCAATAACCAAAGCCTTACTAAAGACCTGGATACCATTGATGAACTTAGAGATCTCGCCAAGATCAGAATGGCAGCATACCAACAAAGAATAGCCAAGTCCTACAATAAAAATATCAGGATTCGAAGAATCAAAGTAGGAGATATGGTGTTAAGAAAGGCGTTTCAGAATACCACTAACCCAGCAGATGGAAAGCTTGCTCCAAAATGGGAAGGTCCTTTAATTGATTGATTCAAAAACAGGAAAAGGGGCCTACAGGTTAATCACTCTGGAAGGTGTTCCTATACCAAGAGCCTGGAACACTATCCATCTTAAAACATATTTTTGTTAGTATCTTTGACCGACATGTTCGTATCCTCAGGATAAAGGTATATTCCCTCGTCTATTTTTATATTTTTTGAACTTTATTATCTCTAAATCAGGTTTACTGACTTAAGCATCGGAGGGGTGTTAGCCAGGCTAACACCCACCCCTCATCAAGAGCTTAGTGTTTTGCAGTTATCCCAAGGATATGTTATCTTCACAACAGTCAGAGGCTGATCACCTCACACACGAATATGATATCCCTGATATCTCCTAAGGTTTAAAGGTCTTCACATTTCCAAAGAACGCCTGGAGCGCACGAATAAGATATCCTGGTTATCTTCTAAGGTTTAAAGGTCTTCACCTTTCTAACGCCGCCTGGAGCGCACGATGATTTGGATATAGTTCAAGGCAGGCAGACCAGACCAGCTGATAATTCGTTTGTTGTTGGCTATATACCGAATCCTTAAGATAAGTGGCAGACGTGTCACACATATGGTTTATAACATTTTCATGTTATCTAAGGTTTATAACATTTTCATGTTATCTCAAGTTTTGGCATTTACATGCCCATACGTTCGGGACTTTCCCTAGTATTATCTCAAGCTTAGACATTCTCATCTCTCTAAAGTAAAGGCCTAGTCGCTAGTGATAAGGCTTTATCGTCAGTAAATGGGCTTTATCGCCAGGATTATCTAACTTTATTTTGACAGATCAAAGATCAAACAAATCGCTAAATGTAGAGATATTGCAAAGTTGTTTTTAACTTAGCAAAATTCCAGAAAGCATGATACCTAAAAAGATCAACAGGTGGGGACATCATGTGTAAACTAACTAGATTTATAAATGATCTCCAAAAAGGCACTCTTTACACTTAGTTTTATTAATCAATTCATATTTCAAGGTATGATCTTTTGGTTTGATTGTGATAACTCACACAAGGCACGGGGATTTATTACCCTTAAGATATTTTATTTCAATTCCTAATAAGACTTTTGATTATGTTTTCTAAAAATATATAAATTTTAAAATATTTTATGTTCAAGATATATGATCCTCAGGATATTTTAATAAAGAGTCTTAAAGATATATTTTCTGGAACTATAATCCTCCAAATATTCAAGAAGCATGTTTTCAGGATACATTATCCTCGAAGTAACTTATTTCAGAAAATTAAAGACATGTAATATTCCAACTAAAACTTACAAGTTATTGAACAAAATGCTTAAAGTCAAAAGATTATATTATTACTAATCATAAGTGCAGGATATTAAAAAGGCAACCCCCGGGTTTCGTCTTGAAAAGCCAAGATCCCTTCATCCGAATATTGCCAGATGTCCAAAAGTCAAGATAACATGGGCTTCGTCTTGGAAAGTCAAGATCCCTCTACCCATGTATCCTAATATCCTAAGCATAATATTGTTTCAAGACAGAAAAATAAATTGTTCAACAACCATTACAACCCATCACAAACCAACAGACACATAAAAAATTGGGCTCAAGCCTTTTCTTTACCGCTATCATCGTCCAATTGCACCTCACCACCGACCGCTTTCACTGCATCCTTGATCGCCACCTCCACTGCCTTTTCCGCTCCACTCGGACCTGCTTCCTCCACATTCTCACCATTAAGTTCAGCCAAGACTCGTTCCCAAGCAGCCACATCCCAGAAGGAAGTGTCAACACCAGCATCTTTGGCCTCCTTAGCCATCTTGAGTCGAGACTGGAAGATGGAAATAGCAGCGGACCTCTTTGCCCCCTCCATGACCTCTTAAACCTTTACCAAGCACTCCGCTTCCTGATGAATTAGCTCCTTCTTGGCCACTGACAGCTCTTGTTTCACGTCATCCAGCTCCTTGTTCTTCTTGTCAAGAAGACTAGTATTCGTGGTCCCTATCTTCACCAACTCAGATATGCGGGTGTGGGCTTCCTGAAGTTCAAGGCTCATGGCAGTAATCCCGAAGGAAAGAAACTCAAGGCCCTACAAGGATAAGAAATCCTCAGTATATATTATCCTCAGGATATAGGAAATCATGACGAAAGGGAAAGATACCTGTTGAGTCTTAGTCATAGCATCATGGAAATCAATGTCATGCACAGGAATGGAGTCACTGGTCTCTTGACTCTTCCGTTTCTTAGAACCTTTCGCTCGGATGCCTTCTGGTCGTGGAATGGAGCTGGGGACGGGTTCTTTCTTGATGGTGCTTCGGGTGGATACCATGTTGTCAATATCGTCAAGAGCAAAAACAGGAGCAGACCTGCCTACAAATATATAGGTTAGTATCTTTGATCCTTAAATTTCCTACTAATATCTCAGTATTTCTTACCAGACATAACGGAGCTCGCGGATGGAGATGGTTCTTGAAGGCCTGACTGGAAATAAAATGTCCTCTCTTCCTCGTCAATAAGAAAGAAAGAGGCAAGCTTACCCTCAGTTTCTTTGGTGGGAGGAGCAATCTCGAAGAACTTCAAAGCTGCAAAAAAACAAAATATCAGTTACAAAGATATCAACATATAACTTCAAGATAAAGTATCCTACTTTTGGAAACCCAGAAATAAGGAAAAGTGTCGAAGTGTGGGAGAGAATCCCTCCTAACAAAGAAGAATTGTCTCTTCCGCTGGTCATTATTCTGGGTGTTTCTCAAAACGAGTGGGGTTCAGCCAGATTTGATTTTGATAAGGTATCTTGAGGATCCGTGGCTGCGGAGGTCATATACAAAAGCAAGCTCTAAAAGGGTGAAATCGAGGGCATGGTCAGCAATTAACCTCTCCAAAATGAACAAGGTCCTCCAAACCATGGGCATGGTTTGGGCAAAATTGAGACCAATTCTGATAAAGAACTCGGTAGTAAAAGCAGGAAATGGATAAGAAAAGCCGATTTTAAACGGCAAAAACGGAAAGCAAATCCAGGTTTTTGAAACAAGATCAGAGGAAAGCGCGACATCAAATGGTCTGAAAACAGTTCCTAAAGGAAAACAACCCTGAGATTAAAGGTTCGCAATATCGGTGTTACCAAAAATGCATATCTCATTCGCAGGACTTGCGAGGAGATTCTGAGACACAAAATCCTCGATACCGGAAGGGCGAGGTTTCGTACTCATGATTTCATGAAGATAAAGAGGATATAGAAGGAAGAAGTTACCTGGATGAAGGGGAAGATGGATAGAAATTTTATTTATCCAAGTAATTATAAGGTCGGCCTAGGGTTTACTCAAAGGACGGACGACTGACACGTGCATCAAGAATCCACTGCACATGCAGGAATTCAAAATTCAAAATTTGAAAATCTTACAGCTGTAACCCATGCCTACAGCTGTTAAACTTAGGGACAATTGTTAGGGCTCGGATTTTTAGTATCCTCAGCAAACATTATATTCAGAACAACTCCAGGACGTGGTATCTTCCAAGGTATCAGGTATCCTAAATATGTTATATAACTAACAATTTGTTCGCAGACTTTCCTTGTTTACCAGGTCAAAGACCGTTGCTATGATCTCCCGAAGACTCGCACTTCCTGTTAATAGAGTGTGGCCGATAAGGAAAACGTGTTAGATTGAATGATTAACGGCTAATTGGATTCGGTCTCTTGTTTCTTAAATTATAGGCCATATTGTTAGCTTTATTTTTGTATAAATAGAGCACTACTCGGATCAAACAAGACACACTCTAGACACACGAGACTTACTAGTACTCGCATTCTTTGTAATCACGATCGAGTTTTAGCTCCACACTTGTAACCACTTTGTTATTAATAAATCGGTGGTGATAGTTTTCACCATCCGGGGTTTTTTTTCTTATTATCCTAATGATAATAGGTTTTTTCCTCGCAACAAATCTCTGTGTTCAAGCCATATTTACAAGCACCTAGTCCCATTTTACTAATTTGGTTGTAAAATCACGTTTGTCAATTTTTTGACCAAAACACAAATATGTACACACATATTTTTTTATACACATACACACATATATGTGTATATTACGTAAGTAGATATTAAATGAAATTATATACATGTGTATAGGTATAATACGAATTAATTTTTTTTAAACCAGAATAAAATATAAGAATTTTGGTTTTTTAACTTTTTTAAAACTTTCAATTTTTTTTTTTTTTGCTTTATAATTTTAAATATTTTTTTAGAGGTTTTTTTAGTTGTCCAAAATTGTTCTCAAAATTCTCAATTTGCAAAGGATCTTTTAGGATTCTTACCCTATATATATATATACACACACATACACACACACACACACATATATAGGGGAAGTATAGAATGAAAACCCTTTTGAGTTGTGAAAACCCGTAAAAACCCTATGTAACATCGTTTTTTTTTTTTTTTTTGCATATGTGGTTGAGAATGAGTTTATAAGTTTTCACAACTCAAGTGGGTTTTTATTTTAACCTAACCATATGTGTGTGTGTGTGTAAAATGGTCGCGTCTAGGTCTAGCTCAGTTATGGGTGAGCAAAAACCAAACATAACCACCGTAATTGACAAGCTCGATAGGTTATGGTGAATCTGGTTAACTAACCATTCGGTTTCAGATACGGTTAATGTGAATCGACTTTAAACAAACCGAACCTATGTATGCTTTCGTTTTTTTTTTTATTTTTTTATTTTATACCTCTATTTTCATCTTTTATACCTCCATTTCTAGATTTGAATATTTAGATTCATGCTGCAACTGCCTATAACCAAGCTTGGAACACCATAACTAAGCTTGGAATTAATCAACATATATCAGCCTCGAAACTTTATAGTTGAGCTCGGAACACCAAAACTGAATAATTTTCAGCCATAACAAAAAAAAAGTAATAGTAATATATATTGGACAATTAATCAAGCTAACAAACGCCAATCTATAACCAACCTATGAATAACCGACCATTCGGTTATGATTTTGGTTAAGCAATCTTTTAGAACCGAAGCTCGGCTATGTTTATGAATAAGTCCTCATAACCAAACCGAATTGACTTTTCCATACCCTTCGAGCTTGTAGGGGTATGGTACTAAAACCCGGTTCTACGACCCTAAATCTATTACGTTTGGCTTATTTCATTACATGGACTAATACATTGTTATCGGGCCGAGGGGGTTTTGTGGAGGTAACCCTAACTGGGCTAGGCCCATTAGGGTACCATGATGGTGGCCATGAGACTCCCTTTATAAGCAGGTCTCCACCTCCTTATGAGGGGGGGTCATTCTCAGTAAGAGCCACCACCATATTTTTTTTGTCTGTGAACAAGAGATCTTCAAGATCATCTTAGCGGTCACCTCCACACCCCCGAAAACCATTGCAGGTCACAGGCGCAGCTGGAGAAGAAGATCAAGACGTGGTTCGTTCATCTCGAAAATCCGTGGAAACATCGTCATGGATCAGGTTAGATTCATTTCGTGTTTCGACAGAGCTTATAATATTAGTTATGAGTTAAGCTCAAATCTTTTTTTTGTTATAAGAATATTTAGCTTTGGACTTTTACGACGTTTGCCCCTGTATACATGGTAGTGAGTTTAGTTTCTCGTAAATGTAAAATGTTGTTTTAGTCTGAAAATAAGATTATTGTACTAAAAAAGAAACTATATTTATGTATATATATACAATTTTGAGAGAGTTGTGTATCATAGTGTTGTAACCTTTGCTTTATCTTTTGTACATTATTATCTCCACTAACTTTAATTGTCATTGATTTTTGGGAAATTGGTTTTTAATAATATTAACTTTCATGCATTGGTTGATAATAAACGATGCTTAAGAAATTGTCTGTGACAGTCTCAACTTGTAAACTATTTTCCTACACGGATACTTTACTAACCGGGGTTTAACTTCGTTAGTTCATGGTGATGTGGAGGATGGCATGGAACTTATATATATATATATATATATATATATATATATATATATATATGATCAAGATCATGTGAGAATTTTTTGGGAATTAAGAACTATGAGAACCATTTTGGACCACAAAAAAATCCAAAAATAAAAAAAATCATAAAACAAAAAAAAACACAAAAATAAAAAAGGTAAAAAAAACCAAAGTTCTTATTTATCATCCCGGTTTCTAAAAAAAACGTAAAAAAAATTCTTGGTTTAGCTAAATTATACATATACATATATGTATAATATGTACATAAATGACACACATGTTTTTTTTCTATACACATATGTATAATTTAAGGTAAATGATGATGTACATATGTGTACATTACATAACTAGAGATTAAATAAAAATATACATACGTGTATAGGTATAATACGAATTAAAAAGAAAAAAAAATCGGTTTTTTTTATTATACATATATGTATAATATGTACACACATGTTTTTTCCTATACACATATGTATAATTTAAGGTAAATGATAATGTACATATGTGTATATTACGTAACTAGAGATTAAATGAAAGTATACATATGTGTATAGGTATAATACGAATTAAAAAGAAAAAAAAATCGGTTTTTTTTAACGAAACTGGAATGAAATATAAGAATTTTGGTTTTTTACTTTTTTAAAATTTTCGGTTTTGTTTGTTTTATAATTTTTTTAATATTTTTTAGAGGGTTTTTTTAGTGGTCCAAAATGGTTCTCAAAGTTCTTAATTTGCCAATGGTTCTCTTAGGATCCTTACCCTATATATATATATATATAGAGGGTAAGGTTAAAATGAAAACTCACTTGAGTTGTGAAAACCCGCGAAAACCCTATGAACATCGTTTTTTTTTTTGTTATATGTAATATATGATGTAACATTTAATACAAAACATCGAAACATCAAAAAAAAATGTTTTGCTATTTTTTAACATTTTTTTACTAATTTTTATATATGTTTTCAGGAGAGAGAAAAAGTTATATTTATATTTTTTATTCACTTTAATTGTGGACCACAAGATTTAAACATTAATTAAAAACATGTGGTTGAGAATGAGTTTCTAGAGTTTTCACAACTCAAATGGGTTTTCATTTTATATATATATATATATATATAGGGTTTGGATTAAATACAAATGAAATTAACGTGCTAAACGTGAGAATCAAGTAGAGTAATTATGTAATCTACATAATTACTCTACTTGATTCTTACGTTTTGCACATTAATTTCATTTGTACGTTAACTTTCCTCTTTCTCTCTCTATATAATGATAAATATATTATAATTAATTAATAAATGGTAAATGGGTCGAGCCCGAGCTGAGCTCGAGCTTGAAAACTATTCCTGCGTCAAGCTCGAGCTTTAGAAATAGAGATCAAAAAGGGCCGAGCTCGAGCTGTGTGTATGTTAAACAAGTCGAACTCGAGTCGGCTCGCGAGCCTATACGATTCATTTTTTTATGCGTAGGCATCTACGTCATCTGCCCCGTCACCATGAACTAACAGAGTTAAACCCCGGTTAATAAAGGATCGATAGGAGAAAATAATTTACAAGTTGGGACTGTCATAGGCAATTTCTTAAGTAGTGATTATTATCAACAAATAGACAAAAGTTAAGATTATTAACAACCAATTTCTCTTGATTTTTCAATATAAGTGATTTTAATCTATAAAACACACACAAATCCGCTTTTAATAAAAGAATTCAATTGTTGTGGTGATAAGTTTGATTGCATGTGAAGTTGTAGGTTACAAGTACGACTCTTTGATGGCATGGTTTTTGTGTGTTTTTTTTTAATACAAATGTTTAAATTTTCAAGTAGCACTCAATAGTTTTTATCAAATTCATGTTGTTTTCCTTAAGCTTTATCATAGTTACTACAATCTATAAGCTATAATAAATTTAGTTATTTTTACTTTGGTTTTTTTGGGATTGTTTTTTATTTTGCGTTGTTGTCTCTAAAGAATGTTGTGTTCTACTTACTGTTTTTTATGTTATTAGTCAATATGGCATACCGTGCATGAAATTTACTGGTCACGCGAGAGAGGATGGTGACCGAGAACGATGTTGGTGATGATGACTACATATTTTCAAGTGAAATCGATATGTGAATAAAAAATTTTACACACCCCGTAACGCGGGGATCAAATACTAGTTCCTAGACAAATATTGAGAAGAACATTTCAACAAACTAGTGCAAGGGAACACAAAATCGACCAGATAGTTGTGAACGTAAACGTTTTTGTTTACTTTAATATATAATAATTAAGTGCACGTACCTACTCCCATCTGAACCTCGTGCTATGATTCTTTAATAATTTGTATGACCTGTCCGAGGGTTGACTAAACCACGTGTAACTGTTTGCTAATAAGAATACAAGACACGCTATTTAATTTTATTTAATTAGAGTATTTTAAGGGTAATTTTTTGAAAAAAATTCCTAAAATGACTCTATTTTGAAAATAGGTTCTAATTTTATCCCGTAAACTTAATAATTCAAAAAATATCATCTTCTAACTCATCTTTGATCATGTATTATGAAATCTAACACGTCTTTGACGACGTGTTAGATTTCCTAACGCATGGTTAAAGATGAGTTAGACCTCCAAACACATGATCAACGACGTGTTAGCATCAAACATAGAGTTAAATACATGTTAGCCTTTTGTTTGTTTGTTTTTTTTAATATTATATTATTATAACTAATTTTACTTATATTTGATTTTTCTTTTATAACTTCTAATATAAAAATTTTTATATTATTTCAAATATACCGAGAAGACATGCGTATTTTTATCTACATGTTAACACAAATTTTATTTAAAACCGTTTAGGGTCAAATTTTATTGAACATTTCGATATTGATTTGACACGGCTTGAGTTGGAGTAAGTTTATGTAGGCCCGTAGATAAAAATAAGCATGTCTCGTCGGTATATTCGAAATAATATAAAATTTTTATATTAGAAGTTGTAAAAGAAAAAACCAAATATAAGTAAAATTAGCTATAACATGTCTTTGACTATATGTTTGATACTAATTACACGTCGTTGACCATGTGTTTGGATGCCTAACTCATTTTTGGCCATGAGTTAGGAAATCTAACACGTCTTTGACGACGTCGTCAAGACGTGTTAGATTTCCTAACACGTCGTCAAAGACGTGCTAAATTTCCTAACGCATAATCAAAGATGAGTTAGAAGAGGACATTTTTGGAATTATTAAGTTTGGAAGACAAATTTGGAATCTCTTTCCGAAAGGGCCATTTTAGGAATTTTCTCTTACTTTTCCGAGCAAACTTTTAACCAGACTCCCAATTTTTCTACAGACTTCTAGATGGTTGATATATAATACAAACATGATCGGTAATGGATTCTGAAATATTTTTAGGGGTGCCCTTATTTTAGGTGCTTCAATTTCATAAAGTCAGTTATAAAAAAATTCGGACCGGTTTGACGGTTCAAGTTGGTTCGATGGATCGGTTAACCATATAAAAAAATGTCGCGAGCTGTCGCTATCCCCATCACACCCCGTCGAGAGAGTCCAATCACGCCACGACTCACGCGGAGGTGTTGTGGCGCTCGTCGTCTACGTGGCTCGCGCCACCGGCTCACGGCTCCCAATAGAGGCTGACAACGCACAGTCTTATATAATTCTTCTTATATTGTAAAAAAATGAGCATTTGATTCCATGACTCAAGTCTCTCTTAAACATTATTTTGATAAAAAAAAGTGCTAAAATTTTAATCCTATAATCAATTAACTAATCTAACATATTATATAAACGCAAAAATCATTATTTTATAAAAAAAAAAAGTCCACTAAAATTTTAATCCTGAAATCAATTAACTAATCTAACATATTATATAAACCCAAAAATCATTATGTTCTCTAGAGGCAAAAATAAGAAAAGAAAATTGCAATTGAATTGAAACAAGAATAGGAGTAGTGGATGATATGTTCACTCTACAGAACTGTTGAAAACCACTTCGAAATTTGATTTCACCTCTTATGAGGGCTGAGTATGGTTTGATTTGGTTATTAGGCAAAACTGAATTTGAAGTTATTGTTTTTTTTTTAATATACAAACTGTTCGGTTTTCGGCTATTTTCGATTTCGGTTTGGTTGTAGTCGGTTTTTTTTAATTATGTGTAGACGTACATTGCAAAAAAATTTTAAAAATGAAAATGATGAATTTAAGCTTAAAAGAGCGTATTATGGTACCACAAATATATTGAATTCAAACAACGAAAATAGGCGCGTGTTACGTGAAACCATACAAATACAAAATTGCTAGAGTAATGGAGTTTAAAATTCAACAAAGTTCATAATTAAAAAACACTAAAGTTTAGTCTCAATCTTCATTCATCATTTTGTTCAATTTGAAGTGTAGTCCCAGTCTTAAGTATCTTCATAATCTTCATAATCTTCATCATGACCATCAATCGGTTCGGCTCAGGTTTTTTTTGGTTTTTTTAAAAATGAAAAACCGAAACTGAAAACTCGGTTTTTCAAAAAGGCAAAAGATTAATCGACGGTTAATGCTTCGTTTCGGCCTTTTCGGTTAATTAAGTTTCGATTCGGTTAATTCGGTTTTCTGCTCACTGATGCCTTAAAAGTAGTTTAATAATTATTAACTAATTTAACTAAAATTAGACACTAAGTTATGCTCTAAACTCTCTAAAACTCGACTAAACTACTAACCTGCAAGTGAACCGATCGACTCTAGTAAAGCTAAGTAAGTCCAGATATCGAACCCACGAGACTGTTTTAATTACGTTAACTAGCTAATTAGATTCAACTACAAACACGACTTATTGGTTTACATTTGTTTAAAGAGGGGGGGGGGGGGGTTAATTAAAATACTAATTTAAGACTATTATTAAAAACTAATTGAAGAAAACAAGTAAATTAAACGAAACACAAGTTTATTGATTTAAATAAGATGATAATGAAAAACTAGCTAGGCTAGAGTCCCCTAAGTTTCAGTTGTTAATTAACCGGGAAAATATTTAGTTATGAAACTAGGATCGACGCTTAAAAGAAACCCGAACAGGACCCCTGACCCTTCTCAAGAAGACATCTATGGGTTTCTAATAAGTTTTAACGCACACCAGTTTTAGCAATCAAGTTTCCTTACCATCACCTAATTATTTATGAATTAGTTCCTTTATAATGAAATCCGACCTTACAACATGGAAATAAAAGGCCATTTAATATATTTAATTGACTCAATAGACAATATTAAAGAATCAAACCTAGATGGACTCCTTACAAAGAGCTAAATCTAGCAAGATTAATTAACAAAGACCTATCAATAACCTAGCACCTTACAGTAATTTAGGTTAGCAGCACACTTAGGTTTATTCGATAATATTATTCCTATGATCTTATTGCAAATCAATCATAAAATAATCAAGAACACAAAGTAATTAACCTAATAGCGACCTATCATATGACAAACAATAATCAAGGCAACTATAGAACAAAACTCATCAAACAATCCTAAGTATCTATATGCATCTATTTAATATGATTAAATCTTTTTAGTTCATAAAACCATAACAATAAACAAATCCCAAATCAATCACAACGTCAAAATAGGTTCATCATGTGCCTAAGTAGTTCATAAAGTCTAGCCAAGCATTACAAAACCAAACACAATAAACTTGAAAGAACTCATAGTGAAAATAAAGGAGTATGAAAGAAAATAGAAGATAAAACCCATGATCTTCGTCTTCAAACAAGGAGCACTTCACCGAATGATTCTTCACCTTCAAAGCCGCCAAAATTAGCAATCCTAAACCTTGCAAAACTTCAAATTCGTCTGGCTCCTTCAGGATATGTTTAAGGTTAAGTTTAGGGGTGTTTATATAGACTTTCAAGGCCCAAAACCCTTATATTCACGGAAAAATCTGGAATACGAGGCCCAATGCACCGCGCAACAAGGTCCTGCGTCCATGTCCGCGCGCGTGTAAGGCCCCCTTCCCGGTAACCCTACTTTGGTGTTGGATTTACTCATAAACACAGTTCTAAAATCAGAGTTAATTAAAACTTTCGCGGAATAATTTAAAACTTCATACATCACATTATAAAACATTCATTTTTGTCTTAACATACAAATTGTCTTTCCATAAACATTAATTAAAACATTCATGACATTTCTTCG
The DNA here is from genome assembly GCF_021521415.1 of Bidens hawaiensis. Taxonomy (NCBI): domain Eukaryota; kingdom Viridiplantae; phylum Streptophyta; class Magnoliopsida; order Asterales; family Asteraceae; genus Bidens; species Bidens hawaiensis. Next base: position 99,559 of record NW_027493246.1, read on the forward strand.
TAGATGCCAATCTCTTCCATTCATGTCATGTGTCCCTCCTCAAGCCAGCTGCCTCAACCTATTTGCCTGCGTGCATATTAAAAGTCAGCTACGCTGAGTGAGTTCTAGTTATTCAATTAATATACATAACATTAATACCATACTCATACTCATACGTGTCCGGAGATACGTATTCATACCTTATTTACTATTACTTCTTTCATACATACTTTACATACATGCATACGTTCTTAAATACTTTCTTTCATAAAACCCTATGGTATACCATAAGCTATTCTATCTTAAACATCACAAATATTATAAGGGTCTGGTCCCTGACATCACAGATATTATGAGGGTCTGTTCCCTATCATCTCAGATATTATGAGGGTCTGGTCCCTATCATCTCAGATATTATGAGGGTCTGGTCCCTTCTGTCTCGAATAACCATACCTTTATCACACGTGCATACCTTACCTATCTTCTAGTTATAAATATATATACATACTCGTTCATACAATCATTATGTAACAATATATTCAATACACAATCATACACGTATCATACACTTTACCAATCAAGTAAGTGTATTATCTACCACATAGGAGTATGCACACAGCCCGAAAACATAACAGATAAAGAGGGCTAGAACTCACCTGGAGTCAGTTCTCGCCGTTAATGGTAATACCCTTCCTTAGTTGTGCACGGCTAACTGTATAATACATTAAGCGTGTCAATTATCCAATACTACTACTTCCTACATCTAAGTTAAGGAAACCCTTAACTAATGAGGGTTCGGGGGCAGCGCCCCTGGTAGCAGGGTCTAGGGGCGGCAGCCCCTAGCAGGGTCCAAGGGGCAGAGCCCTGGCTGGGGTTGAGCTGGGGAAAAAATTTATTTTCCTTAATAGGTCCTTTATCAAAAACGCATCAGAAAATGAATTAGGTCACGTTTTAATAGCAACTTAAAACAATTTCGCATTGAAGAATTTCGCTTCGCATGGAAGTATTTCGCTTCGCATAGGAATTTTGCTTCGCATGGAAGTATTTCGCTTCGCATGACTTTTTCGCTTCGCATAGAAGTATTTCGCTTCGCATGGTCATGCGATGTGATTTCCTTTTCATGTGGAAAAAACCCATTTTTACTTCGTTTTCACTATTTTAAGGCCATTTTCCTCCGAGACTCTTCCTTAGGACCCGATTCTACTCTTTTTATGAGTTTTGGGTCATACCAACTTTGTATACCCGTTTTTTTCATGGTCCGAACATCAATTTTGGTCCTACAACACTCCCGTGAGGTTATAACTTACCAAGTTTATGTTTTTCTTACGTTCTACAACCCGATCTATCGTTCTATCGGTTTGCATGTCGAATCAACCACAAAACTTACCCTTTTAAACCAAAACTCACCTTTTTGCTTCGGGTTCGGTTCGGATCTGGATCAACTCGTATATCTAGACGTGTTCTTGTTGTTTAAATGGTGTTTACATACGAGATTTTCTTTCTTCTTACACGGATTTGGATAAGGAATGTAGAGAGAAAGTGTGTGTTCTTGAGTGTGTGTGTGTGTGTTATGAAAGGAAAGAAATGGTGAAAGGGTGGAGGGGTTGGGTTTATATAGGGGCTATGGGCCCCACAACCCACTCACAATTCCAAGTCCAAATATTATCCAAACACTTAACACACGACTAATTTAACGACACACAGTTAATAACAAAACTTTCTGTTATTTACTATCTAACAAAAGTTGGATGTTACATGGCGCGACATGCTAGGGGGTTGGATCTGGTCTGGTCCGATCCGGTTCAATCATGGTGCGGTCCGGTTCGTTTCCGGATCCTCCGGTTCTCCTGTTTGGCTTGTTTTCCGCCCTTTTTTCGACACTATTGAAACCCGGAACCTAAAATATACAAATATGTTAATAGTATACAAATCTTTCATAAAACCGAGCAAAACTAATAAAACATTAATAAAATATACACGGGATTTATGTATATTTAACGTGATATCAAATATCCTCACACTTATCTTTTTTTCGTCCCTGAAAAAGTTTAGTTGCAATGGAATCAGAATCGGAGTAATTACAGTCTTAAAAACATATAGGTTATCTTAAAGTTTTAGAAAAAACGCAAAAATTGCGATCACCAATATTTTTGTCCACTTAAGCCCATGCATTTGTCTTACCGGGACAAGTAAGATCCAACCATTTATTATTATTATTGTTATTGTTATTGTTATTATTATATAATCTAGTCGAACCCACAATCAAAACCCATTTTATTTTAGATTTTACCGGATCAAACCATCCCAATTTCACTTAAACCTCACAAGTAGTAGATTAAAACTTTGTTGCATATTTTTCATGAATAGCTAAGATGATCAATGATATTGTTTATCCACCTAAGTTTAAGTATCAAAGTCTACCAACCAGCCATTAGATACGATTAGCGTTCAATGATTCAACTAACTAGTTAGTGTTCCCCACTACATGACATATGTCACACCCCGACCTAAGGCGAAGATGCCGGGGTGTGATCCGATTGCTCACAGCTCGAAGATACCATCATACATAAAGGGTGATAATATCTAACTAATTATTTTATTGAAATAATACACGCAATATCCAAATATAACAAACAATTTAATTGCATGAATGTAAGCTCAAATAATGATTATCTTGTTTATATCCTAAGGTCTTGTCTAAGTTTGGGGAACACTAACTTCAAATAATACAATGTCCAATGTCCAACTTCAATCTTCAATACAAAGCATCCTGCATATCGTAGAAAATGGAGTTAGTCAACATAAAGTTGAGTGAGAATATGACCAGTTATGCATGTCAATATAAGTAAGCATAACGTAGTAAATGCGGTAAATAAATCAAACCATAAACAAGTATGTAGACCGTTGCCAAGCGAATCGGGCGTTGGTCAATAGCATGAGAACCCAATACATGGGAGTATGATAGACCCCTCCGAATATACGAATGAATGTATATCAACACAATATACGAATGAATGAACATTAACACAAGTAAGCATGTAGCACGTATATTTGATTAAGTCACGCACAATTACACGTATGCATTTGTTTGAATATATATATATGTATATATATATAGTATGAAATACGGATTGGCATGCGTATGTCCCCAAAACGTTTAGAAAAGTATATATATATAGTACGAAATACGGATAGGTATGCGTATATCCCCAAAACATTTAGAAAAGTTAGTAAAATAGGGGAATGATAAACTCACCTTAGATAACGACAAACGAATATAAATACGAATAACGAATAAGCGAGTCATTCACTACACGTCAAACGTTATAAACAATTCAGAATCTAAGATCTTAGGATACAGTAATATAAATAAAAACGAACTTGTTGCTGCTGGAATCAATCCAAACGGACGTTTAGAACTCAAGTTATGTTTGTTTTAAGATTTAAGCGAGCTGGTACTGACCAGATTCCGAACAGCGAGTCGGAAGTCGGGTTTTGGTAAGTATTCTTAAAATTTCATTATGAGAACAAAGGTATTCTGGACCGAACGTTGAATCCGACCAGAAGAATGAGAAAACGTTAAGTCAAACTAGTTGACTATGTTGCCCTTTAACGAGTTTTAAACGATTTGACCAGTCAACACCCTTCAACCATCGAAATTGATTGAAGGCTATTGATTGGGGAATATATATGATTTCTATATTTACAACTTACCCGAAAAGCGAAAGGATGAACAGAAACGATGAGTCAAAGGTCCAAACGCATGTAAAGTCAAACGAACAAGCTTGAGTCTTCAACGAATAAGAAAAAAACGAGAGTATATGAGATGGGTAGAGGCTAATGACGGCTGGGAATGATTCTAAGGGTTTATGTGAAGGTTTATGGCAGATGAATGAGGCTTGTTTATATAGAGATTACAGAAACGAACCATATTTAGTAAATCTACTCGTTTAGGAAACCGAATATGTTTTTAATGACCAAATCAATATTAAAGTATGTAAAATTCGTTCTTGGACACGGGTTAATGAATATGGACATGTATCTAAGCGTTAGGGATTTCACTCGATTATGTCCTAAAATAAGCGATTCCGGGCCAAAAACGAACTAGGAAAGGAAATAAGCTTAAACGATCTGATCAGCTACCCCATAGCGTTGCGCGGTGGGCCTAGACCACCCCACCACGTGGTGCTCCGGCCAAATAAGAGGAAAATTTGATTTTGTACAGGTTTAGTCCTTGTAGTTTGGGTTTAGGTCATTTAACGAACTTTTTATTTATAGTTTAAGATTTGAAAAATATATAAGGTATAAGGGACCTAAAGTGATTAGAAACTTAAAGACTTATAAATATTTGATTTTTAATTTATAATAAAGATCCCAAAATATTCCGGCTTGGGTTAAACGCAAACGAATACGGGTTTAGAAAATTCGAAATGTTACAACATACCCCCGTTATCAAGCAATACCTCGGATCCATTACCACCTGCGATTTTACAAGTTTTCATCTTTCGGTTTACATACGTCGTGTCTCTAGTTGATCATGTTCTTAATGGCATGGTACGCAAGTAAGATGACCACGTATGACTAACAGCGAGATGATCACTGGATCATCAAGATTTTACTTCACTGTAGTTGATGTAAGTGAGTGTAATTGCAGTAAACTGCGGGTTTATGCTTAAAAGCTTTTATTAATAAAATATCCGAAGATACCTAGATGAACAACAGTAAAATGACCCGTGGTCTCCAAACCTAAAGCATCCCATCAATATAGGATTTAAGGTTATAAAACCATACGCCTATGAAGTGTTAACCACTAAAACTAAAAGTGCAAGATTTAGTTTATATCACCGGCTACATGGCATACTCTAACGTTAAACTTACCCAAGCATCGTATGATAACATAGTCAGATTTCTATAAAATTTATAATTTCCTACAATTAAATTAAAAATGAGGCTTGAGTATGACCCAACCTTTCATCTCATATTTTCCACAGACTTAACATGTTTTCAACTAAAAATTATAATTTATCGTTTTAAACCAACTATCAAACTGCCCTTGCATTCTCAAGGCTGAGCCTACCAAAACATCCCAAGTTAAGTGCATTCTTTTTAATTATATCTTATTATTAGTAGTTTGAAAACCAATTCCCGATAAATATCATCATCTCCTATTTAAATGCAAAAAACCAATTTTCAATGGACAAATTTTTTTTTTCATAAAACCATACTTAGGTAAAGTAAACAAAACAAATTAAACACATGTGTTCCATCCCCACACTTAAAATTTGCATTGTCCCTAGTGCAGGAACGGAAACACAACTCAAAATTCTGAAAACAAAACCTAAAAATGTAACGTCCTCGTTTGAGAATAATTAAATGAAGTAATAAAAGTTTATTTGATTTATTGTGTTGTGTAACATATTTAATCTAATTAAATAAGAATAAGATGAAAGGATAAGATTAGGATTTATTTGGGCTTAAAAAAACGATTATGGGCCTAAAAGCCTATGGGCCTAGTATTATATAAATCCTAAACATTCCCTAAAACCCTAAATATCTTATTCATCATCTTCCTCATACAATTCACCCTTATGTGAACACACAAACGTTCCTATCCTCATATTTCATCCAAGATCTAAGAAAGTTGTAAGTTTGATTCTTCTCCATTCACCTAAGATAAACTCATTAAGATTTACAAGTTTATCAAGATCAAGATCTAACATCTATAAAGGTATGTTGTATGTTAAAGATTAACCCTTTTCACCTTCATCTTATAATAATAAATAAAAGGATCTTGAAAGTTAGAAACGAAATGAACCAAGCTAAACCGACTTGTATGAACTTTAAATCTAACCGAATAAGAAAATGGGTTTTGGGTTAAATGATTTGATAAAAAATATACGTATATAACAATAATAGATATGACCAACTCGAGTGGATTAGGTCTTGACCCGAACGGCTGGACTTAAATTGAAATACAAAGGGAAACGAGTGAAAATGAGAGGGACTCGAGCAAATCAAGTCGAGTAGTAAAAATGGAACTTGACCCTTATTTAATATTATATTGTGATTATAATAAAAATAAAAACAAGATTGAAGAAACATAAAAGAAATAAGTAAAACCGGGTCCAGGGGGTTCGAACCCGCGCCTGGACCCGGTTCCAGTGGATTTACACGAGACGCACCAGCCATCAGGCTGGTGCTTTAGTTTATGTTTAGAATGCTCTGTAATATATATAAACAGACCCTGACCAGAGCCCAATTTCAATTGCAAACCCTAAGAATTCAATCCGTTGATTTGGTTGTTTGTTTAAATTGATTTGGGGTTCTTGATTAGCAGACATAACCGATTCATAATCATGTTTCAATTACCTAAATTAGTTAAGGAACAAGGGAGTACAATGATAGAACTCGCGGCTCTTGCTCGAACTAGAAACAGACCTTAACGGCTTCGCAAAATGCAATTGGGTTAGGTTTTAGTTTCGCAATGCTATGAGGAATGTGTGTGCACGTTTAATTGAGTTTTCGTTGTGTGTTTATAGTGTAATGAAGCCATAGGCAGCCGCAATTCGTTTAGGTATAATAGCTGTGAATTTTGATTCGTTTTCTATAATTAACATGTCGGTAGGATTGTAATTAAGTTAATTATTGATTTGGTAAGATCCATTTTGATTATAACACCGAAAATTGAGGTCCAAGAAAGGGTTTGGGAGGGGTTGTCGGCTGAAAGAAAAAGAAGGAGGAAAAAGATTATTTTATGATTATAATCTTTGAATACAATTTGCATATTGGTCCCTCATCTATGGTCAAGGTTCAAAAATGATAAATCATTAGTTTAAGGGTTGTTTTTGCTATTATTTGATAGTTTAATAATAAATATATGTAAGAAATAATTAAATAAAAGGAATCTTTTATTAATAACTCACCTGAAAACGAATCGGGTCGGGTAACGATTACAAAAGCTTTAACCGGAAACCCGAAATGTTACAGATTGTGTATTTGAAACGACTCAAGTAGTCCCATGTTTTGTTTTAAGAGGCTTTCCATGCTAAAATTCATGTCCCCCTTTTTGCATTTAAAATACCCTATACTTGTTTGCATCCTCATAGGTCCATTCAGGCTGAGAAAAAGTTTAGTCAATTGAAGATTAATTCCGCATTATTTGTTTAATGTTTACCGTTTATTGTAACATCTCGTATTTTTCGTATTTGTTTAAACCCATTCGGGAACGTAATTCGGATCTTTCAAACTATTTAAAACTTGTATTTGTTGGTATTTAACTTGGTTTAACTTATTTAATAATTTCATAACTTTCAATTGTGTCAAATAGCCCTTAGAAACCTTTAAAATCGCTTAAAACGGCTAAAAATCGCATTTTCGGGAACTACATGGACTAGTTTTGCCAATTCTTTTCTATTTTTGATTAAATTAATGAAACTTAAACTCCAAGATATGTCAACTAATTTTATAAAACATTCCAATTTCATTTTATTGCTATCCAAACTGAAATCATTAAGTTATTACACCTGATTTTGTCATTAATTAATTATTCGGTTTCCTAAAATAGTTATTTCTTAAACAAGTGTTAACCCTTAATATTTAAACAAGACATATCATAAGACCCTAAATTATTACTTCAATACCAGCCCTCATAGCTACAACCCACGAAATTCCTTTCCCCATTGTCAGTTTCTTCAAGAATTTATCAAGTTCGTATTGCTTCGTTGACTTTCAAGCTTCAAGACCCTTTGACCTCGATTATCTCTTATTCCATTCATCGTTCAGGTAAGTTGTATTCTTCAATATTATAGATTTTTATATTTAGAACAAAAGCCCTCAATCAATTTTGCCGTTTGAGGGAGTCTCTGTGGTCAATTGGACTCAAACATGTTTAAGGACATATTAGTCAACAACTTTTACCAATCAATTTCTTATGCTTCTGTTCAGAACCAGCATTCGGTCCAGAAGACTTTTATTTTTGTAACGAGATTTTAAGGCTACTTACCAGAACCCGACTTCCGACTCGCAGTTCGGATTCTGGTCAATACCAACTCGCTTAAATCTTTAATTTAACATAACTGGAGTTCTAGACGTCCGTTTGGATCGATTCCAGCGGAATCAAGTTTGTTTTTACTTACATTATCATATATCAAAGTTTTAGGTTCTGATTGTTTATCTCGTTTGACACGTAGTGGACGACTCGCTTAATTATTAACTCGCTTAACATTAATTTATTTACTTGCCTTTGAATTAAGGTGAGTTTTATCATTCCCCTATAAATACGCATATGTCCCCAAAACGTTTAGAAAACTTAGTAAAATACTAAGTTTTCTAACGTTTTTGGGACATATGCGTATTTCATAATATATATATATATGGGAGGGTTCCATTGAAAACCATGGTTTTCTTGAAAACCAATTAAGTAAATCCTAGCCATTGATCACATCTAACTAATGGTTAATATTAAACAATCGCATTCTTGTAATTAGTGTGAAATAAAGGGATAATATTTAGATGAATAAGGGTATTCTTGGTAGAAAAGTATTTTTATCCTTGGAAACGGAAATCAAATCCCGTGTATATCTCATTTTTTATAATCTTTTATTTTTAATCAGAATTTTTGATTCATAAACCCTATCAGTTTCTATTTAGTCTCCTAATAATCATACAGAAACCAAGAACGAAACCCTAAAATTGCATAACTAGGAAGTGAAGAAGAATAGAAATCGAGTTAGTAATCTTTATTTACATATATCTTTGACCTCATCTTGTAATTGTAATCTTGTTTTTATTATTATTATTTTTTTGGTAAGGTTCGATTGATTGTATTTGGTTTGATGTTTACGAAATCTGAATTTTTTTGGGGGGTAGGTTAGTGTGCTGAGTACATATATGCAACTATGTTTGATATTGATCATAGCAATTAGTGTCTTGAGTACATATATGTAATTTTGCTTGATATAGATAGCAATTGATCTTGTTAGGGTTTGGTACATATATGTATCTGTTGTTTGATTCCACAAAACTATGTGTTATACATATACATATGTAACTGGTATGGCTTGTATTGATATAGGTTTGTCAAACTTCTTTTTTTTTTAATTTTATTTATTGCAGTTGACGTTATTACTTGTTAGTTGGGTGCATCTATGATTGCGGTGTGACATTCGTCAATTTCGGGTCTTGTTTGTATTCGTTTTTGCATTTGTTTATTATGTAAATCGACCCGATTTGTAAACAGGAGCTTATGTTATAAATCAAAATGATGGATTTATGTTACAATATTGTTTCACACTTGTTGGGTCTTGAAAACATCCTATTTTTATTTTTATTTTTATTTTTATTTATTTATTATTATTATTTTTATTTTTTTGTTGTTTTGTGTTTTTGTCTTGATCCATTTTGCATGAAAACTCTTGTGTCTCACACCCATATTTGACCACCAACATTACCCTACATATACACCACCTTTCCTCTTCATTTTCACTTGCTATAACTCAAAAAAAAAAAAACTCTCTCAAACATCAAAGATTCAAGGTTATCTTCTTAAGTGTTCTTGAAGGATTTTGGTCTTTCATCTTAATTAGTTTATGTAGTCTTATTAATACTTGTTTATGGTTGTGCAACATATATATATATATAATATACACCCCTTGTTTACCTTTGGTAGTTACTTCTCTGATTCCGGTCGGTGAGGTTTCGGACCCCATAAGGCAAGGCTTCATGGAGGACTTCGTGTCCATACATCTATATAACTTGTTCATACATATTAATCTTGCTTATTTTAGTTTGTTGGTCATGTTTACAAATTCTATGGTTATGGGTTTGTAGAATCTTACCTCGGTCTTAACCCGAAACACGATCCGAACCGAAAATCGAACTTTTGTTTAAAGACTTTATTGTTAACTTTTGGTATTTTTTTTATTTGTACATTATTATACAAGTTCTTTAGTGTTTGGACATGTGGAAACATCTATGAACTTGTTGTGAGATGGAAACCGAACCAAACCGATTCTTGCTCGTTTAAGACACACAAGTGTGTTTTTTTTAGCCATCAAGACTTGTATATTTCTTTAAAAATAGTTACAAATTGATTTTTAAATATTTTCTTAAGTACTTGGAAATGTTGGATCCAACTTGATCTCATAACAAAGTTTGGACCGACAAAACCGAACACTCGCTTAACGTGCGTTGTTAGTTCTAAAACAATGGAACTACATACTTGGTTAAGTCTTATTAAATTTTATTGAGTTATCTCATAACATTCAATATTTTGGAAAGTTGACTTTGGGTTTGACCAATTATCAAGACCCGAACCGACAACCCGAACACTCGATAAAAAAAACCCGTTTTAGTATCTTTATTCCAAAGGGATTTTCATTCTTGCATTTTACCCACCTTATTACTTAACATAGGTTGAGTAAATATTAAGGTTAGATACTTTAACCCGATTTCGAGCAAACTTACATTTTTAAAGGGTTATTATTATAAATTCTTAAATAGTCACATTTTAAACCTTGAACTTTAATTATTTACATTTCTCAACATTTATTTTGTTTAAAGACCTTCAAGACAACCTTTCTAAATTCAAGACTTCTTTTCTTTTTAGGCATTGTGCGTTAAACTCGTCGTTCCGACAAATCTCCAAATTATCATCTTTCAAGTTTACCACTTGAAGGTGAGTACTTCATACCCCATTTTCCATCTTTTATTTTGGGGGTGACATTTCATACTTATTCAACAAAATGCTTTATATTTGAATCTTAAACCACAAACGTAGTTGTATACTTTACCTAAATAATTGCTCGATTTTGTGTTCTATGCTTATATGCCTATGTGTTTATCGCTTTTGGTTGGTGGAACTATAAAATCCTAGACTATTTGGCATCCCCTTATAGCAAGGTGTCGTTAACGTAATGCAATTAACGATAACTATAAAATCCTAGACTATTTGGCATCCCCTTATAGCTAGGTGTCACTAATGTGTTTAGCGATATCTATTTATCCAAATTACCACTTTTATTTATCGTTTCGTATGCAAGTTTTGTGGCTATCTTTATTATATACTAATATGATTAAACTTATGAATTGCTCACCGACCTTTGTGTTGACAAACTTTATTTTATGAAATGTTGCAGGTTTGCATCTTGGTTGATTTATGATTGTGAAGAAAACGACATCAAAGACCTTAGGATATTAGTAAAAATGAACAATATCAATTTGCCATATTTTGTGATATCTTGTTTATGGTTATTTTATGGATAATTGTTATGTGACATTTTCGATGTTATGAAATGAAATGAGTTTATTAAATATTGTCGCTTTAATTAGTGTCATGTGTTTATGGACAATCGTTACACCTCGGCATGTTCCGCCGCCTTTGATCGGGGTGTGACATGCGGTGTTTGAAACCATTTAACTATGTGTTACATATGTGTAAGTGATCATGTTTGTATTAATACAGATATTACATTTATATACATATATGGATTTTGGTGGTGGATTATATTTTTAATATAAAGCTCCTATCTTATGTGGAAGTGATCTGTTAATTCAATTGACGTATGGCGTTTAGAGAGTATTGAATGTGTTAGTTATGTGTACCATGGATGATGATTACATGTGTATACTTGGTTATAGAGCTTATTACATATGTGTAGATGTATTAAAACTGATGGGATCATAGTCCTTAGTTGGAATAACATGAGTAAGGAACATTTATCTTATGTGGAAGTGATCTGTTAATTTAATTGACGTATGGCGTTTAGAGAGTATTGACAGTGTTAGTTATGTGTACCGTGGATGATGATTACATGTGTATACTTGGTTATAGAGCTTATTATATATTTGTAGATGTATTAAAACTGATGGGATCATAGTCCTTAGTTGGAATAACATGAGTAAGGAATATTTGTTTATATGATTTATTATTGTATGTATGTATGCATGTAATGCAAGCATGCATGTTACATATGTGTATCTTTTTAGTTCAAATAGGTGTGATATGTTGGTACTACATATATGTTTTACAAATATTCAGCTTATTAATGATAGTTATACACACAAAATTAACATCTAAATTGCTAATATAAGAGATGCAAAAGCGATCGATGAAAAGTAAATCAACCTAAACTATAGCAAATGAATTATATGTAGCTATCCTTAATAGTATTCTATTTATCTAGCTACGCCGAACACAAATCTAACTATTATATTAAAGTAACATAATATTGTCCATATGTCATTCACCTAGGTTGTCCACATAGGCTTCCATGTCATCAACCTTCCATAAATCTAATTTCCACATAATTCACAATAAAATTTTAATCAATTATATTGACTTATATTTTTGTAACTTATTAATGTAATTATGTTATTAATTATTCTAATTGTTGTTAGAATTAAAAAACTTATTAAATTTACTAGGTTTAATTGATCATCGTTTCTTCTTTAAAAGGCACATGCTTCGTTCAAAACTCATAACGCTCCCCATCATTTGTAACCAGATACTTCGCCTCATCTATAACAGGTTCTTTATGATTTGTCGGTTTCATAATCCAAACAACATCAAATTTGTTAATCGTTTGCAATTATCAGGTATGATTTATATTTTAGTGTTTAATCGATTTTTGTGAAGAATCTAATCAATCTAACTAATATATTAAAGTAACATAATTTTGTCCACATGTACATCATCTAGGTTGTCCACATATGCTTCCATGTCATCAACCTTTCTTAAATCTAATTTACACATATTCACAATAAAATTTTAATCATTGATATTGATTTTTATATTTTTGTAACTTATTAATGTAATTATGATATTAATTATTCTAATTATTGTTAGAATTAAAAAACTTGTTAAATTTACTAGGTTTAATTGTTCATCGTTTATTCTTTAAAAGGCACATGCTTCGTTCAAAACTCATAACGCTCCCCATCGTTTGCAACCAGATTGTTCGCCTCATCTATAACCGATTTTCATGATTTGTCGGTTTTATAATCTAAACAACATTAAATCTGTTCATCGTTTGCAATTATCAGGTATGATTTATATTTTAGTGTTTAATCGATTTTTGTAAATAATCTAATCTAATATAATCTAACTAATACATTTAAGCAACATAATTTTGTCCACATGTCCTTCACCTAGGTTGTCCACATAGGCTTCAATGTCATCAACTTTCCATAAATCTAATTTCCACATATTCACAATAAAATTTAATCAATAATATTGACTTTTATATTTTTGTAACTTATTAATATAATTATGATATTAATTATTCTAATTATTGTTAGAATTAAAAAACTTATTAAATTTACTAGGTTTAAATTGTTCATCGTTTTTTCTTTAAAAGGCACGTGCTTCGTTCAAAACTCATAACGCTCCCCATCGTTTGTAACCAGATTGTTCGCCTCATCTATAACCGGTTCTTCATGATTTGTCGGTTTCATTATCCAAACAACATCAAATATGTTCATCGTTTGCAATTTTCAGGTATGATATATATTTTAGTGTTTAATCGATTTTTGTGAAGAATCTAACTAATATATTAAAGGAAACCCAATTTGTCCACTTATCCTTCTCCTAGGGTGTCCACCTAATGTTACATGGCATCCACTTTCCATGCCATAATTTTCACATAATTAATCAATTAATTTTAATACTAATGCTCATCTTCTTACTATACTATTAAAGTAAAACAAGATATCTACATGGCCTTCTTACTATAACCAACTATTTCTTTTCAAATGATTTAAAAGCCGATTTTGACTATAATTAATTATTTATAACTAATTTTTGCTACATTTTTTAGTATGACTATTACTTTAGCAATTCAATGATTTGTATATTTATACAGTTTCTCATTGACAAAATTTATACATATTTTTCCTACATCTCGTGGTTTTGTAGAAAACAATGTAAAGAATTTTTATGATAGCTACATATATATGTGTGTGTGTATGACGTTTGAAATTTTTTTCACCCGTGTGTAACACGGGCCACTATCCTAATGGCTATAATTAAGCAGAGGATTCAAATCATGATACATATTAAAAGTGGAAATAAAGAAAAGTCAAAAATTATAATTTAATAAAGGCGAAAACTAGAATCTTTTGAGTTGATTTGGTGGTAAAAATCGATTTTTCAGGGAAGGAGGTGGGAATCAAAATTCAAAGATAAATTCCATAAATAGTGGAAATGTGGAAAAGACAATTACGTAAACACCCTTAAAAGAAAATATAAAAATATTAAAGTGAAATATTTATGATTGGTTAAGATGAGTTTTCAAAGTTTTTACAAAACTAAGTGGTTCTCATTTGAACCCTCCTCTATATATATATATATATCTACCTATTCTAATAAAGTAAAATAAATGGGGACACTTGTCATGTTTTTGTTAATTCTCACAATTTTTTCTCTCCAAAACTAATATACCCTAATATATGTAATAAATCAATAATTATTCACTTTCCTTTTACACTATATTTATATAATATCTATATATTTTTATAAATATAAATATTAACATATTATTTTACTATATATTTAAAAATACTTGGTGAATTTCAAAAATCAACAACAAATTATGTTTCTCAAATGAAAATTGTTTCGGGTTTTTTGTGGAAGTTAAATTTGATTTTCTGGGTCAAAAGTTGGTAAATAGATTGGTTGGTACAAGTTAACTACATTTAGGTCAAAATTTGTTACGGGTCAATAACGAAAATTTTGAGTATTTCTAAAATTTTGAAAATGCAAAATAGATTTATTGTCAAATTTGTTATGGGTTCAAAGTGTTGACTTTAAAATGTCAAAAGTATGAAAGTTATAATTTTAAACATGATTCAGGTTTCAAGTTTATTTTTAAGGGTATTTTTTGAAATAATCAAAAGGTTCGGTATTTGGCAAAAATTGACTATTTTTCCCTCAACTATTAAAACTTAAGAAAAGATTGCGAACACTTTCGACATGCCACCCTCATGCCTATCAATACTTCTAACTTTTATCAAATTTCAAATGTTTATATCAACATTAATTTTTCCTTCAATGGTGATCAGAACGTTGTATGGGAAGCATGTCATGCAAAACTATGCTCAAATGAAACAAAATGTTCATAAAATTAAATGGGTTAACATGTTATTTTTTATGTTTTCATTATGACAAATTCGAGAAACCCTCTGAAACTTATCAAAAATCTTCTTTATAGTGTAGCTCGGAAAAACATAGTTCTTGAAGAACATCCATTGTTACAATTTAATATCCTATTTTTCTTTGATGGATGGTATATTGATAAATATATTAATAAAGGTAACACCTCTTTTGTATTGGATGAGTGATTAAAACTACCATCGTATGAGAAGTCTTATTTTCGAAATTAGTTCATAACCAAAATTCTTTCAATTATACATATATGACACCGAAAAAAAAAATTTCAATAGAAAGAAACATTCTCGGGTACGATTTTGCACGTGCATTTTTTTATTAAGTTTAATTAAAAAAAATTATTTTTGTGATATAAATAAAATTAATTTATGTACACATTGTATAGATACAATCATAGATGTAATACATTTTTTTATATACGCTATGTAATTATTTGTTTTACTTATAATTTTATAATTTGAATTATCCCGTGTACATACGGGCTTTAAAACTAGTAATATATATAAACGAAAACCCTAAATCCTATGTGTCACGTTGTGGTCGCTCCTCATTTGTATGGAAGCCATCAGATTATTTAATTTTCAAATGGAGGCCTCTCATTGATTTAATTCAAATTCATGGGTATGGGTCTTACCAAAACCAGATAACTCTTAAACGGGTTATAACATCTCATTAAATTAAAAATAAATTTTACCAATTATTTGATATGAAAATCCTATAAAATAAGAATATACTAAAATTTAATATCCAATTTAAAAAGAAAAAGATATTATTTATAATTAATAAACAATTTTATCATCAAATTCTAAGTATATTATTAACTTTCTTACAATAAAGAAAATTAAATCCAAAAATTAAATATTAAAAACAAAAAATGTATAAAGAAAAAAAACGGGTAATGGGTATCACAAAACCCAGATAGCTTTTAAATCGGATTATAACATATCATTTTTTTTTTGTGAAACCATTTCATCATCAAACCTCAAGTATATTAATTATTAACTTTCTTACAATAAATAAATTTAAAATCCAAATATACATATATAAATATTAAAAACGAGTAATGTAAAACAACCCCGGTAATACGGGGGATAAAATCTAATATCAAATAATTGGTAAGATTAATTTTTAATGAGATATTATAACCCATTTAAGAGCTATCTGGTTTTGGTAAGACCTATACCCATGAATTTAGGTTAAATCAATGTGAGACCTCCATTTGAAAATTAAGCAATCTAATAGCTTCCATAAAAGGGGGGAGCGACCACGTTGCGACATGTAGGATTTAACTTTCTTACAATAAAAAAAATTAAATATTAAAAACGAAAAATGTAAAACAGCCATTATCTCAAGCCATCATATTGCTTTATTTGTAAATGAAGGCTTCTCACAATTCAAGGGTAAATGTCTCACAAAACCTAGATAGCTCTTAAAGGGGTTATAACATCTCATTATATTAAAAATTAATCTAATCAAATATTTGATATGAAAATCCTATAAAATAGGGACACACTAAAAATTAATATCCTATTTTATTTAAAGAAAT
This sequence comes from Bidens hawaiensis, assembly GCF_021521415.1. NCBI lineage: Eukaryota > Viridiplantae > Streptophyta > Magnoliopsida > Asterales > Asteraceae > Bidens > Bidens hawaiensis. Next base: position 116,247 of record NW_027493246.1, read on the forward strand.
ATATTATTTAAAATTAAGAAACAATTTTATAATAAAGAAAATAAACGGGTAATGGGTATCACCAAACCCAGATAACTTTTAAATCGGATTATAACATATCATTTATTTGTGAAACTATTTCATCATCAAACCTTAAGTATATTAATTATTAACTTTTTTTACCATAAATAAAATTAAAAATCCAAATATACATATATAAATATTAAAAACGAATAACGAAAAACAACCCCCGTAATACGGGGGATAAAATCTAGTATATATATATATATATCTCAAAAATTAGCAAACGTATAATTGTGTGTGATTGATCAAATATACTTGTTATGTGCTTACTTGTTTATGTGCGCATTCATATTCGGAGATGTCCAACATATTTCCTTGTATAGGTTCTCATTACTATTTATCAACGCCCAATTCGTTTGGCAATGGTTAATTGACACCTTATTTGCTTACGATTTGATTTATTTACCGCATTTATTACGTTTTGCTTAATTCTTTTATTTATTATATTAATTTATTATATTAATATTATTTCATTGCGAAACTGGTGATGAACGCATCTAACATGTGTTATTGAGAGACTTTGTTTTCTACGCATATGCAGGTTGCTATTGAATTGAGGTTGAAGTACACTTAGAAAGTCCTTAGGATTTTAATGGAGACAAATATTGTTCAAATCTTGATTGGATTACATGTATTATATTATTGGTCTCTGTTTTGAATATTTGTGCACTGCATTTGAAAATAATTAACTTAACAGATATTGTCACATTTTACTTATGATAGTATCTTCGAGCTATGAGCAATCGAATCACGCCCTGTCATTTCCGTCTTAGGTTGAGGTGTGACATTTATGACTAAGTCGCGTCATTTTTCCCAGCATATATATATCAAGTGACATCCAATATGATGTTTAAACCAAAATTAGTGAGACTTTCACAAAACTTGTAGATATATCATATATCCATATACATAAAAAGAAGTTACCTCATACAAACTTTGACAAGTAGTGGAAATAACTTATTATAGGGCAAACCAATTGTCCATCACCACGTTTGATTGACCGGTATTCAAGCATGGAAATAACTGATTACATCGCCTCCACAATCAGGCATGATCAACGTCTATATTTAATGTGATTTGCCACCATCCCCACTACTAATTCGACCAGCGGGTTTCACATAGTCCGGTAATTGGTTTTGTGTGCCCTGTTGTGCCACCACTCGTGTTAATAGGATCCTGATTAAAGTTATTCTCAGCTTCAGTATTGCTATTGATGTGGGTTGTTGTCATTGAAGTGACATCAATCTGAGTATAACATGTTTTATAGTATTAAGTTTAAAATATCTAAACTAATCAAGACACGAATATAAAAATCAATTAGGGTAACATGTTTTATGGTATAATTATAAAATACCAAAACCTAAGTAGCCAAGTACGTCACCGATATAAAATATATTATTACTACTATGGTATCCTTGAAGTTGTATTAATATTATTTATAGTTATTTTTATCATTTTTGCTATATTGCCTATCAAACTTATTTAATTACTTAATTTATAAATGTGACGATATAAATTTCTACATGTACACTCCTTACATAAAACACATCATATTTATTATTCATGGGGTGTAATTAAGTGACATGAGGCGCATGAAGTCTGCTTTGCTCTACTTATTTGCTCAAAACATTTATATTTCGGTTGTTTCAAATCCAATTACACAAATTTATCAAAAAAAAAAAAATGTGGTCGATCGTGTTTTAATGGTCTCATGTGAGTCATGAGACACATACTAGCTTGGTTTTGTGAGATTTTCCATTCTAAAAAAAAGAGTAGGCACCTGTCTAGATTGTAAGGCAGGGTATGAGAGCCGATTGTTCGGAGATGATGGTTGTATTGTTCATGAACTAATATGATCACCAAAAAGGCAATGTGCCCATTGGTTGTGCTCAATTAGGTTTGGTCGACCACAACATTTGGGATATGGAAATACAAGCCCGGGAAGGAAACCAGTCAAGGTGATGGATGGTTGTCACGTGCTAGCATAAACTTCAATATGAGCGCCCCTTAAATCAAAGTGAAGCCTATACTTATGGGGGGGCACCAAATGCACAAATGGACGTTTGGTGCAACAGTGTTGATCTTAATGACTTGCTAGTGTCCAACAATGCCTTTAAAGACGATTTTGTGACGCTAGGCTATCATGTATTTTTAAATATTATTAGAGATGAAGTACACAAATAAAAGATTTTGTCTCTCTTATTTAAAGTTCGTATATCTTATAGATAGTGTAGATTCCATGTATCTCCTTTACCATTTTGTATCGTTGTAACCCTTGAAAATTAAATTCCAAACACCACAGTTGGTGATATAACTAATCTTATATGATGAATTAAAATTCAAAACATATGGTTTTATTCAACACAAACTTATCATCAATTTCGAAGTTAAGTGAAAATACATCCTTGTGGTCAACACTCCTTTTGATTTGAGAACCTGTGTTGGCCCTTTTGCACTACGAGCACATGCGGTTTGATTTTTTTTTTCTACAATTAGTACCCCTCTGTGAACCCAACGTTAGGAATCATGTGAAGAGACTTTTATACCCTTGCACTTTGCATTCTCATGGTCGTGTAATATAAAAATTTTGAACCCACGTTATTTATACTCCACCACCACTACCACCACACCAACGTACAAGTATTGAACTAGTTTATATGGACCCCACATAAATAAAAACTCTAAATCTAATTGCCCTCTCATCCCCAACCCCCATAGTCTTCAGCATCAACTCAACATGTATCTTCATCAGCAGGTTGATTGACAGAGTTAAAACAACGTTGCGTGGGGATGCCAAGACAGCAATGCTAGTAGATTTACGGAGTTAAAAGTGAAGAGAGGCGTGGACAAATCAAATGAAACCATTTGACCGTGGGTAGTGCCTCTTGGACGACGACCAGTACGCATAATTAAGAGTAAATCTTAAACCATCTCCATCCTATGAATCTATGGCTTGCTTACACACAATCCTTCCAAGGGTAAAGGAGGGGGCTCCCTGCCTGTCCCTTTCTAAAGGCATCGTCCCATAACTTTTTATGGGCCCCAACAATTAATTAAATTTATTTTGTTTTTATCTCCTATTTTGCTTTTCGTTTTTCAATTTAACTTTTAGTGTTTTTCACCCACTAGTTGTACACACATGATTGATGTGCTCTATATAGTATTTACTATTATATTTTGTTTTAAATTATTTTAAGTATTTAATTAAATAAAAAAAAGAATATGTAGTAATTTTATTTTGAAAACATTATTTATTCAAATTTACACCTTTTTTTAATTTACTTTTTATTTCATATTTTAATTTATATCGATTAATGAGGGTAAAGTTATCCAACAAAGGTAAACAAATTTGAAAAAATTTAAAAAGGATGAACAGAATTTATGAAAAAAAAACTCAAAAAAAAGTCAATAAAAAAATATAACTTAAAACTAAAAAAAGAAACGAAAAAAGTAAAAAAGAAAAATGTTTCCTCCATCTTCCTTGTTTAAAAAAAAAAACACAATATTGAAGAAAAAAAATCATTGTGTCTTTTTATTTATTATTGTTTTCTTTTTTGTTTATTTGCGTCATCAATTGTGTGTTTTTTCCTTAAAATTGTGTTTTTTTTCTTGATATTGTGTTAAATTACTCAACCCTGTGCTATATTTTACTCGGCGGTGTGTTATATTTTACGATCTGTTGTGTCCTTTATTTATCACTGTGTTTCTTGTTTATTTTCGTAATTGTGTATTTTCTGGTTTTTTTTGAACGAAAAAGACGGTTGACACATTTTAGTTTTTTTTTTGTTTTTTATTTATATTTTGATTTATAATTATAATTTTTTTATTTGTTTTAGGGACCTTTTCACATTTCTCATTTTTGTGCCATATAATTTATTTAGTTATTAAAATGATAGTTTAACATGAAATAACTACACATGAAAGTGATAATGAATTTTCAGTGCATCTCTATATTGCTACGAAAGATATTTATTTGTATAGGGAAATGATTTTTGGAACCTCAAAAGTTATTTTGAGAACCTTTGAAATCCAAATGAGTGGTGTGAAGGCTATCAACATATGCAATCTTTTCATTATTCTTAAAGACCAGTTGCGTTTCTTAAATTTATTGGTTGTCGTAAAACATGTAAAGTATGTAAACATGGGTAAAACATGTAAAATAGGCTAAATGTAAAGCATGTAAAAGATATAAACAATGTAACATGTAACATATATAAAACACGTTTGATTATATAATTTTACCCAGGCCCATTACATTTATTAGTTGTTGTAAAGTATGTAAAATATGTAAACGTGTACAAAACATGCAAAACACGTACGAAACATACAAAACACGTCTTAATGTAAAAGATGTAAAACAATTTGACAGATGTAAACACGTCTCATTATATAAAGGTTGAGAGAAAACCTATATCCCAAAAGCTGCTTTCTGCAGTTTTTTTTTTTTTTTTTTTCCACTTTTCCTCACAATTATATTCCACACGGTTAAGATCTATATTTTAGAAAGTGGGTTTCATGTTAAGCTTTCCCTCCCTGCTTGTATCTACTTAAACTTATATAGTTTTAAACTTTATACTTAAAAAAATAATACTTCAAATATTTACAATCAAACAACTTTTCTAAATCATGCCATTATGATAGCTAGCCATAACAAGCTAGCTAGCTAGTACGTATTATATGTGAAGCAAATAAACGTAAATAGATACTACTTACAGGTAAAGCAATAACGTCAACAAGCGGATCCCTGGTTAGCGTATCATCTGCAGCCGTGGGCAGGGGTTTGCTATTTGTTGTCGCTGCCGGAGAAACTGGTGGTGACGGTGGAGAGTTATTCACAAAGACAACCTCTTTGCCGCCGACAACATCTTCCATTTTGGATGAAAGTGTAAAACTTTTATTCTAAGTGTAAAGAGAACATGCAGGTGCACTTAGAATAAGGTTAGTGTCATGTACGTAAAGCCACCGAAAGATATCAAAGAAGCCACGCGTCATCTACCTCCCTTACTGAATATACACATGTGCCTGCATTAATTAAAAAAAATGTGGAAAAACAAACATTTGGACTTATATATTTTATATTTAATTATACTATTTTTTCGTATTTATAAAAAAGGGTGTACGTAGAAAGCTCTAGTTACCCATTATTTTATTATCTAATATATATAACTAGATTTTATCCCTCGTAATACCGGGGTTGTTTTACATTATTTGTTTTTAATATTTATATATGTATATTTGGATTTTAATTTTATTTATTGTAAGAAAGTTAATAATTAATATACTTGAGGTTTGATGATGAAATGGTTTCACAAATAAATGATATGTTATAATCCGGTTTAAAAGCTATCTGGGTTTGGTGATACCCATTACCCGTTTATTTTCTTTATTATAAATTTGTTTCTTATTCGTTTTTAATATTTATATATGTATATTTGGATTTTAGTTTTATTTATTGTAAGAAAGTTAATAATTAATATACTTGAGGTTTGATGATGAAATGGTTTTACAAATAAATGAATCTGATGGCTTGAGAGAATGGTTGTTTTACATTTTTCGTTTTTTAATATTTACTTTTTGGATTTTAATTTTCCTTATTGTAAGAAAGTTAATAATATACTTAGGATTTGATGATGAAAGGGTTTCATAAATAAATGATATGTTATAACCCGTTTAAAAGCTATATGGATTTGGTGACCTATGACCCGCTTATGTTTTTTATTATAAAATTGTTTATTAATTATAAATAATATATTTTTCTTTTTAAATTGAATATTAAAGTTTAGTATATCCCTATTTTATAGAATTTTCATATCAAATAATTGGTAAGATTAATTTTTAATTTAATGAGATGTTATAACCCGTTTAAGAGCTATCTGGTTTTGGTAAGACCCATACCCATGTATTTGGGTTAAATCAATGAGAAGCCTTCATTTAAAAATCAAGCAATCTGGTGGCTTCCATAAAAGGAGGGAGCGACCACATCGCAACACGTAGAATTTTAGGGTCTTCGTTTATATATATTATAGATTTGAAAGTTTGGCGACGCTAGCATCTTATTGGTCCAAGTAACAGTCCGATATTGGACAAAGGCTTTTTTTGTACTTTTTTATTTTGTTTCGTAGTTCCAGTATCGTAACGAGCATAACTGAAACAAATTAAATTTGTGTCGATTTACCACCACAAATCTCGAGACCAACAACGCACAGGTTTTACCGACTCACCACCGCAATGCTCAAGTTTTACCGACCCTTTTGTTTTAATTCTGATACCTTAAGTTGGTATTGACTGAATTCATGTTAACTCATCGTCGTAATGCTCGGGTTTTACCAACGCCCGGGGTTTCAGTGCTGGGGTTTTGCCAACTGCCCCGGCGCAACGCGCCGGATAGAAAATCTAGTTATATGTAATAATTAAGAAGTTTGGCGACGTAAACGTTGTCTCCCGTTGTTTGTCAGCATTTTTATTTGTTTTTTTATTTTATATCCGTATCGATTCGTTGCCGTAAAATACGGGATTTTTTTACCGTTGATACAGGCAAATTGTTCCTGCCAAATTCGCGTCAGCTCACGATCGTAACCTAAGGTTTTTTTTACCCAAGAGTATTTTTTGTCAATAAATTCTAGACGAATTCGCGTCAAGTCACAGCAACAACGCGCATATATTTTTGGTTTCGCCACGGTCTTTTTTATGTAATTATGTTAATTTGATATATTTTGAGTGTTGATGAATTAACTTATAGCTTTAATTTCGGTGTCGTAACATGATACCATCCGAACTCTTGTCGGTTCACCACCACAACACATGGTTCTCTTCGTACGCTTTAGTGCCGACAACTTCAATTCCGGCTGAATTCGCGTTAGTTCGCAAACGCAACGTGCATGTTTTTTATCACTTTTTTCTGTCCCTCGATTCCAGAATCAACGAATTCGTATCAGTTCGCAACTACAACGCTCATGTTTGTAACATCCTAAAATTAATAATGTTAAATAAAGAAAGTTACGTTTAGTGATTTCGCGTTATTAATTAATTAATGTCGAGTAAAGAACGGATCATGGACTTAGATTAATTAAGATGGGTTAAATGAGAACGGGCCTTAGGTCCATGGGCTTTAAGGGATATAGATATCCCCTAAACCAACCTAAAACCCTAAACCCTCATTTCATTTCCATCATAATCTCTACACACTCAAAAACACACACATACACTACACCATATTCGGCCGAGAGAGAGAGAGACATCCGAGACCAAGAATCAAGCCGACCATTATTAGATCTTCAATATACGAGATAACCGAGCAAACCGCGACCACACCGAACGTATAAAAGGTATGTTCTTGACCTTTAAAGTTTACGTTTTATTGAACGTTTATCCTTTTGAATGTCCTTAAGCTTAAAGATCCAAGCTTTATAGTATATACGGGATATATATACGACCGAAAATGGTTAGGGAACGTTAGTGGGTGATGTCGAACCATAACAAGGGTATTAAAATCGCCAAAATGCTTGATAAAAACCAAACCCGTAGCTGAACTGGGCAACTTCGCCTGCAAAAGCTTAACTTCGCCTTCAAAGCTTAACTTCGCCTACGGCGAAGTTCGCCTAACTGGTAACTTCGCCTACGGCCAAGTTCGCCTAACTGATAACTTCGCTTACGGCCAAGTTCGCCTAACTGATAACTTCGCCTAAGGCCAAGTTCGCCTAACTGATAACTTCGCCTAAAGCTAAGTTCGCTTAAGGTTTAACTTCGCCTAAAGTTAAGTTCGCTTAGAAAATAAATTAAAAACCTAATGAAAAATGTGTTAAGACAGTTAATGGAAATAAAATTTTTCCAAGCTGACTTGGCAGCTCGACCCCAGCCAGGGGCTCTGCCCCTTGGACCCTGCTAGGGGCTGCCGCCCCTAGACCCCGCTGCCAGGGGCGCTGCCCCCGGACCCCCGTTTGTTGTGGGTCATATAAAGATAGAAATACAACATGAGTAGTAGTAGTTAATTGATACGTATACTTGTTATACAGTCAGCCGTGCGCAACTGAAGAAAGGGATAACTATTAACGGAGAGCGTAACAGGATTCAGGTGAGTTTCTAGCCCCATTTATGTGTTATGTTTTCGGGGCTGTGTGCATACTCGATATGTTTGTTAATACGCTTATCCTAAGAGATAAGTGTATGCCTTATGTGAATGATGTGATATGTATGAATGATGGCTTGACGGTACGTGAACGATCTTCGGATATTGCACGTACTGTCAGCTTGTAACGCCATGTATAAGATAAGTATGATATGTATGCTTATGTGTATGAAAGTGATAAAGTTAATAAAAGAAGGAAATGATGGTTGTATGGTTGTATGGTTACGAAAAGGGTACCGAGCCCTAATAATACTCGAGGTATGATGTATGGTTGTATGGTAACGAAGAGGGAATCGAACCCTACTAATATTCGAGAACTAGGGAACCGAACCCTACTAATATTCGAGGAAAGAGGGTACCGAGCCCTAATAATACTCGAGGAAAGAGGGTACCGAGCCCTAATAATACTCGAGTAAGGAGGGTACCGAGCCCTAATAATACTCGAGGTATGATGTATGGTTGTATGGTAACGAAGAGGGAATCGAACCCTACTAATATTCGAGAACTAGGGAACCGAACCCTACTAATATTCGAGGAAAGAGGGTACCGAGCCCTAATAATACTCGAGGAAGGAGGGTACCGAGCTCTAATAATACTCGAGGAAGGAGGGTACCGAGCCCTAATAATACTCGAGGAATGTAGGGCGTAATGCTATTTATAACGTAAGATATGAAAGTAAGTTAATACAAAAGAAAGTGTGAAAGTATGAAAGTATGAATGAAAGAATATAAGTTTATGTGTATTGTATAGTGTATGATTAACTAGAACTCACTCAGCGTAGCTGACTTTTAGTATGCACGCAGGTGAGTAGGATGAGGCAGCTCGCTTGAGGAGACACGTGGCACTGAATAAGAGGCTGGCATCGGAAGACTCAAGACGTTTAAGTTTAATGTTTCGTTTATTTTGAAAGACAAAATGATGTTTTAAGACAAGACGTGTTTTGTTATGAAATGTTTTATGAAAGCTTTTATATTCCGCGAAAGTTTTAATTAACTCTGATATTTAGAACTGTGTTTATGAGTAAATCTAACACGAAAGTAGGGCTACCGGTAACGGGGCCTTACAATGTTTTTTTGTTTGCCACATTTTTAATATATTTTAAATATGTTAAATTGTTATATTTGGATGTGGTGGTTTGCTTTATTTTGGGCTTCGTAACTAGATACCAACCAAAGTGTTATCGGTTCGTAAGCGCAATGCATGTTTTGTTTTGTTATGTTAATTTGTTGGTTTTTTGCGTTAACAAAGTTAAATTTTTTATTTTTTTTTCGGGTGGGGTGGGCGTTTATTATTGGTTTCGTAACCCGACACCGATCGAATTCACCTCGACTCACAGATGCACTGCACGATTTGATAAGTTATAGGGATACGACTGTCAATACATCAACCCAGCACAACGCGCCGGGAATCTTCCTAGTTATCTATATATAGTAAAACTAAAAGTTGGCGCCGCAGAATGTTACTAGACTTAAGATATTTATTTTAGATATTTTCTAATGAAAACAATATTAATTAAGATTTGGCCGGGTGGCAATTCTCTTGCACTTGTCAAATGGTTATGTGCAGGTTCGATTCTAGCCTACGATTCTGCTTTGTTTTATTTTTTTCAGTTTCAAATTTGTGGTTTTAAAGCTAGATTCATGTTCAATATATTGGTGGTCCCAAGCGTATTGGTGATTTGGTTCTAAGACTAGATTCATATCAACGGTCCATTTTTTATTTTTATTTTTTGTTTTATTGGTTAAATTTTTTTTATTTTTTATTTTTCTAGATTCATAACGAGCGCTTTGTCTTTTGTTTTACTGAATTTGTGTCGACTCACCGCCCCAAAGTCCGAGTTTGACAATGCTCGGGTTTTACCAATTCATCACGCAACGTCCAGTACCGACAACGCTTGGGTTTACCCAGACCTGGGTTTTACCTAACTTTTTTTTAGTTCCGGTATGATCACAAATGTAAATGAAATCGACAAAATTCACGTCGACCCACCGCCGGAATGCTCCGATTTCACCAGCGCCTCGGTTTTGCCGACCACCGCCAGAACGCCCTACGAGCCGACTCGCCGTTTCAACGATCGGGTTTTACCAACGCCCAGTGTAACACCCCGGCTTAAGCGGAAACGCCCGAGTGTGACGTACAGATTGCTCAAACACACGTGGCACTATTAAGTGACCATAATAACATTAATTCATTTAATAAGCCAAGTAACACAAGTTCGAAAGTAACAATACAAGTTCAAACCAAAACATAACCATAACAATAGTTCTTTTATTGAAATACCCTAAGTAATCTAAGTGTCTTCAATACTTCAACCTCTAATCACGGTACCTGTAACATATATATAAAATATGGTCAGCTATAAATATAGCTGGTGAGTTTCCACAGTTTAAATACGTACATAAAAACCATACAATTTATAGACATGTGATAAACGAGCAAGTAAGTCCTTTCCAGTTGGTACAACCAACGTACTTGGATAATCGCGCAAGTAAGGTCCTTTCCAATTGGTAACAACCAACGTACTTGGATAACGAGGCCATTTTCCACTCGATACAAATGGAACAGAGTGCAAAGGGGGGCGTATGATCATACTTAATGAGGCTTCCCAATTGTGCAAGTAATATTCGTGCAAGTAATACAAGTAACACACAAGTCCATATACGAATTGTAGTTTTGATAATAGAAGAAATAATACTTGAATTTTTATAAGGATACATATGCTACCCCAAAACATTAAAATATTAAAAAGGGGTGGTGAAAAACTCACCTTAGTAATTGAAGTGAAAAATGAATAAGAATAACTTGAAGGCATCAAAGGAACCAAAGCAATCAATCCGTACGAACTATAAATAAGAATAAACATGACTTTTAACGGTTATTCCATCGGGATTTTAAGGTTGTTTAATTGTATGATAGTTTTAGAAGATAGTTATTATTTTATTATGAATCTTATGGCTCTTAGATTATTATATTATTATTTATGTTTTAACGACAACTTGGTTATTAGTACAATTTAAGCACTTTAATGGCGAGAAAACAAAGTTTATATGTTCGAAAAGCTTGAACTATTGTTTACAAGTCGAAAATATAATTGTTGCTTTAACAAAACGATTTTTAGAGAATTAAAGTTTACTTTGCGATTATTACACGATTTTTAATAACGACTTATGAAAACGAGAAACTTGATTTTTATATGTAAAATTGTGAGATATATTTTATAGTTAATTTACATAATTTTTATTTAATTTAAAAAGGTTTTTATAAATTTATTATGGTTATTAATTGATTAAAATGATTTATTAATTAATAATAAACTGGAAAAATGTTTAATAATAAAATATATGAGATTGACCCGGGTTTCGAACCCGGGTCTTGGTGGTATAAGTTTTGGGTATTATCCAACTGCTCTGGTGACAATATTCGTTTATAGTATGGTTTTTAATACTTAAATATACTATTAGCTTTGGAATGGATTTTAATAATAATAATAATAATAATACAGTTTATTAAACCAAAAAAATGAGCATGACCCGGGTTTCGAACCCGGGTCTCATGGTTGCGAGGAATTGAGTTTAACCAGTTGAACTAGAAAGATATTCGTTTAAGAGTTAAGAATCATTATATATATATAATACTTCAGGTTCATCTTCTTCACATGAAGAACATAAACCATAATAATTCAATCTCAGTTTCTGTTTCATGTGTGTTTAAATTAGTATAGGGTTTTTGTTTATTGGATCAAAACTAATCAAAAACATGTTACAATTACCTCAAAAGGTGTTGATTTGGTGAAGAACAAGACTCGCCGGAGCCGAAGCTTTGCCGGATTATTACGACTATTGTAGAGAGAATTAGAGGGAAAGAAGGTTATGAGCGAGTTGTAACAAGGCTTAGGTCCCTATTTATACAACTAATCGGAGCGTCTAAGCGTTAAATGCCTTGATTTGATTACCCGGATTTTCCGGCAACGATTACGGGGTGATTTACGGATGTTAAACGCAATTAAATAGTTAGTTATTGTTTAGTGTTGACGGCAAATCGTTTTTATATATTTAATTTGGAAAAAAAATGTGTTTTAAGGGGGTGGCGGCCACCTCCGGCGCAGGATTCCGGTGGCCGGAGGCCCCGCCGGAAAAACGAACAAGGAAGGGGGGGGTGCGGCTAGGGTTGGGTATATTAATAATATAATTTGAATTATTTTCATTTCTGGTCCCTCAATTTTCAATAACCATTTAAAAGATAATTTAAGTTCTTTTAAGTTTTAAATAAGTATTTGAAGTTTACATTTTTAACCCAAACTTTATAATTAAATTATAAAGTTTTCGGTTTTGGATTATTTACGCGTTTTACTCGCGCGGCTCGATTAACGCTAAGGTTCGGAAATTTATAAACAACGAACAACGAACATTAAATGTCGGGAATCACTTTATTAAAATATATTTAATACATCGAAATGACCCAACGGGTCTGGTTTACAATATGAACACGAATCGAAAATTGACGAATGTCACACCCAGGTTTACCGACCGAATAAAATTTCTTTAAATATGTTAACAAAAAAATTTATAATATGTTATACGGGTGTCGTGGAGTCACTGACTCAGCGTCTGGGACCTACCAACGCCATCCCATTGGCGACCGACGTCACTCCATTGACTCACCTCAATTTTAATTTTAATTTTTTGTTTTAATTTCGTGCTGACTCGCTGTTGTCGCCCGGGACCAACCGACGCCACCCCATTGGTCTACCTCAGTTTTTGTTTTTAATTTTTTGTTTCCATTTTGTTTTAGTTCCAACACCGTAATGAGCGTAGCTACTATTGACTGAATTCGCGTTGATTCGCCACTGCAACACCCGGATTTTAACGACCGATTTTACCGTGCAACGCATGGGGAAATCACTAGTTAACTATTGTGGTCGAACGCAACCGTCCATCATAGCCATCGTTAACCACGAACTGGACGTCAAGGTTTCATGTAGCATTCCTGCCAAGTGACTTGCACCTCCTGTTGTTATTTTCTTGATCGAGCTACCCAACTGGTAGCCTCAAATTGAGTATAAGCCTGATGGATCTCAGGTTAAGCCCAAGACTAAACTAAACTAAATTTCATAAACAGATTCGAACTCAAATTTATATATACGTGGTATATTTTGATTATCATCACATGTTAAAATCATACTATTTTAACGTAACTCTATAGTATAATATAAATTTAACTTAATTACATAATAAGTATTATAATTAGAAAACTTAATATCAGTGGCGGGTCTAGAAAAAATCTAAGGGGTAACGTTCAAAATTTTTTTTACCGTATTTTGTTTATGAAAGCTTGAAACCGTATTTTTACAACATAAACGAAATAAAAATAGAAACATGATACATAGGGTACAAATTTCTCTTATTCGGTTTTTGAAAGCTTGAAATCGAGCCATTATATCATGTTCTTTTATTTTATCGAACGTTTTTCTTTCGACTGCATAAAAGCATTGTTCAAATACTTATCACCAATTCGCTTACGCAAACCTGTATTGATAAGTTTCATTTTAGAAAAACATATTTCAACGGTTACGGTTGTAATCAGTAAAATCAGCGCTAGCTTCAATATTTGATAAATAAAAGAAAAGGTGATGTGCTTTCCGGTTTCCACCATTACACGAGCAAAGTCACACATTCACCCAATTTCGAAAATTTATCTTCCTTTAAAGTGTGATAAAATGTCGTACGATCACCCGAAATACGCCATCTTTCTTCATTACTAAAATCATTCGGAAACATTTCTAAAAATGTCACTATCTTAGATATGTCAAACTTGGAAAACGAATCTCAAGATTTAAACCAGGCATATTTTCTAGCTAACTAGTTAAGGGCTCATTAAACCTATTTCCAAGTTATTGAATTTTTGCATCCAAAACCTTATTAAAAATGTCAACCTAAAAATGATGATTATGTTGAGCCTGATTCTGTTTGAAGTTTCTCGTTCAAACAAAAGAAAAAAAGGTTAATGGTTTCTATTTGCTTTGAGCTATAAACTTTTTTTGGCTTTATTTGTTTTGAACTTTTAAAAAATGACGATTCTGTTGAGTCTGTTTCTGCTTGAATCTGTTTCTGTTAAGGGCTCATTAAACCTATTTACAAGTTATTGAATTTTTACATCCAAAACCGTATTAAAAATGTCAACCTAAAAATGATAATTATGTTGAGCCTGATTCTGTTTGAAGTTTCTCGTTTAAACAAAAGAAAAAAAGGTTAATGGTTTCTATTTGCTTTGAGCTATAAACTTTTTTTGGCTTTATTTGTTTTGAACTTTTAAAAAATGACGATTCTGTTGAGTCTGTTTCTGCTTGAATCTGTTTCTGTTTAATGTTTCTCGTTCAAACAAAAGAAAAAAAATTAGTTGTTTTTATTTGCTTTGGACTATAAATTTGTTTGGGCTTTATTTAATTTGAACTTTTAAATTGGTTGTTCTTTAAACAAATAGGGGTAACATAATATTTTTTTCAGGGGTAACGAAATACGAAAACCGGCCCAAAAAAAATAAATTTATACTGCCGACGAAAAGTCGAAGGGTAGCGGATGCTACCCCTACTTATGAAGTAGGTCCGCCACTACTTAATATTATATATAGGTAAACTTTGACATACATACGTGACATAATTTCCACAAGCTAGGCCTTGCAGATATACATAAAAAGAAGTTACCTAATAAAAACTTTGACACACATACGAGGAATTAACTTATTACACGCGGTGTGATCATCGATTAATTGATCGATCACTAACTAAACACACGTACACAAATAGATTATTACACCACCACCACACTCATTCATGTTCATCAACAATTATGTCATAACGTCATGTGACTTGCCACCACCCCCCCTACTAATTTCGCTGTCGTCCATTCCTGTGCCGCCGCCGGTGTTGATTTCTCCACTGTCCGTTGTTGCAGTGAAATCAATCTGATTATATCACATATTTTATAGGCATAAGTAGAAAATATCAAAACCTAAGTTACAACAGCCATGGATTCTATTATTAATACTAATTAATAATATCCATGAAAGTATATTAGTATTGATTAAACTATATTACCTTATATAGAAATGAATTTAATTAATTACAATAGAAAGACATATAACAAGAAATCTTAACCTTTGATGAAAGATAATCTATAGGACTAGCATGAACGGAGTCAAAATTGTTGATTTTTATATAATTCATTTATTTGTTAAATGTAAATAAGTTTTATAACACATTATTATTTTACCAAAGTATAAAACAAAAGCGAGTATTAATTTGATTTTCAAAAAAATTGTGAAACTAGTATGTAATGAAAATTTATTTAAAGTTAAGTGACTGATCATTTATACACATCGTCAAGCAAAAGCAGTTCATAAAAGTTAATCTTATAAAATCATTCTATTTTTAAACACTTAGAATCTAAACTCATGACGGTCCAATTTTGTAATATAAATTAAGAATGATTAAACTACCATCAACACATATTTAAACTTTGAAGAATCAGATTGACCATTTTTAGGCTAAAGCGAACTAAAAAATAACAAAATCATAGAAGAAAGTATGCGTGTTCTTTGTTTATACCAAGTAGGTCATTGTTGCTGTAGGTGATCATAGATTCAATTAATGCTAAGAAAAAGATGTATTAAAACCCGAGACTTGAAAAATATGACTTGACAACAAAGCATACAGTTTGATATAGAATTTCATGTTTTTCTCTACCCTTTTAGTACTTGGTTGAAGCGGAATAGATAATATTATATCTCAAAGTATGTCTAAATACTAATGTAAATTCATAAATGTTTTGGTATCTTGCATATATTATTGCATGGATTTCCTAATCAAGATTAAAACTTGAGTAAAGACTGCATGAAATTGCAAAAAAGTTAATTTAAGATAGTCCCCAATAACACAAGTTGACTACAAAAAATAACACATAGATGATTAAAACAAATAGACTAAACACATAGATGGTTGCTGGAAAAGAAACGCCTAATGATAAAGCATTCAAAAAACCAATTCACATAACACAAATAGACTAAACAGAAGTTACGCAATAAACATACCTTGATACCTATCGAAAACGACAGTTTATCGGAGTTGGTACCTTCACCGCTCACCACTATCTGGTTTTTATCTGAAGAAACCAAAGACGCTGATTCAACTCCTGTTTGTCACATTTTGAAACAAATTTTGTTATTGAAACCAGATTTCAAGGCCTATTTGTATTGTATTGTTGAAGCAAAAAAAAGGCAATTCAACAATCAAAATCTACTAAGAACGTGATCTCACCGGATATATTAAAGGTGATCTGAACAGTTTTACGGGCTTTATTGTCGCTCTCTGTGGTCACCTCCATCAGACTGTTTTCCTGCATCAACAATTCAATTACACAAATTAAGGTTAACTAACTCAAGTAAAGGTCTAGTTATTCACAACCCATTTCATATTTCACACCCTAAAATCAAGACCCCCTTTTGATGATAAATACACAAATGGCCGTTTGGTTGGAACGAAATGAAAACAATCGTCTTTCTGACAAATACTCAAACGGCCGTTTTATAAGTGAGACTGTGAGAGGCTATGATTTGAAATTAGGAAGTCAAGACGGCCTTTTTAGACATTCACAAACTGCAGTTTATGTGAGATTAGATTACAGACGGTATGTACAATAGTATAGCATGCCCAAGTAAACTCAAAAGCTCATAACGGAAGCTGAAAACCCTAGTTTCTTTAGTGAATATTCCTATGTGATCTTGCTATAAGAAAAATATTTACTTATATTATGATCTAGATAAACTTGAAATTTACAACTAAAGAATAACACTTATGTACTTTTTATTTAAAAAACTTATATGAATCAACTCATCATGGTAGCCAAGACTTACTGGTTCGTTAGTCGTTGATGCTAGCGGATCAGCATCAGCTGGTGGCAGAGTGTTAGTCTCTAGCCCTTTTTCCGCTTCCATTTTCTTAAAACAAGGTTCAGGTATTTTAATTTGTTTTAAGCTTACAAAATGGTTGATGTGCGTTTAGAATAGAGGTAGTGATATCTATTTATAGCCAATTTTGGAAAAATATCAAAAAATTAAAGAGAAATTTGATATCTAGGTTAGTGGGGTTTTTTTAAGTTGCAGAAGAGATTGGATGGTACCACCTTATCGAATTTGTATGTGCATGCTTTTCAATAAAAAAGTAAATATTTTGGCTTTCTTTTAGATTTTAAACTAAATTCTTATTGCTTTACTAAAGGATGTAAACGTGTCCGGTTTGCTCGTTAATGTCTCAAGTTTAATAGAGCATAAAGGCTGAGCTCAAACTTAAATTGAAATGCGTTTAATAAAACCGTACGTCTCGAATCTCAACTTTACTTGCCTAGTTTGATTATCATGTTGTCCGCTATGGGCGCCTTGGAGGGGGGAGAAGGGCACTGAATTCGAAGGAGGAGGCACATCGTTAGGGGGCGCTGTGGAGGGGGGGGGGGGGCATCAGACGACCGGCGCTTTCTCTCTCTCTCTCTTCCTCTCTCTCTCTCTTACTCTCATCCACACACATACATCTATATTTATGTATATAATGGGACGCCCAAAGGGGCTTTAACCATAGCGGAGCGTTATGGAGAAGGGCTACGAAGCCCCCGGTGCCCATGTGACGCTGACGTGGCACTGTAGAGAGGCTTCGATGCCCCTCACCATAGCATACAGCCTCATCATTGAAAGAATCCAATTATAATTTATTTATAAAAGCATTTATATAATATAAATTAAAGCTCAATTACATGGCAATATTATGATAAGAAAACTAAACAATTGCAACAAGTAATAATTAATATATACTAACATTTTGAATTGGTGAATACCTGTAATTAATTATCATTGGTCCATGTGACCTAGGTTCGATGCCTGCCTACAACATTTTGTTTTAGAGGTATCAGAGTGATGATGGAAGATTAGGCGATTAGGTAGGTTTCATTAGTTGGATCCTTGAACTAAATGGGTTTTTTTCTCACCGCATTGCCGTACCTTCGGGCGAATGTTCACGGACGTTGGCCTTAGGTGAGGGTTTGTAGGGCCAATATTCTATATTGTTTTTAGGATTGTGTATGTCATTCTAGTTTGCTTTTAGTCGGTGTATTACGTACTTAGTACGTTTATTATGTAGGTTTATTATGTAAACTTTGGAGAAATTGGGACCATATATAAGGGACACTTTACCCATTTCTCCACAACTCTTCCAACGCTTTCAGTACAACATTTTGGAAATAAAGTTTTCTCTCTCTATCTTCTTCTTCTTTCTTTCAAGCAAATAAACCAAACAAAACTAAGATCCGAGATCCGAGTGTCGTTGGTGATTTCCGCTAACCAACAACACGGATTGATCCGAGTCAAGTTGTGAGATCCATCTAGAGGACCTACAAGTGGTATCAGAGCTTTCGACTCAACTTTTTGCGGTTTTCGGGTCAAACTTTTCGGATTTTGATCTTAGTTTTTGTTGGATTTGAGGTTGATTTCGCGTTACTCACCACTTTTGGAGTCCCTTACATCTTAGAAATACACGAGAATCACCAAATCTAAGTTTTTAGGATTTTAAGTTTTTGTGTCTGAGCTCATATTCGGCTAAAAAACTCTGATCTAGGGCGATTTAGTGATTTTTAGACTAAAGTCTTTTTGACTTTTTGGAAGTTTAGGTGCTATATTCTTAAAAAAAAATCGTATCCGGGTACTGTAGCAATCACTTCGCAAGGGTACTGTAGGAATCGCTTCGCACGGTACTGTAGCAAATCGTTTCTCTTCGCACGGGGGTACTGTAGCAATCGTTTCGTCTCGCACGGGGTACTGTAGCAATCGCATCGCATCGGGTACTGTAGCGACTCATGCGAAACATTGTAGCGACTCATGCGAAACACTGTAGCGACTCGATACTGTAGCACAAAAAAAAAATTTTAATTTTTTTCTCTTTAAAAAAAATGTCTTACGAACCCGAGCTTGGAGGAAATCTGGATATGGGAGAAAGCCGAAAGGAAATATTAAAAAGTTAATTCGACATGTTTGCACATATTAAAGGAGAATCGGCTGCCTCTCTTATCAACAGATTTTAGTCACTCGTCTTTAAAATGAGTAGTGCTGGTATCATCAATGGTTTGTTTGAGATCAACATGAAGTTGTTGAATTCACTACCTTACATATGGTTCATCAATGTGGTTACTATCAAAAGAACAACAAACCTAAATACCATGACACTCTTAGAGTTGACTTCTACCATCAAGTCTTTTGAAATAATGGAAGATAAGCTACAAATGAACAATCAGTCCAAAGAAAATAAAGTTGGGACAAGTGCTACAGGTGAAAGCAGTCATGCATGTCCTATCATTCCTGACACATCACCTTGCGATGAGGTAAACCACAACTTATGCACGCAGGCTTGCATTAACAAGGTTACATACTATAGATATCATCAAAATGAAGTCTTAAAAGAAAATGCAAAGCTTCGTCAGTTAAATGCTGAGTATGTAAAAGCTGACAAGATTTACGTTGAGAAAATTGAAACTCATCGTGATGATGTGGCAAATCTGAAACTTAAAATTTTTAAAAAGGAGCATGAAGTAATTTATTATAAAAACATAGTTTCTGAATTAAAAGATGAAATTGAAAGCTTGAAAAATGAAATTTCTGTAAATAAGAAGCATGAAAAGATAGTCGAGAGATTTGAGACATCATCACGACAGTTGGATGATATTATTGAAGCCCAGAGAAGTATTAAAGTTAAGGCTGGGCTAGGCTATGACTACACTGCAGTTCCACCTCCGTTTAATGATAATTACACCAGCCTGCCCCATTTTAGCTATAATACTTCTCCTGAGGAAGAGATGGTATATGGAATTGGTCATGTACCAAAACCAGTAACATTTGTTCCTCCAGCTTCTAAAGCAACTGCTCCAATACCTGTAACTGTTGATTCTAGCGGTGATTCATCTTGTTCAGCTGGTTCTGTTGAAGAAAGTGGGTTGGTGGAAACGGACACAAGTTGTGATTATTAAACCGTTTATGATGAAACTTTTGTTGAAAAATGTGTCAATGAAAGTAGGTCTGTTGAGGTGAACATATCAAGTTGTTCATCATCAAGTTGTGAGACTGAGGATAGTTCAAGTAAAAGCAAAGTTTTTGAAAATGAAAAGACAAGTACTTCATGTAAATATATTCCACCAAATAAACGATCATTTTCTCAAACAACCATTCAATTAAGAGGTCCTCAGTCATACAACTTCTGTGATAACAACTACTATGGTCATTATCAACAGAATTTTGTTGATCCATATTACACAAATGCGTTTTATAATTTTGTTCCTTTCCAAGGATCACCTTTCCCACCACACCAATCACATTATAGTTCAGATGAGTTCTTTTGCATTCCTAGGAGAAAGTGCTATTTTGTGTATGGTCACTCTTCTCACCTTGCAAGACATTGCAAGCACTGGTTCAAGCAACAACTTGATATTCAAAGGCGGCTTAGTCAGTCCCCAAAAGGAGCTTTTAGTAGCCCAGATTCAAGGACTGATCAAGTCGATAGTGAACCCAGTGAAATGGATGTGAGATCCAAGATTAATAAAGTAAAACATCAAAAGAAACCTTTTTGGAAATCCAAGAAGGATAAAATCAAAAAGGATCCTAAGACTTTAAAGTTTGAGGATTCACCAAAAATAGTTCCAAAAACAAGAAAAGAGAAGTCCAAAATTGTCAAAACCAAGGAACAAGTTTTTACTTGGATTCCTAAGGACTATTCTTCATCAAGTGAGGATGCACCAAGAAATAAATGGTTTTCAGGAAATAAAATCAAGTTTGGTCGGTTTACGGTTGACCTTCCCAGGACAAAAGTATCCCGGGAACCCGTGTCTATTTAAACGCTTAGTGCATGCAGGGTCAATCAAGGAGGACTATCAACAGTATTAGGTACTTAGATAGTGATTGCTCCCGACATATGATGGGAGACGAACCCTTTCTATTTGATGCTAAACCATTCGATGGCGGATTCGAGTCTTTCATAAGCGACATGGGAGGACAAACTTCAAGGAAGGGAAGCCTTGTTCAAATGGCTCAACAACTTATCGAGCGTTTCTCAAACTAACCTCGTTCAACTGCTTCTCTTAAGTGATGGATCCAACATCAGCTGTTGGATCTTGGTTTGAATCTTTTCAACTTTGTCATACAATGTGATAATGCTTGCTTAAGATAGTCCATCTGACAACAACTTTGCTGACCTTTTCACTAAAGCCATCGATCATGCCCGATTTGAATTTCTGGTCGAATCGCTCGGCATGATCAATTTTGATTAAAACAACCTATCTATATTTTTGTATATAAAATTGTAAATATTTTTTCAAATATGTCACAATTTTAGATAGAGAAAATGAGTTAAGTTTAACTCACCAAAAAGATTTTCAATTCATCTTAAGAAAAGCAAAAACAAATCATTTGATTTACCAAAAAGATTTTATATTACTTTTAAGAAAATCTAAAAAGAATTGTCCCGTTTAGAGGGAGCTCCTACTTAGAGGGAGTCGGATAATTAAAATTTTCAAAATTTTGAGAAATTGATCCGACCCTTGGAAAATGATAAGAAATTAAACGATTCTAGCACATGAAAAGAGTAGATCAAAAGCCAACAAGATCATTGCTTGATGTGTAGATAGGCTTGACAAATGAGTAAGTGTCATAGTGATATAAACTTAAATATATGCCTATGCTAGTAGTTACACGTTATGAAGCGGTGGCCGACTCCAATTAAAGTCATATCAATGAAGGCAGAAACGTAAATAACATATTAT
Organism: Bidens hawaiensis; assembly: GCF_021521415.1. Taxonomy (NCBI): domain Eukaryota; kingdom Viridiplantae; phylum Streptophyta; class Magnoliopsida; order Asterales; family Asteraceae; genus Bidens; species Bidens hawaiensis. The sequence goes on from NW_027493246.1 coordinate 138,276, forward strand.
ACCCAAGCCTCTCTTTACCTGATCACAATTGTCTTATATTGTCGTGTGCCAATTTTATGTTATTGTGTCAAGAAAAGAGTCAGAACTGAAAAGAAAAGAAAATTGTCAGGAAAGACAAGAAAAGAGTCAGAAAAGACAAAGAAAAATGAAAAGATGTCTGTCTTAGGATTTTTAACGTATGATTTATTTCTTCATTTATTTTGATTCAAGCCTTGGACTTTCTCCTGCGCGATAATATGGTATTATCCGACCTGATTGTTAAGGCCCTGAATCTTCTGCTTTGTTTTATTTTCTTTTTTTTGCTCAAGCCTTGGACTTTCTCTGCGCGATAATATGGTATTATCCGACCTGATTGTTAAGGCCCTAAACTTCTGCTTTATTTTAATTTTTCTAGATCGAGTCAATTGTACAAAAATAAAGTGTCAAGTGTGTTAATAAGTGTACTGTGATCAAATAAGAAAGGTTTAAGTCAAGTTGAGGTGACATGTGAAAGCAAATTAAGCCCGAGGTATGATGGAGTCTGTAACATATCAGATTAAATGGGGACCACACAAGCATTGTGCCTAATCTATAACTGAATATATCACATTAACATCCAAATACTTGTTAAGTTTAAAGTGGAAAAATTATATCTACAATTGACTTTGGATTCTTGGCATAATAATGTCCAAATAGAAGTGTGATCTAGAACGTTAACAAATAATGTGATTCCATGTTTTGATCTTTATCAGAAAAATAATTTAGTAAACTTTTAAGTAAATATTTTTTATATATAATATTAATTTCATCTTTACTCTTATCTTATTTTTTTTATGTTTCAACTTCAAAATATTATGTATATATTTTCGTAATATTCAAATATATGAAAATACCAAAAAGATTTTAAGTTTTTATCGTGGTCGTACATAATTTATTAAACCTTGTTTTATTCAAAATCACGTGTTTTATTGTCAAGGTCGTCCATGCAAAGTTCGTTGGAAATCTGGAACTTAAACAAATCATTTACAAGTTGAGAGACTGAAATTGGGAGGGCCTGTGAACGAATTCTTCTTTGACACTCGAGAGGGTTTGTGAACGAATCTGATTCGTTCTAAGTTTTGCGCAGTAGTACATGGACAGGTAGATCAAGATCAAGTCTGCTTGGAGTTGCAGATGCTGAAGCGCTTAAAAGAAAACGAGAACGTGAAAGTTGGTGGTTGAAGCTAAAAATGATCTGACTGCATTCGAAGACAAAGAAAGAGACCAGTCAGCTCAAGAAAGTAAACAAAAGAAAATTAGATATCGAGCATCCTGCATCTGATGTTTCTAAAATTTATTGCTGCCGATCCTAACCAGAAAATAAGATTGAAGTTCAAGTCTACAAGACTGGAAAATAAAGAACTGTTCAAGATCCAATCTGGTTCAAGACTCTGGATCAAGACAAGTACTAAGTTTCAAGAAATAAAGACGAAGCAAAGCACTTGACGAAGGTTCCTTGACATACTCAATCCTAGAGGGAGATTGTAGGGCCAATATTCTATATTGTTTTTAGGAATGTGTATGTCGTTCTAGTATGCTTTTAGTCGGTGTATTACGTACTTGGTACGTTTATTTTGTAGGTTTATTATGTAAACTTTGGAGAAATGGGGACCCTATATAAGGGACACTTTACCCATTTCTCCACAACTCTTCCAACACTTTCAATACAACATTTTGGAAATAAAGTTCTCTCTCTATCTTCTTCTTCTTTCTTTCAAGCAAATAAATCAAACAAAATTAAGATCCGAGATCCGAGTCTCGTTGATGATTTCCGCTAACCAACAACACGGATTGATCCGAGTCAAGTTGTGAGATCCATCTAGAGGACCTACAAGGTTTTTCCCAGATCAAAAGACGAGTGTATCCCGATGCAGTGAATTTAGCCAGTAGTCCACTTGAAAAATTCGTTGGTCGTTTAAAAAAAATTGCCATAGGTCCGGATGGTGTGAAGTAGCCAATGGTAATTGGTCCACTATTTTTATACTTAACTAGCATTTTACTCGGCGCGTTGCGTCGGGCAGGTTGGCTAAATTTGGGCATCGGTAAAACCCAAGCATTGTAGGTCCTAGTTTTGAGGCGGTAAGTCGATACGAATTCGGTCAATTTCGGTTATGTGCGTTATGGCATTGGAACTAAACCAAAAAATAAACAAAAACAATTAAAAAACTGAGGTAGACCAGCGGGGTAACGTCGGTCGGTAAAGCTCAGGCTTAGTAACACCCGAGCGTTGTCGATCTTGGTTGTTGAGGCAATGAGTTATATTTTAAACTTCAAAATTTTGGTCGATCTTCGTCACGTTTGTTACGATACCAAAACTAAAAAAACAAAAAGTTAAGTGAAACCGACCGGATTACAAAACTAACCGGTCCACGCCCAAGTTAACGGTATAAGACAAACCATTCTACCATACACAAACACATAAATAACACAATTAAAAAAAATAAACCATCATTTGCAGCACAAGAGATTCGAACTTGGGATGAAAGCCGGTTCAAACATCTTCCACTACCTACTAAACCATCCGGCCAACATTAATGCTAGTGAAAACTATCAAAATCATTACTACATATACAAAAATAGAAAGTGCCAACTAATTTGTGGCACCAAACTTCTCTTTTATACTATTTTTATAATTTGCATTTCAACTTTCAATCCTAAACTTTAATATGACTATCATATGGCCGGTGAACTTTAAGTTTTCATTTTTTAGGGATTATCCTATAGAATAGTAATTAAGTTTTGAACTTGTTCCAATTAGGTCACTTATAAAATATTTTGTTCCAATCAGTTCACTAAAGTTTTATTTGTGTTCCAATCTTATTTGACCTGAATAGCAAGTTATGTAGGTTTCTTTTATATTTTTAAATAGTTTGGTATTGCAAAATATCCTTTAAAAATTGAAAAAATAGTAAAAATTGAGAAAAATAATTTTAAATTGCAAAAAAAAAAAAAAATCCAAAAAACTTCAAAAATAATAATAATAATAATAAGTAGTAGTAAGAATTTACCCTTTTTTAAGTTACGGATTTTTTTATAAGAAACCATCATTTTTTTAGAAAAAATTCAAAAAGATAGTTAGGTGATATTAAAATATTTAATAGTAGAATTATTAATTATTTCCATACAAAAAAAAATAGGAACATATTAATTATATTGTAATTTTCGCATTTTTTTAGATTTTTTATGCAATTTTTCAAATTTGTTTTTTATTTTTATTTTTTCTTTTTTCAATTTTTTGCAATTAAATTTTTTTTTTCTCAATTTTTACTAATTTTTTCAATTTAAAAAAAAAATTTGCAATGTCAAACTATTTAAAAAAAAAAGAAAACCTACATAACCTGCTATCCATATAAAATATCTAGTATTGGAACACAAAGGAAACTTTCATGACCTGATTAGAACAAAGTATTTTATGAGTGATCTGATTATAACAATTTTAAAACTTGGTTACTATTGTATAGGTACACTTTTTTTTTATTACATCTCAACTTTTATATGGTTATTATACGACCTCTAAACTTTATTAATGTTTTAAATGATTTATGCGTCTATCCTTCACTTTAATAGAATTATTGGTTGAGTTTTTTTATTTTCTTTTATTAACAAACTAGGTTTTAAACCTGTGCATTACACAGAATTTGTCAAATAATAAAAGTAAATACGATCCATTATTTCAAATAAAGGAAAAAATTAAAGGTAAAAAAGAAAATATATATAATACAAGCAATAAGTCTAAAATTTCAAATTTACAAATTTCGTGTCTCTTTACATATTTAGTGAGACATCAAAAGAGCTAATCAAAAAGGGAGTTTAATGGTATCAGCTTGATAGATAGGTATGTGTACTCGTACTTGCAAGCCTCTTCATTCGGTTGTGTTGCAGCCGCTCTTGCGTCCTTCAATTCTCAGTGCTATATACAGCCTTATGACCCTACATTACCTAAAAGCAAACGCGCATTTATGATTAAAAAAAGCAATAAAAAAGCACACGCCATAAACAATTTTTAAAATTATACAAACAACATTTCCAATTCATGAAAATACCGTTGTCACACAGACAGAAAAATAACATATATATTAGAAAAATATCATTTAGTTATCAAATAAATAATAATAATAATAACAACAACAAGGGAAATCTCCAAGAAGCATCCACCAACTATCTTAATCCTAATATATGAGCACATACTTTGATCCATGCGACAAATTCCCAACATACTCTCATTTAAGCTTTGTGATCTACAATGACCCGCATTCGGGAAATAATATTAATAATTTCATAAAAATCATAATAGTAGATTAGTATTGAAAACTCAGAGCAAAAAGTGAAATGACTAAACATCTTTTCCAGGGGCTGATGTAAGCCATGGATAAGTAATATAAATTCTTAGATCACCTTTCTCAAATAAGGAGCACCATCCATACTAACTTTCACAAAAAGAGTAGTGGAACCCGGTTTTCTGTCCAACTCATCATTGTTTCTTTTACATTTGTAGCCAAAATGTTCTTGCGAAATGATCTACCGGAGGCCAACTGGTTAGTCGTGCCCTTCAGACAAGAGCATATTAATCCAGATTATGTTGGGTCTCACCAACCCGCCTGAATATAATTTTGCACCTATACCTTCGTTAGCAAATTAATATAAGCACCCAAGCAACTCCATTACCCACTTGGATTCCTTGTATACAACCAAGCATAAAGATTTTTATGCATTAAGTGGAATTTAATACACTAAACCTGAAACACAAGATTGCTTCCATCATATAAGTTGGCAATCATACTGTAAGTACAAAATAAGAATCATGATAATAAATATATAGAATGACTAAAGTTGTGTGTTAGTACTCAATACTAAATCGAAATGAATGAGATTAAGGGTTCATAGTATTAACAAAAATAAATCGATTTCATGAATAAGGTTTAACAGATTAAATTAAATGTGTAGTCGCATCCAGACATGTTAAGAACTAAAACCTTAATATGAAAACTAAAACATGTAAAAATTGATAGAATGAAACGTCGATTAAGTTTTTTAGTTCAAAATTAGAGATTTAGGATGAACGATGATGATTTTGGCAAAAGATTTGATTGCGAATAAATCGAATAACGGATTTTGAAAACCCTTATTTGCTTCTTCATTATCAATAAGTTTTTGTTAAGAAAAACTATAACAATAGAGATTTGCAAGATAATTTACATGATAATCTAAAGAAAACGTAGTAGAGATAACAGATGTGCCAAACCTTTGATATTTTAAGAACGACAATCTTAAAACTTATAATCGCCTTTTCAATAGTTTGTTGATGTGTTACTGAAAGGTACTTGTGAAAGTATAATAAACCCTAATTATGTTTTTGTGATGATGGACAGATTAATATGATCTGCACCAATTATTTGCGGCAATAGAAATCAAAATTAGTAGGCTAATAAAGATTGAATAAATCATTTACAATTTTATTTACCTAAATTTAATGAGAGAAGATATTAGAAGGGAAAAATAGATCATCAGAGAATGTGGGTTTGACACATCATCACCAATATTTTGCTTTATTAGAATACTAGGATAGGATAAGATAGGATATATTTTCTTTTACATTTTTTATTCATTTAATTATTATTATTATTATTATTATTATTATTTTAAATATTCATTTATTTAACTTTTAATAATTAAAGCTAGCATTTAACGATCTAGACATATTAGTTAACCATGTGTGAGTTGCTTATTTTTACCATCGCTTAGTTTAAAGCATACATTGTCTATATTAATCCACCAATATACCTACCAGGTAACAAATACATTATTATCAACATCCTCCTACAACCCAACCTAATATAAAATATAGAGCCCATTCTGCTTCTGCTATCTTGTAATATTACTCACTAAAACGAACTTAAGTTTTGATGTAAAGCTTGAAACGAGTCAAACTCGAGCTTTTTAAGTTCAATGAGTCAAACTCGAATTTTATGCATCTATGCACATGAAGGGGTAACACTTTTAATGGTAAAGCTTCGGGTCAGCAGAGAGTGCTTCGGATTGGTGCAGAGCTTCGGATAAATAATCACGAACGGTACTTAACAACAAAGGTCCCAAATGTCAATTTAAAGAGCATAATGAAATGGACACGTATAAAGAGAGGGATAGAATAAAGAGCACCAGAGTGGTCCTAGGGACCATCATGAACATATTATCATCACTATGAGGAATTTCAATAAAACCATTGCACTTTGTGGTATTGTGTTATGCCTTCTATCCGTTGATTATTCCACTACTTGCAATCTTAGAAGAGATATGATCTAGTTATTCCAGAACTAGATTGAAGTTCCTTCAAGTCTTCAAACTACATACCTCAACACAGTTTGTTTGTGTGAACCCACATATGTCACTGTAGTTGGGTTTCAGACGCCTGCTTTGATGGATTTGCGGGATGAGTTACTGTCATGTATCAAAAACCGTTAAAAGATTTCAAAGAAGTGTTTAGTACCTGGGTTGGTGGGTTTTTGTGGTTGCAGAAGGCAGTGGATGGTACAAAGTACTAACGCGTGATCTACCTCCATTATTTAGTAAGGGTCTTTCTATTGGGACACCCCCTTGTCTATTTAGACACCCCTTAATATGCTCATATTGCCCAATATGAAACATATTACTATACCTACACTGAATCATATGCAAAATGGATGGGTCCCGTAAGTCAAATCTCCAACAATATGCTCCACATTGATCAATATGGAGCATATCAGGCTTTCCCTGTTTCCCATTTGGAGACAATAACATACTCCCTCCTACCTACTCATAATCACATGCATACCGTGAGTCAAATCTCCCACAAAATGCTCTATCTTGGCCAATATGCGGAATATCAGCCTTTCCCCATTTGAAGGCAAAAGTGTATTCCCTGTTACCTACTCATCGTCACATGCATAATACAATTGTGTATTCCCTGTTACCTACTCATAGTCACATGCATAATACAAGTTAAGTTTGTTTTTTCTGTCAATATGTTCCATATTGGCCACTATGGAGCATATTTGGTATTTATATAACACCATCCATCACTTGAGAGAAACATTCATTCTCATTTCAAAACCTTTTTTTTCACATGCAATAACACTCATTGTCAAAATTGTCGCAATGTCGTGGTGGAACGCCAACTATTTTTTCGATGAAAATTTTAATGAGTCAGTGGTTCCAGAGTCTTACGATTGGTCAGACATTCCTGATTCATACGAGAAACCACTGTAACCAACCCTAAACGAGGAGGTCGCCATTGGTTTTCATTCACAAGACAAGAGACCCGTGTTTCCCGACCTAAACTAGGCAAAACATTTAGTTCTAAATTTACAATTGTCTTAAATTTATGTTCACCTTTTAACCGTAAACATGTTTCAGGAGCCTTTCCATCACGGTGAATCTTCGTACGAACAACATGGTTACGCTAGCTACAGATACGGGGGTGAACCTTCGTATGCACAACATGACTGCTCAAGTGACGAATATGGTTGTGAACTTTCATACGGATAGAAAAAGTACCTTATATAAAAATTAAACGTAATCACTCAAATAAAATCTACCTTTTATAAATAAATAAAATAACTTTAAAAAAAGTTTATAGTTTTTTACTACAATATGGATGACATGTACCATATAATACTTCTCACCATATAAGGAACTTCAACATTGGCAAAAAGTTATCACACTGTAGTTCATATGGTCATACCGACCATATGGTGCATATACTTGTCATCATGGCAAAAAATTTCACTGTCGTTCATATGGCCCATATCGACCAATATGGTGCATATACTTGTCACCATATAAGCATCTTCAACATTGCCAACAAATTTTCACACTGTAGTTAATATGGTCTATATCGACCAATATGGTGAATATTGACGAAGCCACCAGACCGAAACTGACAACGACCAGCTTTTTGTCTGTTTGGTGGATCAATATGCCTCATATTGATTAATATGGGCATAACAGGGGTGTCTAAATAGAAAAATGAGATGTCCCAATAGACGGGGCCTTTAGTAAACATGTGTAACATGTGTAAGCTTTTCAAAAGAGAGAAAAACGAGGAAACTAAATTTTATGTGGGTAAATTTCTAAAATAGACCTACTTCGTAAAGAGTTTCTATTTTTACCCATAAATTTTAGGATTCTTCAAAAATGTCTCTCTTTAAGTTATTTTTGACCATGTGTTAGGAAGTCTAACACGTCTTTGACGACATGTTTTACAAATGCGTCGTACGTAAAAAGATGTATTAGACTTCTTAATACATGGTCAAAGATGAGTTAGGTATCCAAACACATGGTCAACGACGCCTTAGCATCTAAAACAAATAGTCAAAGACGTGTTAGCCTCTTGTTTTTTTAATATTATATTAATATAAATAATTCAACTTATATTTGTTTTTTTTATAACTTTCAATATATAAAGTTTTATATTATTTCGAATATACTGATGAGATATTTTATTTTTATTTACAGACTGACATAAACTTACTTAACCACGAGCCGTGTCAAATATTGAATATCAAAATGCTCAATAAAAAATGACTCCGTACGGTTTTAAATAAAATTTGTGTCAACATGTAGATAAAAATAAACATGTCTCTTCGGTATATTTGAAATAATATAAAACTTTATATATTAAAAGTTATAAAAAACACAAATATAAAGAGAGTTAGTTTATTAATATAGCATTAAAAAAACAAACAACAAGAGGCTAACACGTCTTTAACTACGTATTTTAGATGCTAACACGTCGTTGACCATGTGTTTGGATACCTAACTCATCTTTGACCATACGTTAGGAAGTCTAACACATCTTTGACGACGTGTTGGACACGTCGTCAAAGATACACGTAGTCAAAGATGTGTTAGACTTCCTAACGCATATTCAAAGATGAGTTAGAGGGTAATATTTTTTGAATTTTAAAAGTTGGGGGGGGGGATAAAAGTGAAATCTCTTTCTAAAGTAGGTTCATTTTAAGAATTTTCCTGTTTTATTTTATATAATATAAATGGGGAATTACATATATCCCCACAAAACTTACAAAATTGTATATTTTTTCAAAATATAAGTTTTGAATGTATGATGCTCTTCAAGCAAAATTTAGAGAATTTGCAATTTTGTAAGTTTAGAAGAAGGTGTATATAACTACGCATATCATTTATTTCATTTGTGAAGTAACTATCTGTATTTTATATATAATGAGAGAGAGATTGACAAATTAAGACGTTGTTTTTAAATAAAATAGAAAATTTAATACATAAGTTACAATAAAACAAAGCATGTTGAAAATGACGATATAATCTTTTGATGAATAAATTTATCACGTGCACTTTCAAATCATTAAATATAGTTATAATTTTGTCCAGTTAACTTTAATCACATTTTATAAATTTAAACAGCACTTACAACTATTGCCCTTTGATGTGCTAAAAGTAGTTATATAAAAACACGCTAATCTAGACACTAAGTAATAAATTTTAGACTCTTAACCTAGCTAAAACTACTAACCGGCAAGTGAACCGGTCGACTCTAGTACAGCTAAGTAAGTCCGGATGTCGAACCCACGAGACTCTTTAAATTACGTAAACTAGCTAAATTAGACTCAACTACAGACACGACTATTTATTTATTTTATTTTTGGGGTTTTACTAAAGAACTAAGATTTAAACTAAAATTAGACTAATTAATAAAACTGAAAACGACTTAACTTATGACTTGGATTTAACTCAGATAATGATAAACAACCACCTAGGCTAGATTCCTTAATGTATCAATTATCAATTTGTTGGAAAATGCTAAGTTATAGAACTGGGATCTTAAATTATTCACTTAATGAAAACCCGAACAGGACCCCTGACCCTTCTCAAGAAGACACCTATGGATCTCTATTAAGTTCTTAAAAACACCAGTTTAATTAGACTCGCTTACGGTCGCTAATTATTTTATGATAAGTACCTCTATAAGAAATTCTACCTTACAGCGCGGAAATCAAAGATAGTTTAAAGAATTCACTCGACTAGATAAACAAGGCTGAAAAATCAAACCTGGACGGACTCCTTACGAAGAACTAAATCTAGAAATCTTAAACAACCAAGACTTATCATATATTCTATCACCTTATAGCTATTTAGATTAGCAGCACACTTAGGTCTATTTGATTTATTAATATTGTTCCTATGGCTTTATTGCAAATCAACCATAAACTAATAAAAAACACACAGTAGATGACCTAACAGAATCCTATTATATGACAGACAATCACCAAGGAAACTGTGAAACAATAAAATTCACTAAACAATCCTAAACACACATATGCATCGAATGAGAAAAACAAGAAACCTCTTATTTAATCATAAACCATAACAAACACAAAGTCCAAACTAAAATCAAACGTCAACAAAAGTTCATTATAAACCTAGGTGGTCTAGGGGTTTAGCCAACAACCATACTCAAGAACAAAACAAATAAATAAGGTTCAAATAATAAATTCATGACGAAAACAATAAATTTGAACCAAATAATAGTGATGTTTGGATGAGTAGGTGTTAAACCCGGATGCTCTCTCCTCGAACCAAAGTGCTTCTTTCTCTTTTCTTCTGTTTGACTTTCGTTGGCAGTAGGGGATCCCAATAATGAAAAATTGCCGTCCACTCGAAAATAAAACCCTTCGAGCACTAATTCTTGATATGGGCCATTAAGCCCATAAATCTCCATTCTAAACGTAAGCATGCACTTAAATGACCAGGGATCATGTGGCCCATATTTCATCATCACAAATAAATATTTGGAAACAGTCTGATTGTTTGTCTGCATAATTCAATCATTAAAAATAAGGTAGTAAGATCTCATTGAAATATATGCATGATTTATGAGATGAATTGAATTATAAGTTAACATAATAATTTAGTTAACAAAAATATTTGATGTAACAAGTGACGTTTCAACTTTTAGTTTATTCTATTGTTCTTTCAATTTAAATTCCAATTCATATTTGTAATAAAGTAATTAAATAATATAAAAACATATCATTTTAGCTCATTGCCTCGTTAAACCTACAAAAATCAAATATGAGCCAATTATGAGTATAATGAAAACAAACCCAAATTTACTCAAAAGTGTAGAAGATATATCATTAATAATGTGTATAATTTGGACCCTATCACCCTTAATCATTTATCTATATACTTTTTTATTTTCACTTTTAACCCAGCTTCTCTCACGAAATTTGAACGCCCATAACTTATACGTTAATATTTTTTATAAAGCATTACGTCATAAAAAGAACATTTTATTATCTTTAATTTGAGTATGATATTACTATAATTTTCTTAGTTAAAAAAAAACAATGTTTTACGTAGGGGTGTTTGCGATTTGGTTTTAATAGTTTTAAATTAAACCGTGAGCCAAACTATTAATAACGTTTTTTTGTCATCGAAAACCGAAAGCACCCCGTCAAATTGAAATCAGTTGGCCAAAAATTAAAGAAAAAAGATCAACCGTGAAATCAAACCAATAACAGGTTTGAACGGTTTCACGGTTTCAAACCGAACAATAAACACATATAAACCTGTAATGCGATTACCAAAGTCCATGTTTTCCGCTACATCGCATGGATACCCGTCTAGTGTGTACGTGTGTGTGTGTATGTCACATAGAAAACAAAGTTCATATGTGAAACAGTTATGAGTTCAATATAATATTTTATCATCAAACACTTAACGTGTATATATGAATAACCAAATATAAGAACCTTTTTTTGTGAATTATTAATCTATATATATGAAACACTTCACAGATTAAGACCAAACTAAAGTCAATCGCAGGAAATAAAACCCAAAATGAGATTTCTGACATTGAAGATGTTGCACTGATTCAACATAATGAAAAGTTTGAATAGTTTCATGAATGGAGACCAGTTAGATCAATAATCAATAACAGAGAAAGAAAAGCGTGAATAGAAAAAAACTAAATAAAAATATAAATAAGATAAAATGTACATAGTATTCATTGCTTTCTCATCTTCTTTGCCTACCACAATTGTGAAAAAAAATTATTGTGAACAATTAGAGTTTCAAAGAGCAATAGTTGCAAGCCCCTCGAGCTGAATGCACTTTTGAAAATGGGTATGATATTCATAAAGTAAAGTATGTAAAACGAATTGATATATAAAACTTTATTTAATAAATTGATTAATCTTTGTTGGTCTTTAGAATAACTTTGTTCATAAACAAACTGATATACCGAGCTTTACGGAATAAAATGTTTTGTCTTTGTTGGTCTTAGAATAACTTTGTTCACAAATAATTAACTGATATAGAAAACTTTATGGAATAAATTGATTGATCTTTGTTAGTATTTAGAATAACTTTGTTCATAAACAAATTGACATAGAAAGTTAATGGAAAATATTGACAGATCTTAATAGTCTTTAGAATCACTTTGTTCATGGAAGCATATTATTTAAGAATGAGATCTAATGAGGTTTAAACCCACTACTCATATTTATATGTTCAATAATTCATTTGATCAAAAGTTGGGATTCATATATGTCAGTTTTTGCTGCATTCTAGCCTTCTGGGTTTTTAATGCAATGCATTAAGGTTCACTTATGAAATAAATCGATAACTTTGTTTCCAATAAAACATAAATTCACATAAAAGGGCGAATAATAAACTTCGTCTCGATCACTTGTTAAGTATTCAGTTAAACAACCTTGATACAACACAAACATCCTAAACTAAAATATAGTATAATATAAAAAAATTGAAGCACTTCACTATAAATTCACTATAAGATGTTTGTTTTCTAAAAAAAGCTCTCCAAGAGTTCTTCTGTCTGCGTCACGTAGACCATGCGTAGACAGGAGCTTCTGCATAGTGTTTGTTTTTTTGCACACGTGTTATTAAAATACATTTGTGCGAGCTCTTCTTTGTGCAGATCCTTACCCAGCCTCTTTTTACCTCTTCTAAACTCTTTCTAACCTCATAAACCATCGTTCTCTTTCACAAACTCTCAACCCTAGCCACCACCTCCGCTCCTTCATGGGTCGTCGCCCTTCCACCGGTCGTCACCCCTTCACCGGTGTCACCCTTAATTCCATAGCTGTCACACGCCGTCTAGAAATTTCGAAAGCGTAAAACGGAAATGTAACAGACACCTCCAGTATCAACCACATTGTTTATAAAGAAACAGTATATTACATCATTCTAAGTATGTTTACAAACTAGGCGATACATGACATAAATGGGTCCTTCAACTCGCTTTACTTCTCACTAGTATATTTGCATCTATCTACAACTGTATCGAACACCACTTGATCAAATAGAACATAACATCTCATTTCAACTATGATATACCTGAAAAGCATGTTAGAAATGGTCAACTCCGAATAGTTGGTGAGTTTCACAAGTTTTCAAGGAAATCAGTTATGCGAATCCATAACAATCATAGTATGTATGTATGTATGTATGCTTGTATACTAAGTCACAAGTGAAACTTTGACCGTGTGTTTATACCACGTGGCCTCTACTACCCACGTAATCCCATGGCCTCCACCACCCACGTTATTCCCATGGTCTTCATAGACTACATTATTCCAATGGCCTTCACAGACCACATTGTTCCATGGCCTTCACAAACCACGTTATTCCTTAATTTGCCATGCTTAACACTACATAGCGTGTTTGTATAAACATATGATCATGTGCAATTTCGTAATGTTTCGGTATCCATGCCAACTCAACTTAGTTTATCAATCAATAATACTATTTTATCTCTTAAAAAGAAACTGCATCTTAGACTATAATGATATTATATTTAAAAATTTTAGTTCTTTCTTTTCCAACAAAATTCTCATTAAAACATAATGTGATTGAATTCTTTTTTAAAGAATAAGGAATCCACCAACAGGTCTTGTACTCTTGTTAGTAATTTAATAAATAATCATAAAATATAATTATATTCTCTTTATGGTAAACGTAATAATCATAAAATATATTTTCTTTTTTATGGTAAACGTCTTTAGAGCATCCCAGGTGTATGAATATAGACATCGGTCAAATTAGTATGAAAACCTTTTAGGTATATTTTTAATTCATTTTGATATATATTTTGGTTCAGTTAGACCGTTTGTAGTGAGACGATAATTTTGATGGCAAAGGGTAATTTTGACAAAGAGCACCGCCCCCTCCTCCTCCCTCGACGATAAGAGAGGCGACCGTTGGGGGGGGGGGGGAGGGGGATGTATTTTTCACGGTGTGTGTTTTGTGGTTAATATTATTATATTTAGTGTGTGTAATACATACATACATACATACATACATACATATATATATGATGTGATGGTGCTACAACACATCTGCTGACGTGACGCCACATGTCGAAAATTGTTCTATTTTGTAGCCCTCTACTACAAATAGCCTTATAAATATTAAAATACTTTATAGTTGTTTTTAATTATAATAATAACGAGGCCTATGTCCAGACGTGCCGCGTTACGTTAAACCGCTTGCGTGATCACGTTAAACTACAAAAAAACTAGTGTCTTTAAAAGTTTATAAATAAAACTAAAACCTTTACGTAAGTCCCCCACACATAAAAAGAGCGTATAAGAACATTTCAAAATATAAATCTAAAATTTAAATAGAAATTAATTAAATACATCAATCAGTATGTTAAAAGAAAATAATAGTTAATAAATATTGATGTTTGTGCTTCGAAAACTTGTACTTTATCATACACATTTTGGTTTTGGACGAAATTACATTGAAACGTTCAAACATAAATAAAAAGGAGTATGTTTAATACTATTTCAAATTTCATAAAACATCATTTTTTAAAAGTTATAAAAGAAAACAAGAAGAATAACCAAAACACAAAACAATACGAATGCAATATATGACATAATCTGAGTGAATGCAAACAATGTGTTTTAAAAGTTGTCTCAAGTGAATAGTAAAACTCATTCACACATACAACTTTACACACACATGGGAGGGTTATGTTAGATGGAAGGATGATCCTTAATTTCACTCAAAACAAAAACGTAATGACATAATTTCAGTCAAAGTAGTATTTTCAAACCTCTTAAGCCAACTCACTCACATTTACGTCTTTATAAGTTCATTCACACAATCTTGCTCAAATAAAACAACAAAAATTCTAACACTTCATGGTTAAATTAGATAACAAAATATTCTTTATCGCATCGCTTCTAATTTGGCTAACACAATGCATAGAAGATCCATCCAGAAAAATCTGCGTAAAAGAACTACAATCAAATTGTAACAAACCATAACCCAACTTATTTCATAAAATATAAATCCAAAATTTAAATCGAAATTAATTAAGTACATCAATTTGTAAAATAAAAGTTAATAAATATTGATGGTTGTGCTTCGAACTTGTACTTTATCACACACATCTTGGTTTTGGACGAAATTACCTTGAAACGTTCAAACGTAGATAAAAAGAAGCACATCTAACACTATTTCAAACTTCATAAAACATCATTTTTTAAAAATACGTTATAAAAGAAAAAGAAACGAATAGCCAAAACACAAAAAAATTGTGAATGCAATATGTGGCATAATCTGACTGAATGCAAACTATGTGTTTTAAAAGTTGTCTCAAGTGAACAGTAAAACTCATTCACACACACATGGAGGGTTATGTTAGATGGAAGAATGACTCTTAATTTCACTCAACAAAAACGTGAAAGGCATAATTTCAGTTGAAGTAGTATTTTCAAACCTCTTAAGCCAACTCACTCACATTTCCGGCTTTATAAATTCATTCACACAATCTTGCTCAAATAAAACACCAAACATTCTCACGCTTTATGGTTAGATTAAATAACAAAATATTCTTTATCGCATCACTTCTATTTATTGGCTAACACAATGCATAGAAGATCCATCCAACAAAGTCTACATAAAAGAACTACAATTAAATTGTAACAAATCATAACCCATCCTATTACTTAATTGGATTTACACAGTAGCGGCCCAACCATTTTGGTGGCCTAAAACGAAGCAAATTCTGGGCCTTATTAAAACAAGAGCTTTCAACTTTTTATTTGTTCCGTTTCACATTTAATTAGATAAATAAGTTAATTTAAAACCAAAATAATATTATTCCTTTTAGACATGCTATTTTATAACAAAAACTGGTACTTAGCGTTGTGACAATTTTAAATTTGTCTATTAAAAAAAACAAAAAATAAATGTGTACTTGAAAGTAATTTGATCGAAAGATATTAAAAAAAACATCTTTTGGATAACACCCCCATACATTAAATACTTACAATATGAATATTTACAATTCACTAGAATTAAGGACTGCTGTATGCAAACAGGTTGTTGAAGTAATTTTTATTTTAAGAAAAATTATGGGCCTTTGAGCTGATTTTCCCATTTAATAATCACCAAAAAATACTAAGAAATTAAAATCCCTATTGGGATTCGATCCCTTGTTGCCAAGGAAAAAAGGCATGAGATTTGACCACCATACCAGAGGATTATTTCTTGTTGTTTTGATTAACTTAAAACTTATATATGATATATCATTTTTATACTTTTATAAATTGGAGCCTTATATATTTTTGGGTCTAAAGCCCTAGCTTTAGTCACATAAACTAACGGGCCTGCCCTAGATTTACACATCATACACTTGGTTTTAAAAAGCGTGAGGTGCAACAAAGTGACAAGCACTGGTACAGAAAAATTTATATATATATAATTACAACTAAACTTGACATTGTGGTTTTGTATTTTGTGGAGTTAGAGTTGTACTCTCTTTATGCTTTTATTTGGCTAGCATATAATCCTTCCAAGTTTTGTAATTTTTTTTTGTTTTTTTTACATGTAATTTTACTTTTCATTATAAACATCCAACGATTTACAATGAAGCGACAGGTAAGTGGCTAACAAGCTATGTCGAACCCCCCCTCTTTTTAGATAGCAAATTCAATCCTACTAAAAACAGAGTTCTGGTTCTTAGGAGCCGATAAATTACTATGCACGACCCACTGAATTTTGTTCAAAAAGTCCACAAAGGCAAACCTTAAGCTTTTGTAATAATGGTATAATTCAAGATATGTTCTTAGACAACATACATATATGTAGAAACCTTAATATTTTGTAACAGAGTTTGTGACTCTACACCTGAACTCTTTATTGCATTAGGAAACATTCAAATCAACGCCCCTCCCCGCAACACGGGGGTTAAAAATACCAGTTCATTCTAAATGAGGTTTACATAACGGCTTCAAAATAGTTTTAAACATCGCGTTACAAAATGTATTTAAAACGGTTTAGTAACTGGTACTGTAAATGGTATCTAAAAAAATGTTTCAAAAACCGGTGTAAAATGGTACACAAAAACAACGCTTTAAAGACCGGTGTAAAATGGTATTAAAAAACGCTTCAATGCCAAAAAAACACTTCTTGTAGTAAAAAAAAATATTGAAAAGACCGTTGTAAATGATATTAAAATACAACGCTTCTTTGATTATATAAAAAACAACACTTCTACACATTTAACTTTTTTTTAATTAAATTTATATTTGTAGTAATCAACACATTGTAGTAACCAAAAACCTAAAATCCAATTTATATACATAAATCATCTTAAATTTACACAAAACTGGTCTAAACTATAAATAAAATCTAAACAAATATACATATACAATGTTATTTCTACTTCCCCGCATTTGTTTAAAATGTTTCTTGGATAACATCATTAAAATCTTCAAAATCGCATATGCATATTCTTCAACAGTTTGAGCAAGAAACCATATTTCCTTCCCTTCTAGTACCGCTATGTGCATCTTCGATCCGGCTAAAGATAATAACAACACATATCAATTCCACCAAACTTAAGAAGATTAGAATATCCGTCAAAACAAGGAAACATACTCTATAATATATGTGAAAATTGATCTCTTAACCGTTTACATGAGACTACAACTTTATTAAAGTAGGTTTTGGTTCAAGCACTCTATCAAACAATTAATGTGCATTATAAGTTATCTATATCTATATCTATATTAATCTATAAAACATATAGGCAACTTTTGTGGCACCGGTTTTGATTATCAATCTCATATTTTGATTGTTCTAACGGCGGAGCTGGCGAACATTGTTGTTTTTCCTGCATTATATGATGTGCATTTTCTATCAAGAGTTTTACATGTGGTGATGCAGCCATTGCTGAGGTTATGAGCCTATAATGGTCACTTGAGGCTCCATTGTTAACAACTTTGTTACTTGAATCTATGAGGCAATGATGTGAATTTGAGCCTGCGAGTTTTGTTTGCTACATCGATACAATTTGATGGTTTGTGCTTTTGTGTTCTATGTAATTATTTTATTGACTTATGGCATTGCAGCCATAGGTCTTTAGCTCATCCATTGTAGTTGTTGTTGTTTAAAGACCATGGACAGAGTTGAATTTATGAATCACCTTGGTCTTTAATGTATTGCATTATGCAACTATGACACATTTACCTTGCATGAGGCGTGACTATTGCTCCTATTTTGGAGGCGATGATGAAAAAACTGCTAAGTTTGTTGTTTTGGCATGGCAATTTAGTTGCAGCCATGACGACCTAGCGTTTATGAGCCTTCTAAGACTTTCTTTGATGAAATTACGGTTTTATGGTTTGTACTTTCGTGTTCTATGTAATTATCATGTTGCTTATTTCATACGTGGGTTAAAAATATGGGTAATTATCATTATTTTATTGACTTGTGGCATTGCAGCCATAGGTCTTTAGCTCATCCGTTGTAGTTGTTGTTTAAAGACCATAGACAGAGTTGAGTTTATGAATCACATTTACCTTGCATGAGGCGTGACTATTGTTCCTATTTTGGAGGCGATGATGAAAAAAACTACTACGTTTGTTGTTTTGGCATGGCAATTTAGTTGCAGCCATGATGACCTAGCGTTTATGAGCCTTCTAAGACTTTCTTTGATGAAATTACGGTTTTACGCCCCCTCCCCGCGGAAATGTTGGTCATTCAAAATGCAAAAAAAAGCCGCATGTGAGACATCGTTTTGGTATCTTCCTCCTATGCCCTTTTTCCCTTTATTTTAAAGGGAGCTCATAAGTTGCTCGATAAAATGCTTATAATTTATTTTCACATGCCTAAACAGACTCGAACTTTCATAAATCAAACAAACTGAGCTTGAGCCTAGTCAAGCTCTGACTCGACTTAATTTGTTTACACTCCACTCTACGTTCGACTTAGAATGTTATTTCTGTTATTGTTATAATTTAAGCTTTCAAGTGAATTTTTTAAATAAAGTTTATGGAATATTTTAGTTTTAATGAATATTACATTATTATTTTCTAGTTATTGTTGATATTATTATCCTTATTTTCTTATTTTCTTATTGGTGGTCTAAGAGATACATGAACCAAATTTTAGAAATGTTGCAAGATTCACAAATAAATATAGGTAATGCATACATAAATTACGCTAGATTAACTCTTATATAAAAGAAAATATTAGTGAAGCGTGACGCCCGACATTTTAGAAATAATAAATAAAAAAATACTTAAATAAAGTTTTTTATTTAATTATCGTTGAATTAATAATAAACTAATATAGAAGACGGTAGGCTTAAATGAAAATAGACATAACAATAAACATGAACTTGGTAAGTTAATGGGCCTAAGGCCCATGAACTTAGGGTATAAGTATCCCTTAAAATCGTAAAACCCTAGCCACTTTTCATTTTTACCAACACACCATCAAATACACACACACTCCATATTTTAGAAATCCTAGAAAAGATCTAGGTCAGTTTAGTGATTCTTGCATCCAACGACCCAGAGGATCAACGTCTAGCTCGTGACAAGACTAAGCTCTAAAACGAATTTCGCTAAGAGGTACGTTTGTAGTATAAAGGTGGCTCATTTGATGTCGCTTCTCCACAAAAATTGATAGAACCTTAGATCAGGGCCTAAGGATTAATAAAAATGTAAATTTGACGTAAAAATATGAACTTTGGGAGTCGAATTCGTTTAACTCATTAGTTAAGCTCGACTCGTTCATGATTTGTAGATCTAACGCAAATTTGACTCTTTATAAGCCTAGAATAAAATATTTGAAACTTTAATCTAACCAAGTTTAGATTTTTAATTGTTAATAGTAATAGAAATAAATTAATAAAAGTAATAATAATTATTATTATAATAATAAAAAAAACAAGTAGCAACATGCTACAGTGTGCATGTGCTAGTAATAATAAATAATAATATTAATAATAAATATAATAATAATAATAAAATGATAAAGAAGCAGTAAGCTGAATCATCGTGAAAAGAAAGTAAAGAATGAAAGAAAGAAAAAGAGAGAAAAGAAACAAAGAAAAAGAAGGAAAAAGGAAAAGAAAAGAAAAGAAAGAGGAAAGGAAAAAAAGTAGATGACATGAGTATATAATTAATGTGAAAGAGTTTTTAATAAAGATTATAATGAGTTTGTTGAGTGTTTAATGCATAGTTGTGGGAATGAGAGATTGCAGCCTTCAGGTCTAAACCCCACACACAACAATTATTTTAAAGTGCCATGCGACTGGAATGAATTTAGACCATACGATGCGATTAGAATTGGGCCCACGTGATACGATTGGGCCCAAATAACAATTATTTTTAAAATGACATGCGACTGGAATGAATTTGGGCCATGTGATGTGATTAGAATCGGGCCCGTGCGATGCGATTGGATTGGGCCTCATGCGATGCGATTGGGCCCAAATACTAATATAATTCTGTTGAGCCTGATCTAGTCATGCCTAACAGCTAAATAGGCCTATTCCCTAGTTAGTCCAAGATGATCCAACAAAATAAATCAAACTAATCAATCTCGTCACCTCCGTATGTCCCGATACTTTTTTAAAGATAAATGATCCGGTAAAGAAACGAAATATATATATATATATATATATATAATATTTAATAATAATAACATGTTAAAATAAAGGAACATAATTATAACCAAGAAGAGGAATATATATATAGAGAGAGGGGGTTAGTTTCATTTAAGAACAAAAAAAAAAAGTTAAGAATTTTTAGAAACTCTTAAAAACCAAATATTTTTTTTAACTTTTTGTATATATTAACACTATTTGAGACTTGTTTTATCATATTTATAAAAAAAATTTTGATTACATATATAAATCACAAGTTACACATGTGTAAAATTTACGTGATAAAAATTTACATATGTGTAAAAAAAACATAGATATGCGTAAAAAAAACTAATTTCCATAATTGTAATCGTAAATATTGATGTCAAAAGTAATAAAACTACACTTAAATAACATTAACATTCAAAATTTTTTATAAAAAACGTTAGTTATTAAGAGTTCCTTCAAGTTTTTAAATAATTTAAGAGTTCTCAATGATACTAATCCTATATATATAATAATTGAAAAGTATGAACATGAAATAAAGACCGTCGTTAAACAAAGCAATACCATTAGATTCATTAGCCCAAACAAACGAGCCTAGCTTATCAAATACGCTAGATTAATAAAATACAAATTTAATTAATTATGCTAGTTAGTACATGGTTAATTAATGAATATATATATATATATATATATATATATATATATATGTAAAACAGTTAGCCGTGCACAACTCAGGAAGGAGAGTACTATTAACTCTGAACGTAACAGAATCCAGGTGAGTTATATCCCCTTTCTCTATGACGTTTTTCGGGACTGTGTTCATACTCCAAAGTGATAGTTAATACACTTACCTTAAGTGGTAAGTGTATGATACGTGTATGATTATGAATTGTATGATGCTAATAGAGTAAGAATATGTATGTTATCGTATGAATATGCGTATTTATATACACACACACATATGACTGAAAGATAGATAAAGTATGCACGAACATATGGTAACGAATGTATGGACGATTGACAAGACAGGTATAGTTAACACAGCCTCTCCTTGACCAATGAAGGTGGTTGGAGAAGAAAGAGGGAGGGGTGAGTGGCTAGAGTGTGTGTGTGTCGATTTGGTGTTGGGATCTAAAAAGATAGACATAAGAGAGTGAGTGAAAAAACTGACTGAAAAATGCCCCTAACGTTAACAAAATAATATAACGATGTTAACCAAACGGACTCAAATCGATAACACTGAAACTTGAGGCATTGATCTGAACATAAAATGAGAATTCATACTCTTAAGTAATCATTTTGTTCATACTTGAAAGACACAAACTCATCCATCATACAAAATCTCATTTTAAGTGCTCAAAAGATTATCACCAAATACTTGTCTATAATATAGTCTATATAGTCGGTAGGCATCGCCACTTTATTTCTTTCTAATCCTAGTAGATTTAAGTTTTCTCTTCTCACTAATTTAATTAGTAATAACTAATCACTATATGTATTCTCTTATGTAGTGATTAATTAATTACCATCTACATGTGATATAAGCATTTACAGTACGCTTACGGTCTTCTTTTCTTAGACTTTTTTTTTTAATCTTGATTTAAACATTGACAATAAAATATGATATCTCTATTCACTAGAGAGTGCGTATATGTGTCTTCTCTTTCGAAAGTGACAATTCAAACTCAAATCATTGCTTAAACATGGTGAAAGAAAACAACTTTGAACGAAAGAGACTTTATATGTATGATCACACACTGTCCATTATCTTTCTAGAAAACACATGGTTTTTAAAAATATAGTAGTGGCTAATCATGAAAACACAAAGACAGTATATTCAAAAAGAGAAAATTACTGTTTGAGTCCCTGTGATTGTAGGGTGGAGTCACATTGAGTCCTCGAAAAAAATGAACTGATTAAATTCCTATGGTACCAAAAGTGACCAAAACGAGTCCTGCTATCTTTCTGTTAACAACACTATTAAAATGAAGGATAATGTAGTCTTTTCAACATATAGCACAAAATTAAAATATATTTAATATAAAAAATAATTACATATTTACATCTAAGAAGATACAGTTCAAAAAAAAAAAAAAACAACAGAAGAAGATGAGTTTATGAAAGAAATATATAAAATATTATTTGGGCTTTTTGATAAATTAAAATATGCTTTCAAAGCTCTCTTTAGGGGATGTTTGGCCTGACTTTTATTTTTTAGCTTATGCTTTTATTGGATAGAAGCTTATAGCATTTTTTCTATCATTTGATAAGCTTCTTTTATGTGTTTGGATTAGCTTATATTTTACAAGTTGATAAGCTCTTTTCAAGTGTTTGTGTTAGCTTTTTTTATTTAGCTTATATTAGGAAAATGACCAAAAGGGGCATTGTTACATATTATCACATAACTTATATTTTATATGTATCTACTTTATTTTTATGAGTTATACCATCATTTTTGGATAAATTTATATCGAGAATGACACAAAATTTCTATAAAAATACATTAATATTCAGTAAACATTCATCTTTGTTTGGCTAGATCTCCTGCAATCATATCTCTAACTGCACTCATGTATAAATCATCTATTCTACATTGTGTACTCGTGTCTTCATCTATTTCATTAATGTCACTAGACTCTCGACTATCAATACCATTATTTGGAGTGTAAGATTCTTGTTGCGCATTGTTAAATCCTTCATCACATGTATCTTTTTTCTAATATAATTATGAATTGCCATAGATGCTAGCACGATATTCACTTGTATCTCGTACGTGTAATTGACATGCATATGTTGCAATATCTCCCATCTAGCCTTCCATACTCCAAAAGTTTGTTCAATGACATTTCTCAATGATGAATGATGGTAGTTAAATACCTATTTATCCCCTCTAGGAGCACGACTAGCAACCATTTTTCCACAGTGAAAATCTGGTATATGATAACGAATGTTGGTTCCTTTATATGAAGCAAGATAACCTCTAGTATTTGGATATCCAGCATCAACAACATAATATTTATCTCCGAAAATCCATCATTTACCTCTTATTAATTATGCGTCAATAAGTTGTTAAATTGTTACAGTAATAAGTTGTCTCTTATTAATTATCTACAGTTTGCCTCTTAGCCATGGGGTATACTTTAACGCCTAACATAGGTTAGGATGAAATGACACTTTAAATATGCTTTTCACGGGTTAAAATGAGCAATATGCATTAATTATGTATTAATTACTAATTGATTTGTTAAAAATTAATATGAGTAAAATGGATTAAATCATTTACTTTGAGAGCAAATTGGTAACTTAACACCCTTACACAAATAAGCTTCCTTAAATAAGCTTAAAAACCATCTTCCAACTAGCTTCTATAAATTAGCTTATATTAGCTTATAAGCATAAGCTTAAAAAGCTAAAACAAACACCATACTAAGCTTATTTTGTAAAAAAAAAAAAAGCTAAAAAAGCTAGGCCAAACACCCCTTAAATAAATAAAAAGGGAGCATTGTTCTTCTTCTTCTCCATTTACTCGCCGGACCAACACAGTGGAGCTACCACCGACCGGCCTGAAAAAGTTGAATGCCGTCGGATGTATAATAAGGAGATACCGTCGGCTGGACGGTGACAACTTTGTCAGACGACTAGATCTGACGGGGACATCAAAACCCTTTTTCCAGCACTGCCGCACCTTTTGCTTGCTTTTCCATCAGCTCGACGGTAAGTGTACACATGGCCGAGTTCTATTTGTCTTGTATACATGCGCCTGGTAGTAATTATGTTCGTCTACGACGGTATATGATGTGGACATTTTGGGGATTTTTCACTTTGATGCACAAAAGCTTGAACTAGTTAATCTAAATGGACATTATGAGGATTATCCCATAAAAAAAACAGGTTAGGTGTTTGGCGAAGGTGGCTTGTGGGTGGTGGTGATACTAGTAATTTGATGAAGATGAATGGGTAGTGTGGGCGTAAACTTATTATTTTAATTATTTTTGTAATTTAAATGCATATTACTTTTGTGTTATATATTGAAAAGACTATATTACCTCTCATTTTAATAGTGTTGTTAACAGAAAGACAACAAAGGGACTCGTTTGGGTCACTTTTAGTACCATAGGGATTGAACCAGTTCATTTTTTTCGGGACTCAATGTGACTCCGCCCTGCAAAAACAAGGACTCAAACTGTAATTTTCTCTATTCGGAATTTAGAAAACTTTATGTGAATGCGTTAAAAAACACGATAACTAATTTGAAAACGAAGTTAGTTATTATGTAGAGAGAAAAAAATACATGCTTGATGAATGATGATGAAGTTATAGACGATTTTATGCTCATCTATGTATCTATACTAGGTCTTATCCCCTCGTATTACGGGTGTTGTTTTACATTTTTCATTTATACATTTATATATTTTTTTGAATTTTAATTTTATTATTATAAGAAAGTTAAGAATATACTTAGGGTTTGATGATGAAAGATTTCACAAATAAGTGATATATATTATAATCTATTTAAAAGCTATCTAAGTTTGGTGAGACACATGACATGCTTATTATTTTTTTTACTATAAAATTGTTTCTTAATTATAAATAATATCTTTTTTATATCGGATATTAAATTTTAGTACATCTCTGCTTTATAGGATTTTCATATCAAATATTTGGCAAGATTAGTTTTTAATTTAATGATATGTTATAACCCATTTAATATAGCCCGTTTAAGGGCTATCTGGGTTTGGTGAGACCCAAACCCGTGATATCAGGTCAAATACATGACAACCTCTATTTACAAATATAACAATCTGGTGGCTTGAGAGTATATAGAGAGCAACCAGAGAGTTTTTAAATGTTTCGTTTATATAACTTAAGATATAAGCCATGAGTGAAGGAGCTCTTCTAGATCCTCTGGATTGATCTCACAATTTTACTCGGATCAATCCGTGTTGTTGGTTAGCGAAAATCACCAACAACACTCGGATCTCGGATCTTAATTAGTTTGTAAAAATAAAAGAGAGAAAAAGGTGAAGGGTGGAGAGAAACTTTATTTTCAAGAGTTGTGTGAATTGAGTTGTTTTCGAGAAATGGGTAAAATGACCCTTTTATAGGGTCCCCATTTCTCCAAGACTTACAAAATAAACGTACTGAATACGTAATTCATCGACGAAGAGCAAAACAGAAAGACATGCACAATCCTAATAACAATATAGAATGCTGGCCCTACATCTCTTAAATTTTAAGAGATATAAAATTACATGCAAAAGTTACAACATCTAAGAGCATTCTCATCCCACCCCCCTATCACTAAAACTCACTACATTTTCTCTCACTATTTCAATTAAATAATACTTTTTATACATTTTATCATTACATTTTCTCTTTCCTTCACTCACAATGTCACACCCCGACTAGCACAATGCGGAAGCGTAAAACGGGAATGTAACAGACACCTCTGATATCAACACATTGTTTATAAAGAAACATTACAAACTAATTTACAATATATTACATTTCTTTGTTCTATCATTGTTTTACGGTCTAGGTGATACAAACAAAACTAGTTCGTTAACTATACATTCTTACTACTATCGCCCTTGCTTCTATTCACGTAGCATCAACCACACACCTCAGGCAAGTAACAGGTCACCAAATTACTCCGATTTAGGTACACCTGAAAAGCAGTTTAAAACGGGTCAACTACTAGAGTTGGTGAGTTTCACGAGTTTCAAGAAAACAGTAATGAGCATTCACAAGTCAACACTTGTAATCATGAAATAAGTATGTATGTATGTGTGTAAATGATGTATGTGATGTAATTATGCTAAGCTACAGTGAAGCCTGGACTGTTCGTGCAGCGTGCCTCCATTTCCCACGCTCAATCAACCACTGTGGCCCCTTTCCGCCCACAACATGCCCCGGTAGCTATGTCTAACACTACATAGCCTGTTTGTATAAATATGGTCATGTGCAAACGGCGCTATGTGACACGGCAACCAGGCCGATTCCGTTTGGGTTTGTCAAACCAATAGTACTATTCACAAGCCTCCGGCTCGAAGTTAATCACTGTGATCGTGGGGACTTTCGTGTGTTAGCACTTAGATAATTCACATCAGTACATGTTTCAGGTATGTATATGTAATCAAACATGCTTTTCACCCCAAAAGTTCGTAAAACAGTTTAAAAATGGGGTCATGAAACTCTCGGTTTAGTAGGTAATCAGAACTGTATCGGCTCGTGGTTTGTTCGGTCCGCTATCAGTAGTTCCTATAATCAATATTATAATAATATTAATACTTTAATATTATTATAATCTCAGTACTAAACTGAGCTGTATAACTAATCTAGGTATAGTTGGAATGCCCAGAAAGTGGCAATAGGCTTAGGTTGTGATGTTGTTCAATGTCTAATACTTAAAACTGAACTTGGCTCAGGTTCCCGTTTTCCCAGCTGGGCCAAGTTGTTCGTTTACGCGTTCAGAAAACAGTTATGGGAAAATAAGCTTGGGTAATTGTATTGGTTACTAAAATGATTAAGTTATAAAGAAAGATCACATACTGGGGTCCCGGATTGGCCACGGGGCCCGTTTCCGTTTATTCAGTTTGATTTGAGAAGAAACGCGCACAATCCACCCGGATTGTCCAGGTTTCTCATAGAAAAGTTCATTTTCACTTAATTAGTCCAAACATATGATTTTTGATCACTCTTGGTGTTTTGATTTTCCCGCAGGTTCACTAGTCGCGAACTTGCCGGTTTTTATAAAAACTGAATTTGTTTAATATTCAGATGAGCATAATTAATTAACCGTTAATCATTAAATTATGAAAATTTAACCACTTATCAATTAAAATATGTAGATTTTTATAAAAATATTTCTGGAATTTATTTACTGATTTATTAATTTATAAAAATTCATTTTATAAGCTATATTTCGCCTGAAAATCGTCCGTTTACCCCAAACAATTCCAAAAATTCCACAAAAATTCCTGAATACTCAAATCATGTCTCAAAACAACCTGTATTAGTTTCAGAATGTAAAAAGCTCGTGCAATATTCTTTTCGGCCCAAATTCGGCTGTAAAAATTCACACGAACGTAAATAAAAAAAACACCTTTAAACTTCTCCAAATGATCCCAAAATTCATATGTGATCAAACTACATCAAATATGAGTTCCCAGAAAAATTTCATATTTTTTGAAGTAATTTAGCTATTATTCCCAAATAAACGTCCCAATTCGGTAATAAATTCGCCAAATATTCTCGGATGGTCGAAAAATTACCAAATTTAAACAGAGGCTCATTGACATGGTCCCTGATGCCCCTGAAAAATTTCAAGTCCTTAAAATATGCACATCACAACCTTAACCTAAATAGCCCGTAAGCGAGTGTTTCGGCATTACCTTAGCGGGTTTGGCTCGTTTCCGACCTTTTAATCAAGTTTTCAGGTTCTTGTGCTTCTAAGAAAGTTAGGTACAAGTCCTATATAACAAGGCAAGCAATTTTTAATCAACATAACAGCCCTTAACTTAGGGTTTCGGCTAGTGCACAAAAACGAACTTTTGAACCGTAAAAACGCCGTTTCAACCCTTTAATCCGTGTTTATGGCCAAAAAAAACTATCAAAACAGGTTCCTTACCATGTGTATGATCAAAACATGTTTATGGACCATTTTTAGGATTTTTACACGGTTAGGAATGATTTTTAGTAACCAAGACATTTTTGTATGGTATTAAACAAGTTTAAACAAGTAAAAAAGCTACTTATTTAAGCCCCTTACCTTAGGGTTTGAAGGTTTTTGGCTGGAACAGAGTTATGTCCATAGTTTTCAAGAAAATGAGGCTAAAAATATCTTGGATCTAGTTTAAATATGAAAGAACCAAAAGGGAGGGGGGGCTGCTGATTGCGATCGGAGGTCCATGGGCCCATTTTTGGCCCATTTTGGCCCAAGTTTCTGATTTCTCAAGCCCAAATATGAAAAGCCCGGTCCAAATTTAGTTCGGGTTCGGTTTTTTGGCGCGCAAAAACTTATCGGGTGCGTTAAACAACGCGAAAAACGAGTGTTTTTCGGCTAGTTTTGAGTAAAATTATAAAAACATACTATATGTTTGTAAAAATCAAAAATATTTTCATGGATCGCTTAAAACATTTCAAATAAGTGTTTGGTAAGTCTTTTTCGGCTTAACGGATGATACAATGCTTGGTTTGTAACTATCTTTCGCGTTTAAATCTATAGCGGGTGGTTAAACGAGCATGTTTTCGTTTAACTTGATTGCTATCAAACTAAGACCATATTTCTAATATTTTAGCTTGTATAGATTTTATATCACTTATAAATGGCCCCCCCAAGATATCTGGGTCATAACCCGACCCGTTCGGTTAATCGTTCGTTTGTTACGCAAAAGGCGTTTATTTGCTTAATCGGTAAATACGTACTGAGGTGTACCTTGTTTTGGCTCAAATGTCACATTCTCCCCCCGTTAGAAAATTTCGTCCCCGAAATTCGATTATTTAACTTTGTCTTTGTTTGGAAACAGGTGCGGGTATTTCTTTTTTAATTCAGATTTCCGCTCCCACGTGAATTCAGGTCCCCTTTGTGAATTCCACCGAACTTTTACTATAGAGATTTTGTTGTGTCTTAATTGTTTTATTTTTCCCTCTAATATTTCCACCGGTTCTTCAATGAAATTCAGTTTTTCGTTTATGTTTAAGTCTTTTAATGGCACGATTTCGGTTTCGTCAGTAAGACACTTTTTCTGGTTCGAAACGTGAAAGACATCGTGAATAGAATTCAACTCCACAGGAAGTTTCAGTCGGTAAGCTACCGGACCTATCTTAGAAATGACTTCATATGGCCCAATGTATCGCGGAGCTAGTTTACCGGTTTTTCCGAATCGAATGACGCCTTTCTACGGGGATACTTTAAGAAAAACTTTGTCGCCTATTTCAAAGGATAACGGCTTTCTACGAACATCAGCGTAGCTTTTCTGTCGATCTCGGGCAATTTTCAATTTGTTTGTGATTTTACGGATTTTGTCGGTGGTTTCTTGAATTAAGTCAGATCGTGTAATTTGGGTATCTCCAACCTCAGTCCAACACAAGGGTGATCTACATTTCCGTCCGTACAGTGCTTCATACGGTGCCACTTGAATGCTACTGTGATAGCTATTGTTGTACGAAAATTCGACCAGTGGAAGATGTTGATCCCAGTTTCCACCGAAGTCTAGTACACAAGCGCGAAGCAAATCTTCTAAGGTTTGAATGGTTCGCTCAGATTGACCGTCGGTTTGGGGATGGTAGGCGGAACTTAGGTCAATTCGGGTTCCCAAAGCTTCTTGTACGGCTTGCCAAAAACGAGAGGTGAAATGGCTATCGCGATCAGAAATAATTGAAACGGGTACGCCGTGTCGGGATACGATTTCATTGATGTAGATGTGAGCAAGTTTTTCGGTTGTGTAAGTAGTTTGGATTGGAAGGAAGTGTGCGGACTTGGTTAATCGGTCAACTATTACCCATATTGCATCATTTCCTCGGGAAGTTTTTGGGAGGTGTGTTACAAAATTCATGGTAATTTGTTCCCATTTCCGTTGTGGTATTTCCGGTTGGTGCAACATTCCCGAAGGTTTTTGATATTCAGCCTTAACTCTCGCACACGTTAAACATTTACTGACGTACGTGGCTATATCCTTCTTCATACCGGGCCACCAATAATACTCCTTCAAGTCCTTGTACATCTTATTTGTTCCAGGATGAATAGAGTATTTGGACTTATGGGCTTCGTCCATGATCAAGTCACGCAGATTGCTGAAAGTGGGAATCCAAACTCGATTTTTGTGGTATAGAATTTCGTCAGTTCTTTCTTCAAAGTTTTGTTCGATCCCATGCAAGTTTTCATCACCTAAGTGATCTCCTTTCAGAGCTTCGTTTTGAGCAACACGAGTTTGTTCGGTGAGGCTGGTTTGGACGATCATTCCAAGTGCTCGAACCTGTAGTGGTCTGATCCTGTCTTTTCTACTCAAAGCATCTGCCACTATATTAGCCTTGCCCGGGTGGTATCGAATCTCACAGTCATAATCGTTCAACAGTTCTACCCATCTTCTTTGTCTCATGTTTAGTTCTTTCTGATCGAAAATATGCTGTAGGCTTTTGTGGTCGGTGTATACTGTACACTTGGTGCCATACAAATAGTGCCTCCAGATCTTGAGTGCGAAAATAACCACGCCTAGTTCCAAATCATGGGTGGTATAATTCTTCTCGTGCACCTTTAATTGTCGAGAAGCGTATGCTATGACTTTGTTTCTTTGCATAAGTACGCACCCTAAACCTTTCCGGGACGCATCACAATAAACTACCAGATCATCAGTTCCCTCTGGAAGACTCAGTATCGGGGCTTGACATAGTTTCTGTTTCAGCAATTGAAAAGCCGCTTCTTATTCTTCTCCTCAAACGTAAGCACGATCTTTTTGAGTCAAAAGAGTTAAAGGTTGGGCTATGCTGGAAAAATTTGCAATAAAACGCCGATAATACCCGGCTAAACCCAAAAATTGGCGAATTTCTTTTGGTGACTTTGGGGCTTGCCAATTTTTGATGGCTTCAATCTTGCTCGGGTCTACATGGATACCGTGTCGATTAACAACATGTCCTAGAAATTGTACTTATTGTAGCCAAAATTCACATTTTGACAGCTTGGCATACAACTTTTCCTGCTTCAACAGCTCCAAGATAGTTCGTAAATGCTGCTCGTGTTACTCCTTGGTTTTCGAATATATCAAAATGTCATCTATAAACACGATAACGAATTTGTCGAGGTACGGTTTACAAACTCGATTCATAAGGTCCATGAAAACTGCGGGAGCATTAGTCAGTCCGAACGGCATAACTAAGAATTCGTAGTGGCCATAACGAGTTCGGAACGCCGTTTTAGACACGTCTTCCTCCTGGATTTTAACTTGATGGTAACCGGATCGAAGGTCAATTTTCGAGAAATAGTTTGCCCCTTGGAGTTGGTCAAACAAGTCATCTATTCGTGGAAGAGGGTATCGGTTCTTGATGGTAACTTTGTTTAATTCACGATAATCGATGCACATTCTAAAACTTCCATCTTTCTTCTTTACGAATAATACCGGTGCTCCCCAAGGAGAATATCTAGGACGAATGAAACCCTTATCTAACAATTCCTGTAACTGGTTGGATAGTTCTTGCATTTCAGAGGGTGCCAATCGATAAGGTGCCTTAGCAATAGGGGCTGATCCTGGAATTAAGTCTATGTGGAATTCAACCTGTCGGTTCGGTGGTAATCCGGGTAAATCGTCAGGAAAGACATCGGGGTATTCACGTACAACGGGAATTTCTTCTATGCGTTTCTCATCAGGATTCTTTATAGTCACGCTTGCCAAGAATGCCATACAACCTTGGCGTAAACATTTCAACACTTGAGATGAGACACGAGAGGTAATATCGAACCAGACTTCTCTCTTTGTACTACAATCACCTCACCATTCGAAAAGGGAATTTTAACCGTCTTGTCGTTACACACAATCTCCGCCTTATACTTGGTTAACCAGTCCATGCCGACAATAACATCAAAACTTCCTAACTCTACCGGGAGTAGGTCAATAAGAAATGGGTGGTCATTAAGAATAATGGAACAGTCTTGGACTGTTTGGTTGATAGTTATAGAGTTACCGTTAGCGATTTCTATAGTATAGGGATTTGTTAGTTCACTAACTGGCATGTTACCCAAGGATACAAAACTAGTGGAAACAAAGCTTCTATCGGCGCCAGTTTCAAATAACACAGAAGCATATTGATCAGAAACAGCAAATGTACCTGTTACTACGTTCGGGTCTTGTCGTGCTTCTCCTGACCCAATAACAAACGCGCGTCCCCAAGACGCACCTAAAGTCGATGCTTGGTTTCGACCGGTGACTGCTCCTCGATTCAGCTTGGGGCAGTCCCTTCTAAAGTGTTCCGTGCTCCCACATTCAAAACAAGCACGGCGATTCACTACAGTTGAGTTTTGCTGAGCTGGTTGTTGACGAATTGGTTGCGGTCTCGATAGTTGGGGACGACGGGGTTGGGTTGTCTGGGCTGGTCGGCTCACAATTTCTGCACCTGCTCTGCAATTAGGGGCATAATGCCCAGTTCGACCACATTTCTGGCATACCGGCAATCTGCACTCTCCCACATGATGGTAATTACATCTGTCACACTTTGGCAAGGGTCCCTTGTACCTGTCTGGCTTCGTATCGGAACCAGTTATAGCATAATTTCTGATTGTCGGACGTGCACGTTTGCTTGATTGTCCTCCTTGTGCTCTCGTCCCATAGTCAGTTCGTTTCATACCTGATGATTCCCCGGCCATTCTCAACACTCCGCTTCTTACCAAGTTGAATGTTACGATGCCGGCCTGAGTCACGGCATTCTCGAATGAAGTGTGACCCACAGAGTTCACCAAGCTCCTCACTTCCGGGGCTAAACCCCAAATATAACGTTCAACTCGTTTATTTTCAGGAGTTACTAACCATGGTACTAAGCGGGCCAATTCATTGAAGCGGTTCGTGTATCCCAAATGATCCGCTCCTTTCATCTCCAAACTCCAGAGTTCGTGTTCTAATCTTTGAATTTCGTTCCTTGGGCAGAAATGTTCTAGCATCAGTGTTTTGAGTTCAGCCCATGTCATGCGATTCACCGTATCTTGACCTTTTATCTGTACCGTAGTGTTCCACCACATTAATGCGTGATCAGTGAAAGTAGAAGCAACATACTTGACTATGTTTTTCGGTGGACAATTACTAATACTGAGAACAGATTCAGTTTTCTCAATCCACTTGATTAATCCGTTTGGCCCTTCAGTGCCCTTGAAATCAATCGGTTTACAGGCCATAAAGTTTTTGATCGAATATTCCCTTCGAGGGGGATTAGGGTTGTTATTGTCATTGCTTGGGTTCGGTGGGGGATTATTTGCATTGGTAGGGGTATTTATATTAGACGAGGGATTGTTATTTGTAACTGTTTCATTGTTGGTTGGGGGAGCATTATTGTTTTGTTGTTGGTTTGTTTGCATATTTGCGTTTACATCGGCAGTTACTTGTGTTACAATAAGCGGAATTACTTCCTGCATTTGCCGAGCAATCATCTCGGCTATTTCTGCCTCAGTCATAGGGTTTGCTTTCTTTGGGGCCATTCTATAATGATAAACAAATATAAGCCAATTAGTACTAATTCCAGTCTACGGCACTGTGTAATAATAATCACAATAAATGTTGTACCGGTAAACCAGATAACATACTAACATTTCACAAATTGTTCTGTACATTGATAATAAAAGGTATACAGACTTAGCCTGATAAAGGCCAGTGCTTGCATGTTTATATCAAAATCTGTCACTAAGTGACTGTTAGACTTAACCCTATAAGGGTCAGTGCTTGTAATAATGTACAAAGTTGTGCCCCATATTAACAAAACATACTACTATATACATACATGGGGTATCAAAAGATCGTGTACACATAATTGTAATATTCCGCATCTATCCATACAGACGATAGGCTAACCACAAACATAAAAATAACAGCACCGTAATCACCCAGTAACATTTCCACAGCCGAACTGTCACCCTATCCAAACACCAGTGGTGGTAGGCATCTGACTGCTGCAAGTTTAGTACTATCTGATGTAACGTCGATAAGTACTGGGTCATGTCCCTTCTCTCCTGGTTAATGTTAGCTATGGCTATCGAGTGGTCTATCACACGGTCAGTCAGGACATCCATCCAAGAGTTGTTTCCTGCATTTGGGAGGTCAGGACGAGGAGTAGGTATACTCAACAAAAGGGAAGATGAAGTATCCACCCTAGGAGGTGAAGGTCCTCCCCGGTCATGGGTAGATCTGAATAGAATCGAGGTAGGGTCAATCGGGGTTACCCTAATACGAGCAGTCTGCCGGACTCGCGCAGTAGCTGAATTCGTCGGCGACAGGTGAATGGGTGGAGTGGGTAATCTGGCTACTCTAGCAGGTGAACGATACTGACTGTTAACTTCGTCTTGATCCCTGCGTGGTGACCTGGGTGGATAACTATCGCATCTGTAACCAGATAGATCAGGCACATTCCAGGGTAGCTCTCTACAGATAACTTCTTCTTCCACCTCCTCCTGTTCTTCCTCCGGTTCCTCTTCTGGGTCCTCCTCTTCTGGATCCTCCTCTGATTCTTCCTCGGGATCCTCCTCTACAGATATCACCGGTTCTTCTTCCGGTACGTAGTCGTTATTCCTTGACATGACTCTGCACAAAGGTTAGTTATAAGAATAATATCTATTGCTAGCGCTAACTATTGTCGAAATGATTAATTAGTTAAGCCAAATGTAATATTAATTATATTAGAATATAATATTAGTTTTATTAAAATTTTAATTATTATTATTATTTAAATCAATACTGAATATAAATGAATATAATATTCATAGTAAAATTTACCGTCATCAACAGTATCATACGTACACATATTCATACACTTTGTTTCACATAAACACGTATGAGTGTTACATATATATATACTTTCACTTTACCTTATATACACATATGTTGCCACTTTTACCCAGCCACACATTCCGCGATTTCTCCCAGAATTCCCTCGTACAAGCAAGTCTGTTATTATGTTCCGGACCACAATAACTCACTTGCCCTACTTTTGTGTTATATGTTGAAAAGACTATATTACCTCTCATTTTAATAGTGTTGTTAACAGAAAGACAACAAAGGGACTCGTTTGGGTCACTTTTGGTACCATAGGGATTGAACCAGTTCATTTTTTTCGGGGACTCAATGTGACTCCGCCCTGTAAAAACAAGGACTCAAACTGTAATTTTCTCTATTCGGAATTTAGAAAACTTTATGTGAATGCGTTAAAAAACACGATAACTAATTTGAAAACGAAGTTAGTTATTATGTAGAGAGAAAAAAATACATGCTTGATGAATGATGATGAAGTTATAGACGATTTTATGCTCATCTATGTATCTATACTAGGTCTTATCTCCTCGTATTACGGGTGTTGTTTTACATTTTTCATTTATACATTTATATATTTTTTTGAATTTTAATTTTATTATTATAAGAAAGTTAAGAATATACTTAGGGTTTGATGATGAAAGATTTCACAAATAAGTGATATATATTATAATCTATTTAAAAGCTATCTAAGTTTGGTGAGACACATGACATGCTTATTATTTTTTTTACTATAAAATTGTTTCTTAATTATAAATAATATCTTTTTTATATCGGATATTAAATTTTAGTATATCTCTGCTTTATAGAATTTTCATATCAAATATTTGGCAAGATTAGTTTTTAATTTAATGATATGTTATAACCCATTTAATATAGCCCGTTTAAGGGCTATCTGGGTTTGGTGAGACCCAAACCCGTGATATCAGGTCAAATACATGACAAACCTCTATTTACAAATATAACAATCTGGTGGCTTGAGAGTATATAGAGAGCAACCATAGAGTTTTTAAATGTTTCGTTTATATAACTTAAGATATAAGCCATGAGTGAAGGAGCTCTTCTAGATCCTCTGGATGGATCTCACAATTTTACTCGGATCAATCCGTGTTGTTGGTTAGCGAAAATCACCAACAACACTCGGATCTCGGATCTTAATTAGTTTGTAAAAATAAAAGAGAGAAAAAGGTGAAGGGTGGAGAGAAACTTTATTTTCAAGAGTTGTGTGAATTGAGTTGTTTTCGAGAAATGGGTAAAATGACCCTTTTATAGGGTCCCCATTTCTCCAAGACTTACAAAATAAACGTACTGAATACGTAATTCATCGACGAAGAGCAAAACAGAAAGACATGCACAATCCTAATAACAATATAGAATGCTGGCCCTACATCTCTTAAATTTTAAGAGATATAAAATAACATGCAAAAGTTACAACATCTAAGAGCATTCTCATCCCACCCCCTATCACTAAAACTCACTACATTTTCTCTCACCATTTCAATTAAATAATACTTTTTATACATTTTATCATTACATTTTCTCTTTCCTTCACTTACAATGTCACACCCCGACTAGCACAATGCGGAAGCGTAAAACGGGAATGTAACAGACACCTCTGATATCAACACATTGTTTATAAAGAAACATTACAAACTAATTTACAATATATTACATTTCTTTGTTCTATCATTGTTTTACGGTCTAGGTGATACAAACAAAACTAGTTCGTTAACTATACATTCTTACTACTATCGCCCTTGCTTCTATTCACGTAGCATCAACCACACACCTCAGGCAAGTAACAGGTCACCAAATTACTCCGATTTAGGTACACCTGAAAAGCAGTTTAAAACGGGTCAACTACTAGAGTTGGTGAGTTTCACGAGTTTCAAGAAAACAGTAATGAGCATTCACAAGTCAACACTTGTAATCATGAAATAAGTATGTATGTATGTGTGTAAATGATGTATGTGATGTAATTATGCTAAGCTACAGTGAAGCCTGGTCTGTTCGTGCAGCGTGCCTCCATTTCCCACGCTCAATCAACCACTGTGGCCCCTTTCCGCCCACAACATGCCCCGGTAGCTATGTCTAACACTACATAGCCTGTTTGTATAAATATGGTCATGTGCAAACGGCGCTATGTGACACGGCAACCAGGTCGATTCCATTTGGGTTTGTCAAACCAATAGTACTATTCACAAGCCACCGGCTCGAAGTTAATCACTGTGATCGTGGGGACTTTCGTGTGTTAGCACTTAGATAATTCACATCAGTACATGTTTCAGGTATGTATATGTAATCAAACATGCTTTTCACCCCAAAAGTTTGTAAAACAGTTTAAAAATGGGGTTATGAAACTCACGGTTTAGTAGGTAATCAGAACTGTATCGGCTCGTGGTTTGTTCGGTCCGCTATCAGTAGTTCCTATAATCAACATTATAATAATATTAATACTTTAATATTATTATAATCTCAATACTAAACTGAGCTGTATAACTAATCTGGGTATAGTTGGAATGCCCAGAAAGTGGCAATAGGCTTAGGTTGTGATGTTGTTCAATGTCTAATACTTAAAACTGAACTTGGCTCAGGTTCCCGTTTACCCAGCTGGGCCAAGTTGTTCGTTTACGCGTTCAGAAAACAGTTATGGGAAAATAAGCTTGGGTAATTGTATTGGTTACTAAAATGATTAAGTTATAAAGAAAGATCACATACTGGGGTCCCGGATTGGCCACGGGGCCCGTTTCCGTTTATTCAGTTTGATTTGAGAAGAAACGCATACAATCCACCCGGATTGTCCAGGTTTCTCATAGAAAAGTTCATTTTCACTTAATTAGTCCAAACATATGATTTTTGATCACTCTTGGTGTTTTGATTTTCCCGCAGGTTCACTAGTCGCGAACTTGCCGGTTTTTATAAAAACTGAATTTGTTTAATATTCAGATGAGCATAATTAATTAACCGTTAATCATTAAATTATGAAAATTTAACCACTTATCAATTAAAATATGTAGATTTTTATAAAAATATTCTGGAATTTATTTACTGATTTATTAATTTATAAAAATTCATTTTATGATCTATATTTCGCCTGAAAATCGTCCGTTTACCCCAAACAATTCCAAAAATTCCACAAAAATTCCTGAATACTCAAATCATGTCTCAAAACAACCTGTATTAGTTTCAGAATGTAAAAAGCTCGTGCAATATTCTTTTCGGCCCAAATTCGGCTGTAAAAATTCACACGAACGCAAATAAACAAAACACCTTTAAACTTCTCCAAATGATCCCAAAATTCATATGTGATCAAAATACATCAAATCTGAGTTCTCAGAAAAATTTCATAATTTTTGAAGTATTTTAGCTATTTTTCCCAAATAAACGTCCCAATTCAGTAATAAATTCGCCAAATATTCTCGGATGGTCGAAAAATTACCAAATTTAAACAGGGGCTCATTGACATGGTCCCTGATGCCCCTGAAAAATTTCAAGTCCTAAAAATATGCACATCACAACCTTAACCTAAATAGCCCGTAAGCGAGTGTTTCGGCATTACCTTAGCGGGTTTGGCTCGTTTCCGACCTTTTAATCAAGTTTTCAGGTTCTTGTGCTTCTAAGAAAGCTAGGTACAAGTCCTATATCACAAGCCAAGCAATTTTTCATCAACATAACAGCCCTTAACTTAAGGTTTCGGCTAGTGCATAAAAACGAACTTTTGAACCGTAAAAACGCCGTTTCAACCCTTTAATCCGTGTTTATGGCAAAAAAAAACTATCAAAACAGGTTCCTTACCATGTGTATGATCAAAACATGTTTATGGACCATTTTTAGGATTTTTACACGGTTAGGAATGATTTTTAGTAACCAAGACATGTTTTTATGGTATTAAACAAGTTTAAACAAGTAAAAAAGCTACTTATTTAAGCCCCTTACCTTAGAGTTTGAAGGTTTTTGGCTGGAACAGAGTTTATGTTCAGAGTTTTCAAGAAAATGAGGCTAAAAATATCTTGGATCTAGTTTAAATATGAAAGAACCAAAAGGGAGGGGGGCTGCTGATTGCGATCGGAGGCCCATGGGCCCATTTTGGCCCAAGTTTCTGATTTCTTAAGCCCAAATACGAAAAGCCTGGTCTAAATTTAGTTCGGGTTCGGTTTTTGGAGCTCAAAACTTATCTGGTGCGTTAAACAACGCGAAAACGAGTGTTTTTCGGCTAGTTTTGAGTAAAATTATAAAAACATACTATATGTTTGTAAAAATCTAAAATATTTTCATGGATCGCTTAAAACATTTCAAATAAGTGTTTGGTAAGTCTTTTTCGGCTTAACGGATGATACAATGCTTGGTTTGTAACTATCTTTCGCGTTTAAATCTATAGCGGGTGGTTAAACGAGCATGTTTTTGTTTAACTTCATTGCTATCAAACTAAGACCATATTTCTAATATTTTAGCTTGTATAGATTGTATATCACTTATAAATGGCCCCCCGAGATATCTGGGTCATAACCCGACCCGTTTGGTTAATCGTTCGTTTGTTACGCAAAAGGCGTTTATTTGCTTAATCGGTAAATACGTACTGAGGTGTACCTTGTTTTGGCTCAAATGTCACACACAACCACTCTCAAAATATATTAAAAAATTATAGGGGATGAACAGTAACTTTTCAAATATACTAAAAAATCACTATTTTTTCTAAAATATAAAAACTCTTCACACACAACACCCTGAATCACACTCTAAATTATAAAAACATCCCTCACATTAAAATAGGGATTGGATGAGAATGCTCTAATGCACAAAATTATGAATATTTAATGGCAATACTGTCTTTAGAGCATTGTTAACTTTATTTTTTTTTAAATAGTTAGAAGTTTGGTCCTTCAACTTCAATTAAATTTTTGTTAATTTATAGAATAGTTACACATTTACCTCTTATTCAAAACCGACCACCCTCATGATTTTTCAACAGCTATAATCCTTTCACATGTTTATATATATTTCTAACTTAAAAACTATGAAAACTCATTTTAACCAATCAAATAATTTAGAAATTATTTCATTTTATTTTTATCAAAAGGACATGTTAGTAAAATGGCATCCCACTATTTTAGGTAGTTCCCTTTAATTTTTCCCTTGCAAACCTAATATGTTGATCAGTTGCTATGGAACAAAATCAGATAAAGAACAATTAAATAAATGATATAAAAATCATTGAAAGATCGATGAAAATCGATTAGAGAATCATTACATTTACCCTGCCACGTATACATTCATTTGTTTGATTTCAAAGTAATTTTTTCACAATTTGTTGATGATCAAAATTCAAAGGTACAACTTTCTTTCTTTTTTCTAGTTTTTTCTTTTGTTTAAAAACAAAATTAATGTAACCGTTCATCAAAATCGTCATTGCTGTTGATTGATTAATCAAATATATATTTCAATTACATAATACTCTCAGGTTTATTCAAAACATAAGTTCAATCAAAATATCACTTACACTGTTACACATATGCATACTTCAATAAATGTTATAGACAAAAAACGAATACGTAATTTTAGTTTTTCCTAGAACCAATCATTCAAATACCCTTCTATATAATTATTATTTTAGTTTTTATTCAATCTAATATTCGAGCTACTGGTCTTTATGTTTATATTGTTACATTCGAACTTGATTAACCCTTTCTTGGTTTTTTAGTTTATTTTGTACATATATGTAACCAGATACATATATGTAACATCCGATAATTACATATATGTAGCCTGTCACGTTACATATATGTAACTTGATACATATGTGCGATTCCTCAAATTACATACATGTAGTATGTAGGTATAAATATATGTTTTTTTTTTTAATAAGATTGTTTTTTTTATTTACTTGTTAGAAACTTCTTTTTATAATAAATTAGGAGATAGGATAGAGACAAGTAAATTTTCCAACCTTATTTATGTATACGCATTTTAATAATTCCATGTTTATTTCGGAATTGATTAAAATATGAATCTTTTTCTACCTACAAATATGGATTATGGAGTAAGGAAAGATAATTAAAAAAAAAAATAAGAAATCGTATGTAGGTAGAGTGAGGGTTTTTAGGATA
The DNA here is from genome assembly GCF_021521415.1 of Bidens hawaiensis. NCBI lineage: Eukaryota > Viridiplantae > Streptophyta > Magnoliopsida > Asterales > Asteraceae > Bidens > Bidens hawaiensis. The sequence continues at coordinate 179,834 of NW_027493246.1, forward strand.
TCTGTAATTAAAATTTTTAGTTACCTAATTTACCTTTAATTCTCTTGATTAGTCTCCTTAATTTTTCATTTAATTACTCAATTGCTATTGTGCATATCAACCCTTGATCTAATAAATAAATGGCCTAGATTGATTTAACTAGTTTTCTAAAAAACAATGGTTCTCAATGGAACCCTCCCCTATATATATATATATATATAAATTGCTTCATAAAAACAAGCATTTTATTCTCTTTAATTTGAGTATAGTATTACTATGGTTTTTTAATTTTAATTTTTTAACATATTACACGATTACCAGTTAAGACCGACAACAGTTCGAGTCGGGCGAACTCGGGTCATGCTTAAAACCGTATTAGGGTCAGAACGAGTCGACATAAAAAAGGGTTAATTTGGTTCAGGTCGGATCGGTACATGTTCGAGTCGTAAGTGATCAGGTTAGAACATGTTTCACATTAGAACGGTGTTGGTTACGCGTGCTCAATCTTTGGTTACACGTGTTTGCACGAATTGCACGTTCATTTACGGGTAACTTGCGCACCTCCATCAAGTGGCGCATGTACCAACTCGGGTTGGGCGCGCACCCGCCGCATCGTATGGGCACCCAGCTAGTTGATAATAAAGTACAAAAGGAACTGAAGGTGGAAGAAGACGGACTAGCAGCCAGCAAGGTTATGTTAAGATCTTGAAACAATATATCGTTATTACCTTTTCAATATATTAAGAAAATTATTATTATATATAATAATTGAGAAGTTTGGCGACGCAAACCACATGGCCTCACGTGGATGGCCGGCTTTTTTATTTTTATTTACTTTTTGTGTCCAATTTGTAAAGCGCGGGGTTTTATACCGAATTCTTGTCAGCTTGCGCTCGCAACACGTGGTATTTTTGCCGCAGGGTTTTTTCGTCCATCGATTCTAGATGAATCTGCGTGAGTTCATGGCTACAACGTGCGTATATTTTTTTTTGTTTTAGTCGCGGTCTTTTTTATTTAAATATGTTAATTTGTTGTATTATGAGTGTGAGCAAATTAACTTATTGCTTTAGTTTCGGTGTCGTAACCTGATACCAACCGAACTGTTGTCGGTTCGCCACCAAAACACATGGTTTTCTTTGTACGATTTAGTGCTGACAACGTCAATTCCGACCGAATTTGCATTAGTTTACAAGTGCAACACGTGAGCTACTTATCACGTTTTTTTTTTATTCGGCGATTTCAGAATCAACGAATTCGTATCAGTTCATAACTGCAACACGTGTGTTTTTTTGTTCGCTGAATTTTTTTATTGTCACGCCTCGACTTAGGGCCTAGGCGTGACACCCGTAGTTGGTACCTGTTTTGTAAATATATCAGAGTTGCGGGTTATTAGCGGAAGTCTTTAATTAAAATAAAATATTAATTTATTATGAAAACCTCTTGAATAATAAATATCCAAGTATTTGTTTTACAAACCTTTGTTTACTCTTGTTTACAATATTTTATTTATTAAAAACTGAGCCATTTCCATCTGCGAGCATCTATCTCCATGAATGACTCTAATTCCTTGCTATATGTGCTATACTTGTTTTCCTGTAATATGGGGGAAAAATACGTCAGCGATATGCTGGTGAGTCGTTGACTCTGAAAACATTTGACTGACAAGATAGTTTTGGAACAAACTCAGCAGAAACGTCTCTTATTTGTGCCACTGCCATACACACACAATTATGGTTCTCCAAGAACTGATGCCTCATTGGGGAACTTTCGTTATGTCTGTTAGCCTGCGGCCACGTAGCCTTGATTGATAGGTTAACAGATATGTTTGGATCCAGACACACGTGTACTCGGTCTGAGTTGCTTTTATTATCTACCTTGTGACTTAGGGATCACGTAATCCCTTAAAATTTAGAGATCATGTAATCTCATATTTGACTGACTGTTTAAGATAAACAACCCGTTTATCTTAATGACTGACTGAAAAGGTTTAACGTATTCACGTTATAAAAAGGTTGAACGTATTCACCTGTGATTGTGATTGTGATTGTGATTGTCTTTTCTGAATGATGTGGTGATCTCGTTTGAAAACCTTTGTGAATGATTGATGATTGATCTATAATAAAATAAGTTTATATAAATACCCGGATCATCTCTTGATCCAGCAACAGACCTTTAGTTTGGTTTTGATAGCTATAAACCTTGACTGATCATTTGTTTGAATAAAATATTTAGATCCGTAGTCTTTTTATTTGTTTACAAATCATGAATTAAGTTTCTTCTTTATGAAGAAACATCGACTGATAGGTTTCTTCTTTAAGAAGAAACATTGAATTGACTATAACCCTGGTATGTAAAATCTTACGCTTCTTATTTATGAAGAAACTACTATATCTGCTTGAATGTAAAAGCTTATATTTCTTAATCATGAAGAAACATTATTTTAATTATAACCTTTGCATGTATAAGGCTATTATAAACATAATTATGATCAAGGTTTTGTGCTATACCCCTGACTATGGTCTAAGCCATATAATATAATAATAAAATAAAATTTGGGTAGAACCCCTACCTTAATAAGTACTCGAGAATGTTAATACTAATACAGACTGACGGCTTGATTGGCAGAACCTTGTTTCCTATTCTCTTAATTGATCTACGACGCATCAGAACTCTGATTCTCGCACGAACTTCAAGAAAACGGACCTCAGAACTTCTCGGCAAAGCTAGCACGCTTCCCAACACTAAGTGTGTGTTTGTGAATGTGAAAATAGGATGAAATAGGTTGAACCCGTAGCTGCCTTTTTATAGGCGAGTTTTGGCCGCCATCGCGTAGCGCGATGGGGCTTTCCCTACGGCCATCGCGTAGCGCGACGCCGCAATCCACGAGAGGCTGCCACGTGGTTGGCTACATGTCCCTGGTTGCTTAATGGGGTCATCGCGTAGCGCGATGCCCTTTTGATCCTGGACCATCGCGTAGCGCGGCGCCCCTTTTTCAGAACTTCTAGGGAATGGCATCGCGTAGCGCGATGTTCAAATCTGTCCACCCATCGCATAGCGCGATGGGTCTGGAAACCTAAAATTTTCATTTTAACCCCTTTAAGTTTCAGAATTGTCACTTTTAGCCCAATACTTGAATGGGGTATTTTCGAGATGTTACCTCCTCCCCATCTTGAAATGAATCTCATCCTCGAGATTCGCCGACATAGGTTTTGGATGATTAAATCCTCTTTAATCTGATTCTCAAGTTTTACTCTGAGTTGATGAATAGCTGAAACTCTTAAATCATTGCATCTTAATTGATATTATCAGTCAATGATTCAGAATATCATAAGTAATTATAAATTACTAAACATAGTGGCCAGTTGTGTTTAATTATTTATCTTACCTTTTGAATTCTAAACATTTATTGATGTTAACTAGAATGCCTCTTGGATTCAGTCTATTGAATCTTTTCAACTTATTCATTCAAGATACCACCACTTGTCTCGTGTTGTCTTTTACTTTTATGATCTTAACGGATTTCTTCCGTTTATATCCATCGGTTATCTCCTTGAACTTTTTCAATGTTCGTATAACCGATTTTCTTTGATTTAAGACATATTCTTTCTATTTAATTCAATACATTCTTTTCTTTACTTCACCTTTCTATAGATGATGGACTATATTAACTATATAGTCTTTGTATTCTTTGAATAAAACGGTCTTTTTAATGAATATAAGCATTCTTGTGCAAAGACACGATCTATATACTAATATCTTTCTTTATTTACATTAGGGATTTAAAAACCCTATTACCGTTACAAAACTTCTCGTTTAAAACGAGTTTAAAAGCAGTTTATAAGAGCTAACTTAACTATTACTTATTTCTAATGCCTTAGAATCTTGCACATTCATTCAGCATACTCTTATCTGCTTCTATTCTTGATCGTCAGATGCTTCTTGCATGTTTAACATATTTATTCTGGTGTTTCCTTTCTTAGCTCTGCTTCCACTTGCATTGTTTGTCTTCCTTGGACATTCCGTGCTAAAATGCCCATTTTCTCCACAATTAAAACACACAACTGTCTTTCTTCTGCAATCATCTTCTGAATGACCAATTTTCTTGCAGAAGGTGCATGTGACAAATGGATTGGGTTTGGGAATGTTATTTGATCTCAAACATCTCCCATGGTGTCTCCTTCCACACTTTAAGCAGATTGGTCTTGTGAATTTAAATGATCCATCTTCCTTTTCTTTATTCATTCTCCTTACCTCATTTTCTTTTTCCTTTCACTTTTCATTTTGTCTTCTTCTTGATTTCTGATAAGTCCATTCATGATATAACCAGCCAATTCCATGGCCGAGTCAACAGTTTGAGGTAGATTGGATCTCACCATGTCTCTAATCTCTTGAGGTAGTCCCCAGATGTATCGGGTCACTTTGTTGTATTCAGGTGTTACCATATGTGGTACTAGTCTACAATACTCATGAAACTTAGTATTGTATTCTCTGAGATTTGTGCCTCCCACTTTGTGATTCAAAAACTTGGTTTGAATAAGATCTCTTTCATGCATGGGACAGAACCTTCGTATTACAAGTTCTTTGAATTCTTCCCATCCCATTTGGTACAAGGTTTCTCTACCCTTTGTCATGATTAGGTCATACCACCATTTTAGAGCTTCACCCTTGAACAGTTGAGACACGTACTGAATCTTTTGAATCTCAGTACATTGACTTATGATGACGATAGACTCGAGCTCCTCAAGCCATCGTAATGCTGATATGGCACCTTGATTGCCATTGAACTCTTTTGGTCCATAAACTTGGAAATTCTTGAAATTACAACCTTGGATTACTAACTTTTTTTAAAATCACGATTGAGACTGTTATCAGCGCTAGAACTATGAACGCTTTCTTCATGGTTAGCAGGATTTCGGTATGGATGAGGACTAACAGTTTTGTTTGAATGCAAAGATTTACTTTTATGTGATCCTCCTTTCATTGCATTGACGAGATAAGTGATTGCATTATTAATCATTTCTTGTACTTTGACCATAAATTGTTCAGGAATCTCCTGGGCATGTTCGGATACTTTGTTGCTTCTTTGATTTGAAACTTCATCATTGTTCTCTTGATTGATTTGATTTGACATTTCTGTGAATATAATTTATCTAGTATGATAGAAATATATTATTGATAATAAATGTTCTCAAATAATTGCATGATACGATATAAGTATGAAATATCTATTTATGCTACGTTTAATGATTTTGTCGTATTTCGAGAGGATTTATAGAAGATCTCTTGTTGACTCTTCCCTTTATTCTTTTTGATCTCCAATATCTATTTCTTGAGATTATCTATATCACATAAGGAACAATCCCAATGCTTTTACTTTGATTGAAGGATGATGTTAAGGTAATCGTGTGAATGACAAATTCATGTATCTCATCACCACTTTGTGATTTTTTGATTATATTTGTTCTTGAATCAGCAGACCTTTAGAATTTCTCTTAATTCTCTTTCTAGGTCTTTTCCTATTAAAATACTTTATCTCTTGTTGACTTAGAGCAATTTATCCTTTGAAATCTGTTCACCTGGACTTTTCCTTTATTGATGGATCTTCTTTTACTTCCAATTATATCAGAGATATTACTCGGTGAATTTGTACTTTCTTTTCTTGATATACTACAATAAAATTTTAAAGACAAGTTCAATATTCGGGGAAATTAAAACATATCTTTTATTCATCTTATTGTAGTTACAAGAATGCACAAAATTATTATAGCCACACTTGTTTATAGCTACTACTCTTCTTATCATCTATTTCTTCCAGCGGATAATCAATTTCTTGATCTTGCTATCCTTCTTGATATTCTCGGTTGTCTCCTTTTCTTTTCCTTTTTCTTTTTCTTTTTTCCTTCTCTTCTTCCATTTCTATCTTGTTGAGCATTGATTCAACTACTTTTGAAACGTCTACTCCATAGCATGTTGGATCATCTATGAAATGGTACATTCCTTCATATCTTGTACTCTGATGTTCATTTTGAGGATGAGCAAAGTAAGGGTCTTGATTTATCAGATAATTGAAATATTCCTACCCCTGAGGATTTTCTTCCTGATTGGTCATTATTCCTTTTCCCTTTGACTTTATTGATTTCTGGGATCTACTTGATCCACTTGATCTTGTTCCCTGCACATCTTGTCTTCGAATGATATGGGCTAGTGGGATGTTGGAATCGAAAGAATCCGAATTCTTCCATTGAGGTCTGATATGAGTCTTCACTACTAGATATAGGGATTGGAAGTAAGGCTGTCCCTATACATCCTTTTCCTTTATCTGACGGAGGATGAAATGATCCTTGGCTGAATTGGCGGTCAGACATCTGTACGATGTTAGATTGGGAATAGGATCGTGTTCCTATCTTATCCGTAACAGTTTATTATTTAGTGATTGTATGTGGATACTTTTAATCAAATACCTATCAATATAGGTAAGATTGAATCTGATGTCTAATCATTCAATAACTATATATATATTGATACTCTTAATTGAATACCAATGCCTTGATTATAATCTTAATTCTGATCAAAGCCTAGGTACATTCAATACCTAATTCGCTAAGATCGATGGCTCTGATACCAACCTGTCACACCCTAACTTAGGGCCTAGGCGTGACACCCGTAGTTAGTACCTGTTTTGTAAATATATCAGAGTTGCGGGTTATTAGCGGAAGTCTTTAATTACAAACTAGCAGTCAGCGGGGTTATGTTTCTGATCACAAGATCTTGAAGTAGTATATCGTTTTTTCCTTTTTTTACCTTTTCAATATATTAAGAAAAATTCAAATAATATACAAAACTCAAATCACATTTTCTTGTTACCAAACACTTTTCATGATCAGGTCAACAATCCCTTTTGTTTCAACTCAAAACAACTCTAGCTCATCACATCTACAAAACAACATACAGTAAACTTTTTCCAGGACTTGGTACTGAAAGGGAATTTCAGATGGGAATCCAATAAGCAATGATAAATTAACTCAAGCAATGAACAGCAGAAGAAATATTCAGTCCTAATAAATTGTTTCACTTATAATTCTAAACAATCTTTTTGGAAAAACAAATACCAAATCGTAATAAAGATAAAGAAACTTCAATTCCTAAACAAAAATATCAAGAGGTTTGACCACTTCAGCTATTTCATGTCATTAACATACACAAGCAAGAAAAACAATACATTTTCATTCTTACTTAGCTCAAAACCATTTTTAATTACAGCTAGATATCCATATATAAAGTTATAACTTCAACAATTAATATATAACTCTTCATAACATAATAATTATCCACACACATAAAAGTCACTTCACATAACAAAATAAACCCGAAACAAAATCATATATAATTAAAAAAAGCATAACGTAAGACAACCCTGACTCAATTCCCATCACCCGACCGTGGACTATCAGCAAACGACAGGCCCTGGGTCAACTCACGGAACTCGCTGAAGTAAACAGATTTGGATACGGCATAAACCATCGTCCATCGATGCAACCCGCTGTAGCTGATGAGAAGTCGACCCCTGTGCAATACCATTATGGTCAACGTCTGACTTCTCGGACTCGCCAGAAAAGGGGTTCTCAGTTGACTCAACTGACTCGTACTCGTTCTATTGAAAACACAAAGTTCAAGCGAATCAAGTCGAGTAAAACGAATCGAATCGAGTACAACGACTCGAATCAAATTATGGGAACTCGATTCGATTCAACCTGAGAACTTGATTTGATTGGCGAGTGCCTTATTTAGTGGAATCGTCCAGATTTTAGAAGCGAAGTTTGATCTATCTCCTCGCCAAAAAGCGGTGTTTGAATGCCTTCGAGCTCCACGGGCTCAGGATTTTCTAACGGCCATCCCCATTGAAGGATTAGGCCAACACATGTCGGGGTTGGAGTAACCGGGCTATCCTTAAGTGTTGGCTAATGATCCCTATGTTTCCGACTGATGAGCCTTGCCCAGTTTACCGCAAAGTCTGTTTGGATCCCTTTGGAAACCATAGCTAGCGGTGCGTTGTAAAGAATTACCTGGTTTTAAATACAGACATGATTTGGTTAGGGATGTTCGGTGCAATTCTTAAACGGGCAGGGATTTCTGCTAAAAAGGAGGCCCCTGTTAACTTTCTTACAGATCCGCTCGAAGGGAGCTCCATGTTGTGACCAGTTGATATTCTTGTGTTTGGGTAAGTAGCGGGGAAACACGCTTGTGTGGACCTTACAGGAGTGTCTCCTCTTGTCAGGCTCAGGGATTGCGGATTTGTTGTGGGTCATGCTTTGTTGAAGGCCGAATCTGGCAAAGTTGTCAAACACGAGAAAGCATGTTTAGAAAATCAACATGTGTTTCTCCCTTTTGCTTTTGATACATTTGGGTTTCTGGCCCCGGAGGCTGTGAATTTTCTAAACAGGGTTCAGCATGTCGTACATGGTACTTTTTCGTCTCTTATGACCCAACGCTTCGCTTTTAGTAGGATTGGTTTTGCTATTTAAAAGGGGGTTGCGGTGCAGCTTGTTGCTCGTTTGCCTGCCACTTTATTGTAATCGTTTTGATTTTAATGAGAAATAGCAAATCGATTTAAAAAAAAGTTAATACTTTCATCTTATTGGTTTTTGAAAAGTCAACTCGATTGGCTTCTGAAAAGTCGATTAGATTCAAGTTTCCAAAAGGCACACTTTCCACTGTTTACATACAGACTTTCAACCAAACATGCTTTTAGCCAGTTTTGCAGCTTCTAACACTCAGAAAAAACTGATGAACACTTAAACCAATTCAAACACAACTTATAACCGATTTTCGAGCCTTCAAACACACTTTCTTAGCCCGTAAACTACTAAGAACACGTGAACACACTTTTTTGCACTCAAAAACCTCACAAACACTTAAACAAGACAAAAATCCAAGGTTGTGACCTAAAAACCTCAACTAGTAAAGCCAAAAGCTCTGATACCAGTTGTAGGTCCTAGAGACAAGATCAAACAGCGTGTTCTTGGATCAATCTCAACTACTAGCTAGCGGAAATCACTAATAGGTAACCAAGATCTCGGATCTAGCTTGGCGTTTGGTTATATCCAGAAACGGAAAGGAAGATGGGAGTAGAGAAAGAGTTGGTAGAAAGTAGATAAGGTTTTGTCAAAAAGGTTATGGTATGCATGCACGTGCTTCCCTGTTTATAGAAGAAGCATGGCATGCATGTCTTTCATTATGTGTGGCCCAATGGGCTTAACAATACAAGGCCTCTGACCCAAACATACAAAACGAAATCAAAAGCTAACCAAATACTCCATGACATAAATAAGCAAATACAAAAGACTTAACAAAACAATACGGGCTCTACAATTTCTTTATTTTCCGGATTAAATGGAGATGATAACAACATAATGATTATGATGCAAAAGAAAAGAAGAAATCAAAAGAGTGCATTTCAAAACAGGTATGTTCGACCAGATATTATTTACATGATTTCGAATTTGAATTATCGTTACATCTTCTTATGCAAGTCTTAGTTTTTTTAAGGGTATGAGAGAATCGTTTCATGTATTGAACTAACTTAATTTAACGTTGGAAAAGAATAGCTCCTCCATTCAGAAACTTCCGATGAGCTATAGATTGGGAGGTGACATTACGACGAACTATGTGTTGAAATCTACACTTTTGAAATAATTTTTTATTCCCATTAGAAAATGTATGTAGACGCTTTGTAAAATGGTGTCAATTAAGAGCTAAACATTTGAATATTGATGGTTGTGTAAATACCAAAAGAAACTATGACATGTGTACCGGAAAACTATGATGTTGAAAATACTTAAAAGATAAATTATTTATTGTTTTTTTGCAACAAAATCTTAGTCGTCGTAAATTTAGAGCTTAAATCTATGACAACATTTTTTTCTAAATAAAAACTTTATACACAAAAAAGTAATATAATAACATCAGTATGAATATTTTATTTTTAAAATAGAAAATTACTATTTTAGTCCTTGTGATTTTTAGGTGGAGTCGCTTTTCGTCCATGATAAAAAAAATGAACTGTTTAAATCCTCGTGTTTTAAAAAGTGAACCGTATCTGTCCCTGGCATTAGTTTTTCTGTCCAAAAATGTCTGTTTTTACTGTTTTACCCCTGATTGATTATAGCAGGTCAACAAACACCATTGACAATCATCCGGAGCCCTAATTCACAGCAGCTTCTTCTTTCTTCCTTATTTCCTTGGTAATATGGAGCCCTTATTCACAATAGCTTCTTATTTCTTCCTCATCTCCTTGGTAATATGGTGCCCTAATTCACATAATTGACTGATTCTTCTTCTTGCTCTTTGATCTGATTGCAGCCCTGGGTTACTATCATCTTCTATTGGAGCTAAAATGCCATTATTCTCCTCTTCCTCGTCAGCGAAATCGAGGTCACAAGGTGTCAGGGCATCAGATTTGTGTTGCTCTTTAGTAGCCTCCACAGGTCATCGAACGAATGTGAAATTCCGTCACACCTACGAGCGTCGAGAGTAATAGGAATTGTTGTATTTTTGCTGTTGTGAAAAAATAATAGATTGAACGCTTCCTTTAACAGCAACTAAAGAGCATGAATGTGAAAAAATAGACTGCCGTAAAATTGATTGAACGGAAAATGTGAAAAAAATATATATATATATTCTAGGGTAAATGTTTTTAAGGTGCAATATTACATATAAACCCTTGATTTTAAACTTCATGATAACGGGTGTTAGATTGAGGGACGAATAAGGTTCACTTGTTAAAACATCATGATTTAAACAGTTCATTTTTTTATCAGGGACGAAAAGTGACTCCGGCCTAAAAAGTACAGGAACTAAAACAGTAATTTTCTCTTTTTAAAATAAATCAGAACACCAAGGTTTGGTTTGCAATTTAAATTAAAATTGAATAAATGTATCAAAAACTTATTAAAAAAATCATAAATAGATTTATTATATGAAATAATTGAATTCACATATTACATATAATAAATTTTTACTTTTATTATTTTTTTCACCATGTAAAATGCGAACTCTAATCTAGTTGCTTAGTAATTTTGCTAACTTACTCACTGATTCCATCCAAGTAATTTTTAGGCAAGATAGTGACAAAAATATAGCATTAATAGAAATTGCATACATATCTACGAATCAAAATCCAGTTCTTGTCTTTGTGGTATTAACTTCTGATATGTACACTTGCTAATTTATGTGTAGTTTAGTTAAGTGATGAGAACAATTTTTAAAACCTTTGAGTGAAATCCATTATTTTTAATACTTTTACACACATCAAATGATCAACCGATTGTCATAACACCTGGATGGATCAGTCGCTACAAATATATGGATCTAAATTAATACACCGTCAACACAATCATGATAAACGAAGATTTTTAATGTGATTTGCCACCACCCCCACTACTAATTCGACTTTGATTCCTTGAACCACCACTGGCCGCTGATGTCCCACCACTCGTGTTGATTTCCCCGCCGCTTATAGGAACCGATGTGGTGCAATCAATCTGATTATATCACATGTTTAACAAGCATAAGTAAACAAATATCAAAACCTAAGTCACAAACATAGAATATATATTACTATTTTAATCAATAGTATATACGAAAGCATATTAATATGCTAATAGTAATTATAGTTAACTAATCATGTTTTTTTCTTACATTTCAAAACAAACAAAGTTAATTACTTTTCAGACGTGACAGAATAAATGTCTTCCGGATGATATTTATTATTCCTTTTATATGGGCCTTGTTTTGGCATCAACACAAGCACGCACACAAAATAAATAAATAAAATGTTTTTCAATAATCCCTTACATAAAAAAACTAGTGAACTTTATCATCCACTTCAGTTCCATTGTTGATTCTAGGGGGCGTTTACGTACAGTTCGGTTTTCGCGGTTTTTAGGTTAAATCGTAAACCGAACCGTTAGTAACGGTTTTTAATTTTCGTAAACCAAAACCGAACCGTTGAACTCTTAACCCGAACCAAACCGAACTGTTGAACTCTTAAACCAAACCAAACCGAACCGTTAATAACGGTTTGGTTCCGGTTTGGTTTCGCGGTTTGGTCTTGTTCGGTCTTTATACAATATATTCAAAATAATTCATGATATGTAAATATTGCATAACTCACAACGATTTATGTAATTTAACAAACAACTAATTTTTACCCTTTTAGTATCTCATTTAACAAAATAAAAAGCCAATTAATGTTTCTTGCATTTTAGTTTTGGGCTTAGCCAACTTTTTTTTTGTTTATTATCAATATTTGTCAATATTTAGTAGTGTATATGTGTATATACACATATATATAATACAAAATACTATGTGTCTAGTTATAAATTTATATATACATATATATTATGAAATATTTTAAAAATACATATAAACAAATAAATCATACGGTCCGGTCCGGTTTTATGCGGTTGGTTTTCGGTTCAAACCGTAAACCAAACCGTTCACTACGGTTTGGAAATTTTCAAACCAACCAACCGAGAGTAAAGAAAAAAAACCAACCGCGAAACCAAACCGATGACTGGTTTGGACGGTTTCACGGTTTCAAACCGGACCACTAACACCCCTAGTTGATTCAACAATAAGAAATGTGAATTTTGTTATGAATTATAATTATTATAATAACTCTTTGAAGAAACACTAAGTGACCCGGTACAGATTATAGATAATCTGGGGGTTAAGTAATGTTTCCCACGGATGAGGTCTAGCTGAGAAGGCTGTTCTTCAGGAGACCTGCAAAACAAACACCGTAAGCTCGTCACTGAGAAGGGGGGGGGTTCCTCCTTGTGACCACCCTCCGGCGTGAGAATCAGACTAGGTTGCTCTGAATATAAGTGTATATTAAGAGATTGCTAGATAACTGGATAGCAGATGATCTTACCATTCCAAGATGTTGGAGTATTTATAGCCGAAGGTAGGTTTCCTAGAAGGTACAGCCAGCTGAACAGTATTCCTGTTCAATCAACAGTAGACTATGCACAGGCCATACTGGTTGGTGGGTAGGTTACGGCCAACAGTAACAAAGTCGGCTGCACTATTCCACCAACTGTAGATTATGCACGTCCCACTTACTGTGGATTGTACGCAGGCCATGCTGGTTGGTGAATAGGTTACGGCCAATAGTAACACTATTCCACCAACTGTAGGCTGCGCATGCCCCACAGTAAGGGTTGGTGAGTAGGCAGCGGCTAATAGTGACAAACAGTACTAGAGGGTGTTCCTCCTCGCACTGTTGTCGGTGAGCTGTCACCCTGTGATTGGCTCATGGGCTGTTCTGGTCAGATCGTCTGTCCTATCCATACCTTGGTAGGTATAGTACAAAAGATCTTTCAGAATCAGACTGGCTCATTTAGGCGGGATTGTTCCCGCCTTGCTCATTCCTTCATGTGACTACTGAAGTAGCTAGTGTCTTGTGCGTGTAGCCCTGCTGTCTGCGGGTAGCCTTCCCTGATGGCTTGTATCCGCAACTGCGGGAACAGGCGGGGTACTTCACCATTGGGAGGCTTTTCCTGCGTGTACAGCTTGTGTACTGCGCGTAAGATTCTATGAGCATGGTGGGTCCTGTGGGAGCAGATGGCCTTTGCGCAGACGTCCCTGTTCAAGGTGAGTCTTGCGGGACCAACTGGTCTCTGCTGGGACCTACCTCTTCAAGTCCCCCCAGTCCAATGTTCTTCTCATGAATGTTTAATAAAGTGAGGTGAACTTTTGGACTTTAAGCAAGGGGTTTTGAAAAGGGTTTTTAGTTTTAAGGTTCTCCGTGGGGATTCTTCCCGCGGGTTTCCTAATGTCACTTGCAAAAATTCCCGATTTTTTTGCTTGATCTTTGGGTATGATGCGGGTAGGTATGTAACCTTCTCGCAAGTCAGGAGCGTTGAGTCTCACTTGTGTGGATTCTCCTTGAGGTTTTAGTGGTTTTGAACATAGTGATCAATTATGTTTAAACCACCAATTCCATCCTGGAGCCTCAAACAATGTAGTTCTCGACGTTCCCGCTATGCGGGGATGTTATTTCCGTTTCCACAAGCATTGCCCAGAAGATCCTTCTTGGTTTCAATTCCCTGCGGAGCGCTAGGTATGTGAAGGGTTTTGCCTTAACACTTTACCCGCGCTCGTCTTACGGTTACTTTACTTTCAAGGTACCCCTGGCGTCAATTCCCTGCGGGTGCTAGGTACGTGAAGGGTTTTGCCTTAACACTGTACCCGCACCCGTCTTATAGTTACTTTGTTGCCGGGGTATTCTTGGCTTCAATTCCCTGCGGGTGCTAGGTATGTGGAAGGTTTTGCCTTAACACTGTACCCGCATCCGTCTTATGGTTACTTGGTTGCCAAGGTAAGGGGTATTTTCCCGCTTACTTTTGAATCTTTATGAATTTTGAATTTTGAAATTCGAAAGGTTGGTAAGGATAAGAACAGTCCAAATATCTGAAACGTCGTGCGACGGTTTCTTCTGATTGTGTCAGGACGTGCAGGAAGTTATGGTGACGTGACAGAACATGGTCATTCCAGTCGCTTTTTCAGGCGCGTGGGGCGTGATTTTGTCGGGCGCGTGGCCGCGAAATTACTGGCACACGTCCTTTCAACAGCTGTTGCCAGCTTGCTTTTTGCCACGTGTCATAGTTTCATTGCACCTTTGATTTCTCTCTCCTTCGCATTAAATTCACCGCATTAATTGCGATTACTATATAAAGGGGGAGAGGGTTATTTGCAATTCACACTTTTCACTCTTTTCTTCATCTTTAAGGCGATTTCCGGCGAATACTCCTTTATTCAATCGAGCATTCTCTCGAAATCGCTCTCTTCTTCCTCTGCAAGATGTCCTCTCGTGATGCTGAAGCTATAGCTGACGACAGGGGTACTGCTGGTGAGTGCCAGTGTGCTCTGCCCGGCGATCAGTACCGGTATGTTGTCAGGAAGTTCATGCTCGATCATCTCGAGCCTGAGTTTCCTGAATCCCACCAGACCGTGTACGATGCCCCCAGAGGCAAGATCGGGGTTTATGCTGCATTTTTTGTCTATGGGAATCTTAGATTCCCATTGACAAAATTTGTTTACCGTGTCCTTGAGAGGCACGGTGTTCATTTGACCGAGCTGCACCCCATGGCGATCGCCAAGATTCGCCATTTTGAGTGGGTGTGCCGGATTTTGGGCATCGAGGCCCATGTGGACCGCCTGATGACCTTCTATACCTGGAGGTGCATCCAGGGGTGGTACACCCTGACGACCCGCATTAAGGGTCTGAAGATTTGCGACACCGAGCGCAGTCTTCGCGCGTGGAAGCAGGAATTCTTCTACATTTCTGCCCGCGCCATCCCCCTTGCCATGAAGTTTAAAAATGGCCAAGCGATACCGAGCCTTCACGCCCCCAACTACCAGGAGGCGGAATGGTTTTCGAAGATATCCAGGATCCAATCTCCGGTTTACCGGTTTGCGGAATCCGGGATGGTTATGTTAGGGATGAGCCGGGTGTGGAAAGATGCGTCTCAGGTTCCCATCCTTCTCGAATACGGTTTGAACTCTATTCCCTATGGTATGTCTTGTCTTTCTTTTTGATACAAGTTTGTCTTCTAACTGTTTCTTTTCTTTCAGAGGGAAATAATTTGGAGTCGCTTCTGTTCCCGCGGGAAACCGACGGTCCCGCGCGGATGGGTACTCGTGCTCTGGACGAGGGCGAGTTGCCCATCCTGGAGCAAACGGCGGATCGTTTTGTGGAGGTCTATCCGCTGGGCCACGAGATCCTGAGCCACCGGCGGCCAGGTAAGGCGATATTCTTTCCTCAATCCCTCAATGCTGTACCCGCTGTTGGAATTCTTGACCTGTCTTCTTCTGAGGAATCCTCAGATGCTCCTCCACTGGTGCGGAAGAAGAAAGCTGCTGTCGGCGGGAAAGGGAAGGAGAAGGCCTCCACGGCTGGTCCGGTGGTTCTATCTGACTCGGAGTCAGATAGTGAAGAGGTGGCGGGGAAGCCCGGTGGTGAGAAGACCACTGCTCCGGAGGCTACGACCGTTACCTCCGGAGAACCGACGAAGACGACGGTGACCGGTACCAAGAGGCCGGCTCCATCGGGTTCCTCCCCGCCCGTCCGTACGTTCAGGGTCAAGAAAACCCGTAAGTACAATCATAGTTGTCTTTGTAGATTTATTACTTCATAAATTTATCTAACACTTTCTTCTTTATGCAGGCGTGGATGTTGACGCACTCCGGGGTGAAACGCAGGGGAGTACCTCCCCGCCAATGACGGTAGGCTCGGTCAGCCTTCCTGAGGCATCGACCCAGGCGCCTGCGCCTGCATCCGCTGGTCCAGTTGCTCATTCCTTTGAGCCAACTGTTCCGGCCGAGATGACGTCACCGCCGGCCGTGAGTGCGATTTTTACAGCATCCTTCACGGAGCCGGCGGTTACTGCTACTGATGAGGCGGCGACCGCGGCGGCGACCACAACGGCGACCACGGCGGCTGCCACCATGCCCGCGCCACCGGCACCGACGGCCGGACCATCAGGTACGCGCAGGGCTTCCCGCCGATCTTTGCCACCTTCCCGTCTGCCTGACCTGTTGGATGGATTTCCTTTAGGTTCAGGTGATGGGTTTGGCGGCTATCGGCCTGTCATTGACCGTACAGGTGCGTAGGGTTCCTTTCTTTTTCCCTTATGTTTTTTATCATCTTTTCCTTACTGCTTTTGTTTCTTTTGCAGTGTCGGATTCCAATGAAGTGTATGTTCCACGATGGAACATTCGCCGAGGAACAACCCTTCGCACACCTGTGGAGTGCGTGGACTGGGCTCGCCACGCTGCTCCCCCGGGTGCGTTGGGGGAAGCCATGGTTAGCTACCAGGAGGGTAGGCTAACCAATGAGCTTCGGGTTCTCCAGGCCCGGATGCAGCCGCGCGTCGAGCTGCTTTGTCGTGAAAACGACAAGTTGAAAGCAGCTCACGCCAAGGACGTATCTGAGGCGCGTGCTCTTCGGGAGGAGAACCAACAGCTGGCGGCAGCTGCCGCCGACAAGGAGAAGGCCTTCAAGGCCCTCGAGGTTGAAGTTCAGGCGCGACTCGAGGCCCGCTCCAAGGCTGCCCAAGCTGTGAATGAACAGCTTCGGCTGGCCAGGGAGACTGCGCGAAACGCAACCGAGAGGGCTGGCAAGGCTGAAGCCGTTGCTGAGCCTTTGCGTGTGGAGAATGAGGAGCTCAAGGCCAAATTAGAGGCTCTCCAACGCGCTCATGATGCCTTGGCAATGGAAGATGCCAAGAAACTCCAGGAAATCCTGGACCAGAGGGGGGTGCTTGACCACACCGAGCGGAATCTTAAGGGCGTCGAAGAGGCTGCCGCAAAGGAAGTTTTACTTGCCAACCTTAACAAGAGCGAAGCCGAACGCGCCCATAACGAAGCTCAAGCTGCCCTCCAATGGCTTCTTCGAGAAGCGTTGCCTCAGGTATGTTTAGCTTTGTCTTCACGCTTCTCTGTAAGAGAAAAGGTTCTAATACTTTGTATTTTTTCTTTGTAGGTTGTGCGTCGGGTCTTTTCAGAGACCTCTTACGATGATGCTATGAGTGCAGCCCTCAACGCTTCTCATGAGGATGGGGAAAAGGCCGGCTTCTTGCTTGGTCTAGGGTTTGTTGAGAAAGGCGTCCCGCCTTCCAACTTCCCTTTGTTCAATGTGGATACCGAAGCCATTTATGACCAAGCATTGAACCAATACGCCGCCTTCCCGCATCCAGTGGTGGAAAAGGTGGACGAAGTAGCTGTTGCTGATGATGGGTTAGCTGTCCTCAAAGCTTTCCTCGAACCACCCCGTTCTTCTGACGGAGCGGGTCCAAGTGGAAGCGGCCCTGAAGCTTGACCCTGAAGATCCCTTTCCATTGCTAAAATAGACTTGTATAGATTTACTCTTTTAGGCGGGTAGTAACCCGGCCATTCTTGTAATATATCATTGAAATATAAATATTTTTGCGGATAAGATTGTTATTTCCTTCTTTGGATTCCTTGCTTTATAAACTCATGACTTAGTTTAAGTTAGCAATTTTCCAAGTGTTTTAGAATAAGTTAACCTGTTGAACGTGGTTGATGATGGGTTAAAGTTTCGCTTCCTCTTTCGTGATTGTGCGGGTAGAACCGTCACTTGCACTTGGTAGGATGGCTAAACTTTAACCTTCATCTGACCTGCGTGTAGGTTTTCCTCATTTTTCCTCGAAATTTCTAAGTATTTAGGATAAGTTAACCTTTGAACGTGGTTGATAGTGGGTTAAAGTTTTGCTTCCTCTTTCGTGATTGTGCGGGTAGAACCGTCACTTGCACTTGGTAGGATGGCTAAACTTTACCCATACCTGACCTGCGTGTAGGTTTTTTTTTTTTTTTTTTTTTTTTTAGGATAACCTTTGAACGTGGTAGATGATAGTTTGAAGTTTTGCTTCCTTATTTGTGATTGTGCGGATAAGACCGTCACTTGCACTTACAAAGATGGCTAAACTTTACTTACATCATACCTGCGTGTAGGTTTCCCTTATTTTTAACGTTGTGTTTATGCGGGTTTTGCCGCCTTCCACACGTAACGACTTACTTCTCCCCATTTATGCGGTAAATACCGGCACCAGTGGGGAGTTCATAAGGATAAAGGTAAACACATTATGAAAGGAGAATCATTTCCATTAGAAGTGGCTCTTGGCCTTTTCTTTACAAGTTTTGGAATTGATCTACATATAACATTTGCGTAATTGAGCTCCATTCCATGTTCTTGGGATGGGAGTGCCATCGAGCCTTTCGAGCCGGTATGCGCCCTTTCCCAGAACCTGTTTGATAACGTATGGCCCTTCCCAGACCGGGGCCAACTTTCCTGGGCGTTCTTGGTTCGAAGCCTCGTTGTTACGCAGTATGTAGTCTCCTTCCTTGAAGTTGCAGAGTTTTACCCGCGTGTTGTAGTACTTTTGCATTTGTCGTTTGTAGTTCTCTTCACGCACTGCGGCTAAGTCTCTGCGTTCCTCGGTTAGCATAAGATCCAACCGTCTTTCCGCATCATTGTCTTCTGGCTGACTCAAGACCCTTGGTGAGGGTAGACCAATTTCGACCGGGACCATGGCTTCAGTGCCATAAGTGAGGCTGAACGGGGTTTCTCCCGTATTGGCCTTCTTCAACGTTCTGTTTGCCCAAAGGACGTGCGGAAGCTCGTCCACCCAGCCGGATCTGTGTTTCAAGAGTCTTTTCTTTATGCCTTCGACGATGCTTTTATTTGCTCTTTCCACCTCACCATTTCCTTGCGGGTGTGCCACTGAGGTAAAGGTGTGGGTGATTTGAAGTTCTTTTAGCCACTGTTGTAGCTTTTTGTCAGCAAAGTTGGTGCCGTTATCGCTCACCAAATTCTGTGGAAGTCCAAAACGACAAATTATAAATTCCCAAATAAATTTTTTGATATGCTTTGCGGTTGTTTGGGCTAAAGGTTTTGCTTCTATCCACTTGGTGAAGTAGTCGATGGCTACCACTAGGAACTGAACATTTCCTGCTGCTGTAGGAAATGGGCCTGTCACATCGATGGCCCACTTCTGAAATGGCCACGAAGAAGTGACTGGAACCAGTTCGTTTTTCGGGCGATGCGTGTTAGGTGCGTAAAGCTGGCAAGACCTGCATTTTCTGATGTATGCCAGTGCATCCGTATGCATCCCCGGCCAAAAGTATCCCGCGTTGTTTAGCTTGGCTACAACAGCGCGGGGACCTGCGTGTACCCCACAGATGCCTTCGTGTACTTCCCTTAGGAGGTAGTCGGCATCTTGGTTGTCCACGCATCTCAAGAGTGGGCCAAGAAAGTTACGTCTGTAAAGGATGTCATTGACGAGTTGATAATTCAGTGCTTTACAGCGTAGTTTTCTTGCCTGTGTTTTTGACTCTGGTAGTATTCCTGCTGCAAGGTAATTTATTATTGGTGTCATCCACGTTTCTGTACTGGTTTGGATGACACAAATTTCCTTGTGCGGGACTGATGGCGCTTCGAGGAGTTCAATGCGGATGTCCTTTCCCAGGTGGGTGAAGGCTAGTGATGCAAGCTTGCTTAACGCATCCGCAGATTTGTTTTCGCTGCGCTTGACGTGTATGACTTTACAATCACTAAAATCACGCATAAGGGTTTTTGCCTGGGCGAGGTACAGGGCCATGGTGTCGTTCACAGCCGTGTATGTTCCATTTATTTGGTTGGCCACCAGCATGGAATCCACGTGGGCTTCCAAGTTTTTCACTCCCATCTTACGCGCAATTCTCAAACCGGCCAAGAATGCTTCATATTCGGCTTCGTTATTCGTACTTGGAAAGTCCAGCCGAATAGCGTAAGTATATTCTTGGCCCGCTGGGTTGGTTAATTTTAACCCTGCGCCTGAACCCTCGTTACTGGCTGCTCCATCAGTGTAGAGTCGCCAGACATCATTGACGTCCTGTGCTGGGGAGGGTTGAGCCTCCTCCTGGCACTCTTTTTCCCGCGAAGCGGGGACTTCTGCAATAAAATCGGCCAAGACCTGGCCCTTTATGGCTGGTCTTGGCTTGTACTTAATTGCATATTCTCCCAATTCAATTGCCCATTTGGCTAGACGTCCCGATAATTCGGGTTTGCCTAGAACATTTGAGAGTTTGAAGTTGGTGAGAATGGTGATTGGGTGGCCCTGGAAATATCGTCTTAACCTGCGTGAAGCGTGTATAAGTGCTAAGACTAATTTTTCAAGGGTAGAGTACCGGGTTTCTACGTCTGTTAGTACACGGCTAACATAATAGATTGGCATCTGGATGCCCTTTCGTTCTACTAGCAGGACTGCCCCGGTTGCTCTATCTGTTGCGGAAAGGTATAGGATTAACTCCTCTCCCGCTTGTGGTGCTGTAAGTGTTGGGAGTTCGATCAGGCGTGACCGAATCTCCTGAAAAGCTGCTTCCGCTTCTGGTGTCCAGCGGAAGTGCGTTTTCTTCAAGCAGTTTCTCAGTGTTGACACGAAAGGAAACGACTTATCCGCATGGTTTGCCAAGAAGCGATTAAGTGCGACTAGTCGCCCATTCAGTGTCTGAGCCTGTTTGCTGGTGGTAGGTGATTCCATTTTAACAATGGCTTCGACCTTTTCAGGGTTCGCTCTAAAGCCATCTTTAGTAACAATGACTCCCAAGAACTTCCCTTCTTCCATCCCAAATGAACACTTGCTCGGGTTGAGCTTCATGTTTATCTTTCGGAGCGTGTTGAAAGTTTCTTCAATGTCTTTCAACATCGCCTCAGGCTCGAGGCTTTTGATGACCAAATCATCCATATAGACTTCCAAGTCTCTCCCGATTTGGGCATGAAACTCTTTGTCCATTAGTCGTTGGTACGTGGACCCTGCATTCTTAAGTCCGAATGGCATCATTTTATAACAAAATGTACCATCGGGCATCCGAAATGCGGTTTTGTCCTGGTCATCAATGGCCATGTGGATTTGGTGGTACCCCTTATACGCATCCAAGAAGCATTTAAGGCGAAATGGTGCCAACGAATCCACTTTGAGATCAATTTCTGGTAACGGATAACAATCTTTGGGGCATGCTTTGTTCAAATCTTTGAAATCTATGCACATGCGCCATTGTTTGTCATTCTTCGGTACCATTACGGGATTTGCAACCCATGTTTGATATCTACTAACGCGTACGATGCCTGCGTCAAGGAGTTCCTTGACTTGGGTTCTACACGCGTTAGTTTGTTCAGGCCCCATTACTCTGCGCTTTTGTACGATTGGCGTAACAGCCGGATCGCATTTGAGCTTATGCTCCGCCTTACTTCGGGGTACACCAGTCATGTCAGCTGGTGCCCACGCAAAGATGTCAGCGTTTTTCTGCAGTAAGCGCTTGAGTAAGGTGCGGATGGGATCAACAATTGTTGGTCCAATGGTAACGGCCTGGTCGGGGTATTTGCCATTGAAGGCCCATTTTTCCGGTTCAGTGATGGTTGGTTTAGCCTTCTTCGGTTTGGGTTTAGATGAGACAGATGCGATGCATACCTGGGGAATGCCAGAGATCATTGCTACACCCTCAGCTGTTGGCCATCCCATCATGCCGTGGACTGAAGATACCACGGCGTTGAATCTTGCCATCCCGTCTCTTCCAAATAGGATGTCGTACGTGTGGTGTGGCTTTTTCATCACGACAAAATCCACGTCTTCTGTGCGTGAATGATTCCCATCAGTAAGAGTAACGGGGAAAGATAGGATACCCAGGGGTGTTTCTGTACTGCCGTCAAACCCTTCCATTGAAGCGTAGACCGTTTCCAAGCGTTCTTTGTCTTCATCATCCAGCTTATCAAAGAACTGCCTGTACATCACTGTCGACGAAGCGCCGTTGTCAGCAAGAGTGCGGGAAGTGATGTAGTGCCCCAGCTGGCTTCTGATGACGATGGGGCCTTCTTTGCTGGGGCCTCCTGGCACTCGCGGGAAGCGCACCTCAGCTTCCTTCCACGCGCATGGTTCTATCACCTGTCTTTTCCTTCCTCTGACCTTGCCATGAACCATGTTGATGCTGATGTCGACGGGCTTTCGTCCGTTACCTCTGTACCGGTTGTCATTCCTTCCTCCCTTCCTGATCGATGCCACGAGATGTGCAAGCCTTCCATCCTTGACAAATGTCTCAATAATATCCTTCAAGGATGTGCACTCTTCAGTACCATGACCCTTTGTCCCGTGGAAATCACAGGATTTGCTTTGATCCGCATTAGGTTTCTGCCGGATCGATGGGGCTTTGGGCCATGGCAATTTTTCCGTGGCAAATATCTCCGTGACGCTCTTCGTGAGTGGCGTCCACCGGTGTTTTCGATTTGAAGGGTGTGTGTTGTCCCTTCCGCCAACAAGAGGGCGAGAGCTGGATGAGGTGTCAAAGTTTACCCTTGACTGCCAAATACCTAGCCTCCTCTTTTTGTTCTGCCGGGCGATCCGGACATTGTTCTCTCTTGTCCTCTGCGTGTAGAGGTGTGTACTCTGGGGAAGATCCCTTCCCAGTTGCTTTTCCGTCTCGGCAAAGCGCTTTGCCGCCGTCATGATGGCATCCCAAGTTGATGGCATGCCATCCTTACCCGTCAACGTGCGGATAAGTTCTGGGTATTCGGCGCCTTGGATGAAGGCGGCGCGAACCAGATCCTCACTTATGTTGCCGAGACTAAGCTTTTTGGAGTTGAAGCGAGTGATGAAGTCTAGTAAAGATTCATCCTCCTCTCTCACGCAGTTGAGGATCGTCCACTGCTCTTCAGTGTACTTCCTCTGTTGGCTGAAGTGCTGGCTGAACTTGTTCTGAAAGTCCGCCCAGTCATATATGTGGTGGATCGGTAAACGATCGAACCATGCCCTGGCCGCTCCGACCAGAGTCATCTGGAACATGTAGCACCACGTGGGTTCCGTCCAGTTGCTGACGGTAGCCCCCGCAATGAACCTGTTCAGATGGTCATCTGGGTCGGATAGACCATCATAAGTGCCAATGTTGGACATTTGTTTGGCACTTCTCGGGGCGATTGCTTCCGCAATGTCTCTTGCGAATTTTGACCTTCCTGCATTTGTAGCAGTTGGTCTAAAGGTTTTGGAGAAGTCACGCGGGTTTCTCTCCGCGATTGGTTTAAAAGCTTCCCCAAAATTCCTTTTTGGTTGGACGTCCGTGTCCTTACGCTTCTCTTTCGCCTTATGGCGAGGGTTCGCGTCGGTATCGGACTCCAACTCGTCGTCTGAGTACTCGCAGTCACTGCTCATATTGAGGTGTTGGCGAATACTGGTGAATTCGTCAGCCTGTTGAACTGAACGCAAGCGTTCATCCAATTCGGCTTGGAATTCTCTTTGCCGTGCTTCGGCCCACGCCTTCACTTGATCTAGTGTTTGGCGAGGGACCTTCGTTCGTTTTTCCGGTTGGGTATCGGTGAACCCCAATGGAATATTTACTCCACTTGCCCCGGCTTGGGTAGTCGGGGTAGTGTTCGTAAGGATTGTATAACCGCCGGTGTTCCCCCCAGTTGCTGGGGTTGTTACCGGGGTTTCTTGGTCGGTTACAGGCCTTTGGACCGGAGTAACGTTAACCATTTCTTCAGAAATTGTGAAAAAACTAAAATAGTTCTAGCTTTTATGCACGGATGGCGCCAATGAAGAAACACTAAGTGACCCGGTACAGATTATAGATAATCTGGGGGTTAAGTAATGTTTCCCACGGATGAGGTCTAGCTGAGAAGGCTGTTCTTCAGGAGACCTGCAAAACAAACACCGTAAGCTCGTCACTGAGAAGGGGGGGGGTTCCTCCTTGTGACCACCCTCCGGCGTGAGAATCAGACTAGGTTGCTCTGAATATAAGTGTATATTAAGAGATTGCTAGATAACTGGATAGCAGATGATCTTACCATTCCAAGATGTTGGAGTATTTATAGCCGAAGGTAGGTTTCCTAGAAGGTACAGCCAGCTGAACAGTATTCCTGTTCAATCAACAGTAGACTATGCACAGGCCATACTGGTTGGTGGGTAGGTTACGGCCAACAGTAACAAAGTCGGCTGCACTATTCCACCAACTGTAGATTATGCACGTCCCACTTACTGTGGATTGTACGCAGGCCATGCTGGTTGGTGAATAGGTTACGGCCAATAGTAACACTATTCCACCAACTGTAGGCTGCGCATGCCCCACAGTAAGGGTTGGTGAGTAGGCAGCGGCTAATAGTGACAAACAGTACTAGAGGGTGTTCCTCCTCGCACTGTTGTCGGTGAGCTGTCACCCTGTGATTGGCTCATGGGCTGTTCTGGTCAGATCGTCTGTCCTATCCATACCTTGGTAGGTATAGTACAAAAGATCTTTCAGAATCAGACTGGCTCATTTAGGCGGGATTGTTCCCGCCTTGCTCATTCCTTCATGTGACTACTGAAGTAGCTAGTGTCTTGTGCGTGTAGCCCTGCTGTCTGCGGGTAGCCTTCCCTGATGGCTTGTATCCGCAACTGCGGGAACAGGCGGGGTACTTCACCATTGGGAGGCTTTCCCTGCGTGTACAGCTTGTGTACTGCGCGTAAGATTCTATGAGCATGGTGGGTCCTGTGGGAGCAGATGGCCTTTGCGCAGACGTCCCTGTTCAAGGTGAGTCTTGCGGGACCAACTGGTCTCTGCTGGGACCTACCTCTTCACTCTTCATTTGTGTACTATTATATTATGACTCTTTATTTACTTAACTCATCTTTGTGTTAATTATGTAATCAATGTAATGAGCCTATAAATAAATGGCTCATGCTACATATTAAGATATGAATAAGAAATCATTTCCTTAATAGGCTATAGTTGTTTTACAACATGTTATCAGCATGATACAATTTTAAAATGGGTCATACTAACATAACGTGGATCATATCATCCCTCAAGTAAGTCTTACTTCAACTTTTGGGTATCTTTTTATTAATTTTGTATTATTTTGATATTGTATCTTAGATAAGTAGTTAAATTCTATTTATGTTCTTATAATCCAAAAACCATTGTGATTCTGAAAGGAAATTTTCATCATACAATTGATCCTTTGGACTAAAATTTAAAGTTTGAATCTATAAGTTTTTATTTAATTATTTTAAGTAATTTATTTTTGAAGAAAATAAAATATTTTCTGGAATAATGTTATGGAACAATATTCTGGTTACGAAACTTCACTTTATTTAGTTTTTTTTTTTCTTTTAAACCTTATAATATGAAAGCATTTACTGTATAAACTTATGTAGAGGCTTAGGGCTAAAACTGATTTTTGATCCCACGTCCCTTTTAAACGTTTCTAATATGAGTACGTATGAGTAATATTACATATAAGTTAATCAACATTGATATTGGACTTCATGATGTTAATGATTATATTGTAACATTAAAACTTTTCATGTCATTTTATACATTCTGTTAAGTTATTTTAGAAATCCATGATTTTTGTTACGAAAAATAATTTTTTTAAAAACAGAGAGAGAGAACGAAAAGGCATGCATGCTACTTTATTCGTTATTTGAGTACATTTGATGTTTCATTTTCATATCCATTAATCTATCTATACTATTAAAATAACAAAATTTTTTCACATGTCATTCAATTAAATCCTTCACATAGGCTACAAGTGTACAAGTTTTCATTTTTACAATTTTCCCTTCATGAATGATAAAATGAAAAATATGTTGGTGGGAATTGAACTCACTACCTTGCTTTTAAAATGTTTATGGCTTACCACAACTAGGATGAATTGATGTTAGTCTTCTCTTTTTCATAATTGGTATAGTTCACAATCTTTCATTTTATTACTTTTAAAATACAAATACAAATTACTCTTACTAATCTATGTATTTTAGGAGATTATTTATATTTTATGAATTCATAAGATATGTTAAGGTGTATATTATTAAATTTAACTTTTTTATTTTACTTTTTAACCACCTGTGTTTCAAACGGGCTCTATCTTAGTATTATAATATAACTAAGAGCATACATTCATATTACTTTATTGATTATTTAATGACATTTGCCACTTATGTATTACACGGGATATCTTAGTATTATAATATAACTAAGAGCATACATTCTTATTACTTTATTGGTTATTTAATGACATTTGGTTTATATTAACATAATGTACTTGATTTTTTATGTTCATACTATTGAATGCTACATAAAGATGGTGATTTCAAGTTTTATGATTAATATATTAATTAACTAATTAGTTATTAGATTATGACCATATATATTATACATGTAATTTATGAACTTTTTAAAATCGATTTCTCGTATTGAAATAATGCATAACCACATTATATGGCATGAGCATTACAAGATGATTGTTAAAATTATTAGTTATGACGCATGTTAAATTGCTATATATATGAAAAGTATCATAATTTGATTATTTAATATCTACATGAATAAACTATTGTGTTACTTTGTTTGATTGTTTTTTTATATAAAAACAATTTTAACATAAAGATAATGAATGGGTGTTAAATTGACATATTAATTTATAAGTTGTAATTAGCCTTGAATAGATGTTATTAAATTTATAAGTTGTAAGAATATTAAAAGATAATGACTTTTTCAACACCATTTATGCTATTTTAATTCATGGTTGTAACGTAATTTATTTTATGATTTTCAAGACCAATTATGACTATGATTAGTCACATAATATATTGCCTGTTACGAAGATGTTTATTTCATGATGCGTTAAGACTTTTTAAGACCATTTTTTATTTTATGGCTTGATATATATTACCAATGTGAATTTGTGAATCGTCATTGTTTTGGTGCTATTATGTTTAAGTGTTATTTATACTTTCGGTGAGTTATCATATAGAGCACATGATTCACTCTAATAATGGATAAAAGTTGCTTACTTAAATTATATGGCTACCACATTATACATTATAACATGATGCATAAGAAATTTAAAGAAAATTTGTATTCTTTTGTTTATCAAAAAATTTATTTGATCTTGCAAACACTTATCACTGGTGTTTTTGCATTTAAAGTATTACATTTGTTGTATGACAACAAATCTTTATGCAAGACAGTATCATCATTATTAGTTTGTATATCTCATGCACTAAGTATTTTGCAAATAATGTTAATGTTTTTTTTAATTCATTATTTTGCATTGTGATATATGTCTTCTAGATGCTATAAAGTATTTATATAATTGGTCTTAACTAAAACAACTAAAAGACCAAAGTTATGCATTATTGTCATTTTCATCAAAATATTATAAACATATTTGAGTTGTGGCAAAATCCAATTTTAATATGACATTTATTGTGTCAAACTCTCTAAATCTTGTGGACGGTTTTAAAATGAGCATACTCAAACCACAATTTTCTCAATTGATATTTATGTGATTAGAGGATTATTTATAAAAAAATGTTGAATAAAATAGTTATTCATTTGTCACGCTTCATATATGCTCGTGAAGTAGCAACGTCATTACAAGTGTATAAAAGGTTTAAAATAACCACAACATGAAACTTGTATGGTGTATATCCATTTCTTAAGATGAATGTGATGGTAAAATGATCATTTTAAAGATCATGATAGTAAAAATAATTAAATTGTAATGATTTTAAATCATTCATGAAATAAATGTGATGATATAATGAGCATTGTAAATGTCGTGATCTTTGTAATGACTCTAATCCGTACGTTGAAGTGAAAGTGATGATGAGATCAACCAGGTAATGGTGATCATGATTATAATAAGATCAATCGGGTAGTGGTGATCACAAGAACAATGAGATCAACCGAGATTGTAATGACGCTCCTAATTATGAGATCAACCAAATTAATAATAAAAGTGGCCACAAGTTGTGGTACACTTAGGAAGTGATCACAAGAATATTCTGAACCGATATTCTGACTTATATATCGTCAAGGGACTGATAACCGATATATCACTGATATATCAACGATATCCACAGCATAGCTACAAAATATGATAGGACAACAAAGCAGAATATTACATGTACCTTGAAAGATTGACCCTTGAGGTTTGAGAAACCGAAGGAGAAGGATACTTGAACGGAGTCAATACCTTCTTCACCAGACACTGCTCCCAATTCAACTCCTGTTTGTCAAATTTCAAAACAAAACTAGATTATTAATTTACTGAAACAGAAATATTTTGTATCAAGTATAATTAAATGTAACCGAGAAAATTAAAGTTTTGAAACCCGATCTTACCGGAGAAATTAATAGTGATCTGCAGATTTTTGCCGGGTTTCTTGACGTAGTTGTTCGTCGTGCTCCCTTCCACCGCAGTGCCTTACTGCAAAAATAATTTACTTATGCAAATTGAGGTAAACTTTTTCAAATAAATGCAAAAGCTTATAATGGAAACAGATCAAATACCCTAGCTAGTTTATTTATTTGCTAAGAAAAATATTTACTTGTAATACGATATAGATATATATATATATATATATAGGGGAAGGATATTTTGAGAACCTTGTTGAGTTTTAAGAACTCAATTCTAGGCCACACATTTATTTAAATAGATTGGAATATGTGGTTGAGATTAAATCTGGCAAAAAAGTCAAAGTATGAGAGAGCATAAATATGTAAGTGGTTACACTAACTTTTACGTCTGTAACACATGTGTAAAAAGTCGACTCGGTGCGTAAAAAATTCTGTAATTTTTTTACGTGTATGTAACTTGCATATATTACGCATGTGTAAAAAAAATTCAAAAAAAATCGTTACACTGAGTTCTTCCGAGTTCTTAAAACTCAAAAGGGTTCTTAATTGAAATCTTCCCCATATATATAAACTTGAAATTAGTTAACATAAAAAGTAACGATAGTCTAGCAAAACTAGTGCACGACTCTCTCCCACGGGCCACGTGCTCATGTACGTACAAGATGTCAATAACAACCATAACCATTAAATCCGGCCTACAAACAAACAATATATATATATATGATGATCAAATAAACGTACGTAGATAGAGTACTACTTACAGGTATAGGTATAGCATCAGGCGGAAGACCAGAGTTATCCACAACCGTAACTGGTGTGGGCGTAGAGTTATCAACAACCGAAACCTTGTCACCGCTAACTACGGATTCTCCTCCAACTGGTCCCGAGTCCATTTTTATGATGAAAGTGCATCCAGACTAGGGTTGTTAGTCATGCATATATAGGCATTTAATTTGGAATTTTTCAGATTTACAGGTAATTTCCAAACTTGCCTTTCAAAATTGTTGGGTGATCATTTAATGTTAACTTAAATATCTGAAGAGGTGGCGAGCACATGTGCTCTAATATTGGCATGGAAAACCTGTTGCACCATCCTCAATTAAGGTGCATGACAATTTACATTTGCATGTGCTAAGACCATACAATTGGCAACAAACAAAGGTTGTTAAAAATATGACTTTTATAGTTTTATGTTCAATTTGTAATCCTCCTATTTAATGTTGGACTTGTTCTTTTGTTTTACATGTGGGCTTGTCTTGGTTTTGAGCTATTATCATGAGCTTGCAAGAATACTTCAATTTTGCAACAAGGTGGTTGATTGTTCCTCCATCGCCGCTTCTTCTTTGGAAAGGTGTGTCTTCCCGCAACAGCTAGCAACGCCATATTTTCCGGCTCCTATTATGGCATTCCTCAATCTTTGATGCGGGTCTTTATTAGGTAAACTACCTCTTCGTCGCCTATAAATTGACGGCTCCTCCTAAAGCTCCAGCACAACAAATTCTACAATCATTTTTATTCCTATCAATTCATTGCTAATCAATTCAAAGAGAGTCGTCTACAATTCTATGCAATCTTATTTCGAGTGGTTTGTAAAACAGTATGTACTCCTTATCAATTTCAATCATTTGGGTGTCTATTACAATACTCTGTTTTTAGAATAAAATCGAGTACCACATTTTCTGACAATTATAACCCCAGTCTTCAAGTTTGTGTTTGGAAGTCAAAATTAGTGCAAGAACAAGGAGATGGATGTTGAGAGAGTAATGGTTAAAAATATATAGATTAAAATGTGTTATATATAAGAATATTTGTCATGGAGGGTGTTAGTTAATCAAAAAGTGATGTTATGTCACTGCCATGCATGCAATACGACGTTAAATAACTAACCTAAAAAACAAGTGTTAAATATGGAGGATTGGAGGGGATAGTTAATTAATATATTAAAAAAAAGAACAAAAGAAAATGACTGACTGAAATAGGTTGGACCTCCAAGTGTGTAGTGGTGTGGAGGGTGGTGGTGGTGGTGGTGGTGATGGGCGGTAGCGGTGGTGGCTATCATGCAGCAATTGTGGTTGGTGGTGGTGGGGTGGACGGTGGCAGTGGTGGGCATTGGTGGTGGTGGTGGGAGTAGAGGGGAAAAAACCCTAGTTTTGAAGCTGATCCGAAACCGCACCCGGTCCTTCCTGACCCGCGGGTACAGTCCAAGTTCGGTTCTTTTAAAAATCATACCCGGACCCATCAAAACCGATACCACCTCTACCCGGTTAAAACTCAATCCGGCTCAGCCAAAACCCTATAAAAACCAAGCAAACCGGTCAAAAACCCAACCATACCCCAATTGCCACCTGACCCGGTTCTTGACTATTGTTGGTCATACCCGGAACCAATTCCTATCTGAATCCGGTTCCTAAAAAAACTCGATTTTTCAACCTCTAGGTGGGAGGGTGGTTAAGGTGATATAGAGTGAAAAAAATGTGGTTGAGGGAATGATTTTTTTTTTTGGGGGGAAGGGGGCAGAATCAACGAGCTTTTGATTTCATTCCGTATATCATTTCTGCATACCAAATACTATGTAAGTATGTTGTGAACTTGAAGAGATTAACATTATATCTAAACAATTCTGATAAGTCTTATAAAAAATAGGTTTTTATGAAAACCGTTATTTTCAAATTTATTGAATAAGATTTTATTTATGTTTTATTAAAACTATTTAATATTTGAATGTCAAATTAAAGAAGACAAACAAATTTCTTAACAAGAAATCACATTATGAAGCCATCAAGTGAATATTTAGATATAACAGAGGTTTCGAAGAACTTGGTTTATGGTATCATAGTATGACGGCGGTGTTGATTTAATGTGTTTTGAGGATGCAAATCTAGGAAGATGCTTAATTGATAGAACACTAGCGGCATTCATTGGACTTGTACTCGCATCTTCATTTTCAATGAGTATCGGTGGCCCTATCAACAATCGAAACCGAATGTGTACTCGCTAGAAGTGTTTGTGCCTAAGCATTATTGATGAAACAAATACTTGTGAATTGTGAGGTAATTGCTTCTTACATTCGTACTTCGTAGGATAATAATTATATATATAATTAAAAGGCAACCGAAAGTTGTCTCACATAAATTAATATAGATAAAAGGTATAACCTTTTATGCAGGATGTACAAATGATTGATGCTACATGATCTTAACTACCACTGACCACTATACCTGCCTGTTTTAACCCACGTGTCGTCCTATCTCACCTTCCCATCACCGCCTTCCGTCTTTCTTTGCTCATTTTCTCACTTTCTCTTCCTCTTCCTCATCTGAGATTTTCTTTACTATGATCTATTGCTAGTTTAAGTAAAAATCTTGTCTTGCATTTTAGAACTAAGCATATAGATCTTAGACATTATATTTTAGGGATGATGTGCAATTAATATTGTCGTTAGTAAAGTTCCTTCGGATGAAAACATAACGGATTTATTTACCAACCATTAAAAAATGAAACCTTTAGCATTATGAGTATGGATCTTGGTATGCTAGAACATAATCCATAAATTCCGATGCCTTATTATGATAAAGAGTTTTTTCTTAATGCAGTTCTTTCGAATCTTAAAAAATAAAAGCAGTGTGTTCAACGTCAACAAGTTATTTGTTACTTTCAACATAAGTAAATTGCGACAATATGATCAAATAAGCCCAAGAAAAGAAAACTTAATCTACACTCTCGTAGCTAATAAAGATTTGTTATCAAAAGATTATCTGTCATCTAACATCTTTGTTTTCTTTATGTGACCAAATATAAAATTTCTCATATGAATGACCTTATCTATAAAGATTTGCATATCTTTAGTCATATTTTGATTTTTGATCGATAGGAAAGTGATATACATTTCCAGACAGACGGATTACGACGAAAATAATTATGTTGCAAGTGTTAAAAGTCAAATTTATGGACCAAAGCATTAATTCATGGACCTCAATTATATTCATGGAAAATCATTTCAAGTTGCCTGTTGATTTTTTCTAATTATTTTACTAATATTTAATTTTTTTATAAAAATGAAAATCCAATCATGTCATTTGTATTGTTAGGGTTGTCCAAAAAGCTTGTAGCTCAGATTTCGCTTGAAGCCAGGTCGTAAAAAGTTTGAAATCACTAGAATTAGCTTGATTTGTAAATGAGACGAGCCTAAGCCAAGGGTGGCTTGCTTAGTTAGCTTGGCTCAAATTATTTTACCTGTATTTTATTTTATATATGCGTATGTATGTCTATATATATATGTATAAACAAGAAGATTATGATATTTTAATTGGTCAGTAGGTTTTAATATTTTGTTGACTGTGACTCTAATGAGTTTATTTTATTTTGTTGATTCAAATGTGTCTATAAGACCTTTATTTTTTAGGTATATTGGTTTTTAATAATCCCAAGTATTGTCTTTTGGTCACTACTGGTACTAACTAATGAATTAGCTACTGATGGTCTCAACTTTTAAAGTATTTGTTCTTAACGGTCCGCGACTAACAGAATCCTAACGTCGTTAGTTTCAGGTCGCCGGAAAAACGGTTTTAGCCGGAAAACACAATTTATTTCTAGAAAACTCAACATTTTCGTCTCGAACATCTTGGTAACTTTGTATCGAACCTTTAGGAACCTTTTTCTAGTTAAAGCCCCAATTATTGAGGTCGCCGGAAACCCTAGAACCATCGTCTAAATCGGTTGATAGTGCTCAAGCTGTGGTAGTTGGTTGGCGGTGAGTCAATTGGCGGTGGCTGCGGTGTCCACGTGGTGTTTTTCAGCAACAAATTTGAATTTTTTCGGACAAAAACGTTTTCCCGACGACCTGAAACTAACGGCGTTACAATTTTGTTAGTCGCGGATCATTAGGAGCAAATACTTTAAATGTTGGGACCATCAGTAGCCAATTCATTAGTTGGGACCAACAGTGACCAAAAGACAATAATTAGAATAATTAAAAACCAGTATACCTATTTTTTATTGATTACATTAACATATCAACATATTGTAATTTGAAGTTATAAACTCGATGTTTGAATATTGTATTTTTAGTTCTGTTTTGTTGAAATAATTTTAATAAACTTCTTTTTTATAACCAAGCCAATCCGAACAAGCCAGCTTGGTTTAACACCGATCTGAGCTCTTGTTTTTTGCTCGGTTTTAAAACTGAGTTCGAGCTCAGCTTGTGAAAACCCCAATTTTGTGTCATCCCATGATTTTGGATCTCTCTTTTTTCCTTTTTTTTTCATATAAAGTATTAGGTCTATTACAATTATATAAACAAGCTTAAACAGTCTAGAACTCTCATATGTCAAACGAGCTGAGCTTGAGCTTGGTCAAACTCTGGCTCGGCTTGGTTTGTTTACACCCCACATTCGACCCTTTAGAATGTTATTTCAATTATTGTTATAATTAAGATTTCAAGCGAATTTTTTAAATAGAAGTTAATGAAATATTTTAGTTTTAATTAGTAAGGTTAGGTTATAATAGGAAGTATAGTTTTTGTAGGAAGGATAAGAAGTAATACATGATTATTTTCTAGTATATTGTTGATTCTATTATGCTTATTTTCTATTTTTTCTTATTGGTGGCCTTAGAGATATTTGAACCAAATTTAAGACATGTTACAAGATTCGCAAATAGATAAAGGTAATAGACGGAAAAATAACGCCAGACGTATAGCGGTTTAAGTATCTATGAGTTGTCTTCGCTAACTTAAGAAAAAAGAAAATAAGTATAGCAATATCATAAAGAGTTCATTCGCTTTGAGTTCATAAAGTTTAACCAAAATAACTAGTTGAGTGTCAAACTCGTTTTTTCATCAATGCCATGCCTAAGGTTTCCATTTGTATCTATTTGCACTCTTTTAGTTAATTTTGTTAGATTTTTCAGTTAATTTTCACCAAAATAACTAAAATACCCCTGTTTAATAAAAAGAATCTCAAGCACACCCTTCTCCCTCTATCACCACCGTCACTGTGGTTGTCGCCACCACAGCCTCTCCTTGACCAATGATGGTTGTTAGACCCTGCATAGTGAGGCGCTACCCCATCCCATGAGCTATGGGTGCGATGGAGGGGGGCGCTTCCCACAAAGCACCGGGTGGGAGGGAAAGGTTGGTTTTGCTTGGTGGGTTGATTTATTTTATTATTTTTAATCAATAATAATATTAATAATAAAGAGAGAATGATTAGCAGAGACTCCATCCACTACACCCATTTTAGCCATAAAGCTCCAATTTTGACGTCGAGTCACATGACGCATAACGCCCCCATAGGGGCTTCATCCACTACACATGGTCTTAGAGAAGCTAGGGGAGGGGGTGGGTGGTGATGGTGGCCGGAGAAGGGGCGTGTGTTTCTGCGGATGGTTTTGGTGCTAGTGAAGATTTGGTATTACGAGTATGAAAAGATAAAGAGAGAAAAGTACATAAGAGAGTGAGCGAAAAATTAACTGAAATGCCATTAAGTTTAACAAAAAAATTCTAACGACGCTAGCCAAAAGGACTCAAATCGATGACATTGTGGAAACCTAAGGCCTTGATCTGAAAAAAAAAATGAAAAAAACAGAGAATTTATACTTAAGTAGTCATTATATTTAAACCATATGGAGTCAAACTGAAATTAACTCTTTAAATAAGGTAGCGATCAATGGTACAAATTTCATTTTATAAGTGTTTAAAGTATCACCAAATACACTTTCATGTTGGGATTACTTACTAGTTTAAATTTGATACCTTTTTTTTTTTGAGAATTGGTTGAAATATGTTCATATCATTTAATAGGATTTTGGTTCACACAACAAGCTTCACATCTACCGTGCAATGCATGCAATTATTGATAGACATAAGAATCACGGTATGCACTTCCGTGTACTAGCTAAAGCGTTACGTATGTCTAGTGGAGATCACATTCATCCTAGTACCGTAGTAGGTAAACTTAAAGGGGGAAGAGAAATTACTTTGGGCTTTGTTGATTTACTACGTGATGATTTATTAAAAACGATATAAAGTTGCGGTATTTATATCACCCAAGACTAGATCTCTCTACCAGATATTATGTAGACGGTCTTCTTTTCTTGATCTTTTTAATGTTGATTTAAATATTGACAACAAAATATGAGATATCCCTATTACGAGAGTGTGTATGTGGGTTTGCTATTCAAAATGGGTTGCGGCGCAGCTTGTTGCCCGCTTATCTGCTATTTCATTGTAAATCGTTTGGTCGTATATTATCATATATGATAAGGTCTAAAAAAATTTCAACTAAAAAAAAATCCGAACTCTAATTGTTTCTTAAACATATAGAAAGATAACAACTTTGAACGAAAGAGACTTTATATACGTGACCACACACTGTTCATTATCTTTCTAGAAAACACATGGCTTTTAAAAATATACTTGTGACTAATTATAAACACGCAAAGATGGTATATTCGCCATTTAAGAAACGTTATATACATGAGTGTTAAGAAACACGATAACCAATTTGAAAACAAAAGGATACAAATATATTATAGTTGGAAGTTATTTATTATATAGAGAAAACAAAATGCATGCTTGATGAATGATGGCGTTGAAAGACGATTTTACGCTCCTCATTGATAATGAAGTGTGACAGGACAGGAATCGAAGGTGAAAGAAGACAGAGAAGACCACACCAAGCGTTAGGAAGTTGTAAACATCAGAACTCTTGAATCGCGTTTGTTCTTGTACTATATATATCGGTGGTAATACTCATTCTTGAAATAAAATACTGTAGTGTAATTCTTTCAATCGATCGTTTTCAGTTTAACTTACTACCATAACTTTTACTTGTAAAATAAAAAATACAAAACAAAAACAACAATCCCACCAATAGTATTAGCAAGCTATGGAGATGGTGAGATGTAGACAAATCGTACATCTATCCAAGAAATAAAGAGGTTGTTGTAGGAATAAATATATGTATTTATATATTTATATATGGGCATCATTATCATTTATATAATAATATATCAAAATAATTATATTATCTAGGTAATTGTTAATGGACCAAATTAGCTTTTCTTACTAATCAAGAGTTTCTTTTTGGTGTATATAAATATATTATGATACCCGAACACACACATTAAATTGTTAACCCCCCCCCCCCTCTCCATATATTCGGGTTTTTTTTCTCAAGAACCCTAATCCCCTCACTAATATACATCCTAAAGGGGAACTCAATCAAGCTGACAATCATGTCATCTGGATCACTCTCATCAAGTTGTGGCTACTATAACATGTATGTTTTAGTTATAGGTTTATCATATTATTCATGTTTTCCATTACCCATGTGAAAAACTGATCAATATGTGGTATCGGACCGATGTTGATTAATTAGTTCTTCATGTTTTCTCTAAATCTGGATCTAAACCGAAAGACATGAACTAAAATCTGATAAACACTAATTCTGTTTTTTATTATCATTATTTTTTGAACTCAATGAAATCGGTTTTCATATAAACTGTTTAAAGGACTTACAATCGATTTCATGACTAAAAATCTGTAAAGAATCATGGTGTTTTTTGTTGATGTTCTTTGTGTTCGTCACAATTTTCGGATAATAACACGTATTTTGGTTTAAAATTCAAATTAGGATGTGTGTGTTTTTTTTCCTAATTTTGGCTAAATTTTATCTCCAAGTTATTTCGAAATCTGATTAATTAATAAAAGGTTTATTTTGAAAATAACTAAATCTTGGAGATAAAGTTAATCCTTTAGAATTTTGGACTAAAATCTTATTGTCTAAAATATTTTTTGGGTTTTAATGTTAACCAAGATCACATAAACCAAAACCGAAAGCACTAAAGTAGTGTTTGATATAAAGTAATGATAGGCAGAATGAAATGGATCATTCCAAATGAATGTAATAAAGCATGTTTGGTTGGATTCATCAATGGATGAATCATTCCTAAAGAATTCCTTTCATATATAACATTTTTCAGTCCTTAGTAAAAAAGATGTTTTTTTCTTTCATTCCTTCAAGGAATGGAATAAAAAATTATCAACAATTATTATTTTGTTGTGTTATAACTATTATTAAATTATAATTATTATTATATGTTTATTATTATATCGTATTATGTTGTTACCATTCCATTATCCGACAAAAATATATGTGTGTATAGTTTACTATTTAATAAAAAAAATAATAATAAAGTGATTATTCATTTCGTTCATACATGGTAACCAAACAAGATAATGGAATGGTAATGATTCGTTTCATTCCTTTGTCCATTCCATTCCCTCGCTCATTCCATTATCTTATACCAAACAGACCCTAAAATCTTATAGTCTAAGATCTCATAAAACAAAACCGAAAACACTAAAATTACCGAGAACTCCTAATTTTCGAGATCTCCTAATACCAAAAACACCAATATATTACCGAGAACTCATGTTTTTCCGAAAACGCTTACAATCTCATAAACAGTACACTAATAGTATTAACAGGGTATGGTGAGGGTGAGATGTAAGCAAACCGTATATCTATCCTAAGAAATAGAGATGTTGCTTTCAGAGAGACCCCTGGCTCAAGAACATATGTGTGAAATAAATAGGTAGTAGTAATGATAAAAACAACAGTCATATTAACGAATAGATAGAAAAAATAGTGTTTTTAATAATTAAATAATGTGTCATTTAGTACTAAAAATAAAAAACCCCTTAAGACACAATTCTAACTGAAAAACTCTGTATTCATCCTAAAAGTTTTTAGTCTTTGTTAGGGCTCGGATTTTCGGTATCCTTAGCAAGCAATATGTTCAGGATAATTCCAGGATATGGTATCCTCCAAGGTAACAGGTATCCTAGATATATTGTATAATTAACGGATTGTTTGCTCTCCTTCCTTATTTACCAGGTCAGAAGACGTTACCACGATTCCCTAAACACTCGCACTTACAGCTGGATTACTTCACAATAAAGCGTGCTCAAAAAGGAAGCGTGGAAATCAAGCAGCTAATAGGAAAGAGTCTATTATCTCCGGAATTATAGGGATTACTTCAAATAGAACGTGCTTAATAAGGGAATAACGGCTAATTGAGAAGTAGTCTAGGTTTTCCTGATTTTTAGGCATGTTAGTTAGCTTATTTTTTGTATAAATAGAGCAGCTATCTCTGGATCAAAACACACACACACACACACTCTTAGCACACGAGACTTACTAGTACTTGATGAGTGGGTATATAATTGTGATTAATTGCTAATAAAATTGTATTTTTAGTTTAAATATTTGAGTGCAATTACTTTGAGGGTGTTAATATTAACAGGTAAGTGGAGGTTAAATGATATTATATGTTGAACAAGTGATGATCAGATAAGACAACTAGATGTCGGTTATGTTGAGTTATATCTCCAAGGCTTCAATATATTATTACTATCAATTTCCTATTGATAAATAATAATATGATTGAATTATTTGAAGTAAAAGAATAAATGTGATATGCAACGTGGCATCATGTGTCCATACTAACTGATGCAATATATATTACTTGCAATAAATAAGATGGAGTCAGTAGGCGAGCAACGAACTTTGGTTCGTATTGGACCAACATAAAAGAATTAAAAGGAAGTATTGACGAATGGGCCTTGGGCTAATCAAGGTTTATTAATCAACAATAAAAGAAAAAAAAAAACACCAGCCCTTGACTGTTTGACTGTTTGACTGTTTGTTACGGACAAAAAGAAAAGAAAGAAGAAAAGATTTGTTAAGAGTTTTGGACTCCAAGAATCTTGGGGAGGTTACACCATATTATTGTTTTTTGGGGGTTATGGACAGCAGAGTCACGGGTGAAGAATATAGAATTAAATTCTTTTAGGAGGAGTTACGAAAGGAAGAAGGAAATTATTTTAAAAAAAATGGTTTTTACACCAATTTTAGGGGGACAAGTTTTGGGGGTTCAAACATCTCTTGGACATTCATTCTTGAAGATTGCAAAACAAAAGTGAAGATGGTCTCCACAACCATGAGCAGCTAATCCACCTTCAATCATTCCCGGGTGTAGGGTTTTGTAAGTTTTAGGGTTTTTCACATCTATGAATTGAGATAATATTTTATGTAATCGTTTGGTGTGAACACGAATTGTGTGACTTTTTATTATTATGAACTTATGTTGTTAAGAATTTCTTGCACCATTGACCTCATAAGATGATAGTTGCTAGTGTCCATGATGCGTGTTAGGGTTAATTCATGTTCTTAATCTATATTGCATATACTTGTCCAAGATTCTTTGCGTGAAGGTTTTCTTGCACCATTTACCTAGGATAGACGAGTATTGATGCTTTTCGTTGGGAAATTATGTATTGAACCTAAATAACTATTGTGATTACATGAACTCATTTTTATAGTGTGTCTTGCCCGAATTGCTTATAGAACTTGAAACCCGGGTTTGATTCGTTTCATAATCATTGCTTACAATTCAAATTTATTTCTTGCACATTATTATTTGTTTTCATTAAAACTTAAAAAAATATTTATTTTAAACCAAAATCATATTTGGTCTATACGACTACTTAAAAAGCTTCATAATTATTAATCAATTAAATTTAGATCACCGACCACAAACTCTTTGTGGTTCGACACCCTTCTTACCCTAACTAGTTTAAGGTGATTAGGAACACATTTCTTTTTTATCTTTGACCGGTCCGACGACGACCGATCAGTACTAGTTCTCATTGTAATCACGATCCAATTAGCTCCACCGCTTGTAACCACCTTTTATTAATAACCTGGTGGTGATAGTTTTCACCACCCGGGGTTTTTTTTCTTGTTATCCTACGGATAACGGGTTTTTTCCTCACAACAAATCTCTGTGTTCTAGCACTTTTTGCATTCATTTCAACCAAGCACCAAGTTCCATTTACTAATTTGGTTACAAAATCACCTTTGTTAATTTTTGACCAAAACAATTTGGCGCCCACCCTGGGGCGATCAGTGCTTTAATCCATCAAAACTGTTTCTTTCATTCTCAATTACTTTCATCCTTTCATCATGGCCTCACAACCAAAAATCAGCTCCATTTTTGCTCTGGTGGTCACCAATGCTTCAAGTGTCAACCCTGGACCTCCACCAGTTCCAAAGAAGAACACTCAGCCCCGAGGAGAACTTCCACCGTATTCGGGAACCTCTACACGGGTAGATCCGGTTATTTCTAATACTGATATTTTTGCTTTGATGAAACAGGTCAAAGCTCACATGGAGCAGCAAGAGAAGACCAACTCAAGGCTATTCAAGGAAATTGAAGGGATAAAAAAGAAGCCAGGGCAGGAGGCTACTCCAATCATGCCCAAGGTTCTTGATTTTAATTCTCTAGGATCATCTATCCTTCAGAATCCAGGGTCCTTGGGGGCACAGCCAACAAGGACTCTGTCTCAGCAGCAATCAGGATACTGGGGAACTTATCTTCCGGTATCTTCGGAATTACCCAGACCAACGACGCCATAATCCATCAACATGCAGCCTTGTTCAACCATGCCAGCCGGCATATTCTCGTCAGGATCTCCGGTGGTGTCCTCTGAAGTGCATGTTGGAGATGATATCCCCAGCAAACGTCGCCTTATCCTGAGGATACCCTCAATGGAGGAATTAGTCGTCAAGGCTCAGGATACACGAGGCCTGACCATAAACTCGGTAACAGTTTACTTAATGCTAATTTATACACTAACCGTGGATCTGTGTAGGATAAGGGAATATCCCCCGAGATAGCCAGGGAATTGCAGAAAATGAAGGATATGATTTCCAATATCCCCGGGATAATCTGTCCCATAACTGAAGTTCCGGTAGGCAGTCACAGATTATCCAGGTTCACTTGGCCTATATGCGACGTGGAGATCCCCAAGAAACTCCAGACTCACAGCATGAAGCTATACGATGGCACTACGGATCCTGAGGAACACGTAGCTCAATATAGAGAAAGGATGGAGATCAACCCCATCCCTATTGACATCAAAGAAGCTTGTCTATGCAAGTGATTCGGTTCAACACTAACGGGACCGACCCTCAAATGGTTATTAAGTATTCCTTCCAATACTATTACTTCCTTTGCTCATTTGATTAACTTATTTAATAATCAATTTTCTTGTAGATCTTTTGAGAAAATGACAGGTAATTTATATAAATTTGTTCAGCATAATAATAAATCCCTAAGGGATGACATAACTAGATTTAGCAGGGAAGCTTTGGATAGCCCCAACCTTGACATGGCTGCTGCTGTTGAAGCTCTCAAGATGGGGTTGAAGAAGGATTCATCCTTCTATAACGATCTTGTCATGACTCCATGCAGGAATCTTGATGAAGTCAGGAACAGAGCATTAAGATACATTCGGCTAGAGGATGATAAGAAGGCTCATGGAAGTTTGGCTATCCCGAAGTATGAGTCTACCAACAGGAAGTCAGACTCTCCACAGAAGTTCTCTAGGCCCAAGCCTTATTCCAAACAAAATACCTCCAGGATAAACACCGTGGAAGAAGACGAAGACGATGAGGAGTATCCTAAAATCTCCGAATACTGTTTTAATATTGATATTGGCGGTGCAATATGTGCCAGGCAGGATTTAGATGGCCCAAGAAAAATGAAAAACCAGGATACAGCAAAATCAAGTCCAAACGGTGCGCATTCCATGAAAACTTTGGCCATCGCACTGGCGATTGTATAGCACTTCGGAAGGAGATAGGATACCTTCTCAGCAAAGGATACCTAAAGGAACTATTTGGAAGAAACAAGAACAAAAGCCAGGATCCTGTCAAGATACCTGAAAGGGCACCTTCTCCACCACCCGGAGCTAAGGTCATATCCTTTATCTCGGGAGGATCTGACATCTATGGAACCTCGTATTCAGTAGCTAAGAAGCGTTCCAAAGAAACAAAGATGGACAACGGAGAAAGACCTCTCCGTACTTCCACGTTAACAACTCAAAGAATCATATCCTTCGATGAGGAGGATAGATGTGACCTTATGGATCCCAACCATGACGGTTTGGTCATTACTTTATGTATAGCTAACTGTTTGTGCGCAGGATACTCGTTGATGGAGGAAGCTCTGTGAACATTATCCAGATGGATGCCTTGAAGAAGATGGATATCCCAGAAACGGAGATTATCCCAAAATCCTCAGTCCTTGTAGGTTTCAGTGGCAAGACCAAGGATACGTTGGGAGAAATCAAACTTCCAATATATATTGAGGGAACTAACTCTCTGCAAAAA
The DNA here is from genome assembly GCF_021521415.1 of Bidens hawaiensis. Lineage (NCBI taxonomy): Eukaryota > Viridiplantae > Streptophyta > Magnoliopsida > Asterales > Asteraceae > Bidens > Bidens hawaiensis. The sequence continues at coordinate 222,787 of NW_027493246.1, forward strand.
ATTTTGTGTTACTGACTCACTGTCTTGTTGTAATGTGATATTAGGCAGGCCCTGGATCCACAGCATGAAGGCAGTAACCTCAACTTATCATCAATGTGTGAAACTTCCAAGCCCATGGGGAGTCATCAAGATTGAAAGCGGTCAGCAAGATGCCAAGGAATGCTATGCTTCATCAATGAAGTGGACTACAAAGCCCACTCAGGAATAGCAATTACAGAAGCAACCAGGGAAGGTTCTGCAAGCCAGGGATCAAGATGTGAAGGAAATATCCTTAGATCCTCAGGATACCGAGATCAAAGTATTGTTAGGATCAGGTATGCCTGAGGATATCGAGCAAGGATTGATATCCTTCTTAAAGAAAAGAGCTTCTACCTTCGCCTGGAAACATGAAGATATGACAGGTATCCCTGAATCCATAATTACTCATAAACTTGGTATAGATAAATCTTTCAGGCCGACACATCAAAAGCGAAGGAAATTTGCTCCTGAGAGAAACATTATCATACAAGAAGAAGTGCAGAAGATGCTCAAAACCAAGACGATAAGAGAGGTCCAATATCCTAGATGGTTAGCCAATCTAGTTGTAGTCCAGAAGAAGAATGGAAAGTGGAGAGTATGTGTGGACTTCACAGACTTGAATAAGGCATGTCCAAAAGATCCATTTCCACTCCCACACATTGACTCAATGGTGGATGCAACTACTGGCCATGAACCGCTAACCTTCATGGATGCATCCTTAAGATTTCCACAAATTCAAATGCAGCCTTCAAATCAAGAAGACAACGCCTTCATGACTCCCACAGGTATATACTGTTATACTGCAATGCCTTTTGGACTAAAAAATATAGGTGCGACATACCAGAGGCTAGTCAACATGATGTTCAAAGACCAACTGGGAGACACGATGGAAGTCTACATAGACGACATGGTGGTAAAGTCAAGGAGGGCTGAGGATCATCTCAAAGACTTGGCAACAGCATTTGACATCCTGGATGAGTATAACATGAGGCTGAATCCAGCCAAGTGTCATTTTGGGGTCAAAGCAGGAAAATTTCTTGGATACATGGTCACCAAAAGAGGAATAGAAGCAAGCCCTGAGCAAATCAAGGCCATCCTTGATATCAAATCGCCAAGGAACATAAAAGATGTCCAAAAATTGACCAGAAGAATAGCGGCTCTCAAAAGATTCATCTCAAGATCTTCAGAGAAGTGTAAAGACTTCTATGATATCCTGAGGAAAAATCAAAAGTTCGAATGGGGAGAGAAGCGTGAAAGAGCTTTGGTATCCTTGAAGGAATACTTATCCTCAGCACCACTCCTGATGAAGCCAATTGATGGTGAACCATTATCTTTGTACTTAGTTGTTTCGGGGAATGCAATCAGTGCTATCCTCGTCAAAGATCATGAAGGTCAACAGCATCCAATATATTATGTAAGTAAAAGTCTACTAGATGCTGAATCCAGTTATTCTTATCTTGAAAAATTAATTTTAGCACTTGTAATGGCTTCTACTAAATTAAGACATTACTTTGAAACTCATGCTATTCATGTAAAAACTAACTATCCTATTAAAGTTGTTTTGAGAAAACCAGAAATGTCAGGTAGGATGACAAAGTGGGCTGTAAAACTTAGTGCATACGATATTGTGTATGAACCAAGGACAGCCATCAAATCTCAGACGCTTAACGACTTTGTAGCTGATTTTAGCCAGGATGTACTTGTAGAAGTAGAAAAAGAAGTTCAGCAGTTGGAGGTCAAGGAGAGTTGGACCTTGCATACTGATGGTGCCTCCAACATAAGAGGAACATGTCTAGGTATCCTGCTAAAATCGCCACAAGGGGACATTATACCTCTATCTATATCTTGTGAATTTCAGGCTACTAATAATGAGGCTGAATATGAGGCCTTAATAGCTGGTTTACAATTAGCTAAGGATATGAAGGTCAGGTATCTTCAAGTTTATGTTGATTCATTATTATTAGCTAACCATTTTAATGGCTCTTATGCAGTAAATGCAGAAAATTTAGCAAAATATTTAGAAATAGTTAAGCAATTAGCAATGTGTTTCGAAACATTTAATATAGTATAGGTACCAAGAGAAGAGAACACTGAAGCTGATGCCTTGGCAAATTTAGAATCAGCTCTCAAGATACCAGATGATATCAAGATACCCGTCGTGCATATCCTGGCTCCAGCAACAAAAGAGAACCACGAAGTCATGGAGACTTCAAAACCTGAAGATGATCCAGTATCCTGGACCCGTCCCATAATACGGTATCTTCATGATAACCAGATCTCAGAAGGAGAAAATCCCAGAGCTTTCCGAATGAAGGTAACCCAGTATATTATCCTAAATGATATTTTGTACAGAAAATCACTTGCAGGTCCATACTTGAGGTGCTTGGAACACCATGAAGCACAAGAAGTCCTCAAGGACATACATGAAGGTGATTGCGGAAACCACACTGGGGGCAGAGCCTTAGTATCCAAGATACTGAGGACAGGTTACTTCTGGCCGACAATGAAGAAGGATGCAATGAACTTCTCCAGGAAATGTGATGCTTGTCAAACACACAGCAACATATTGCACCAACCAGCTGAACCACTACATCCTATCATATCCCCGTGGTCATTCATGAAATGGGGAATGGATATTGTGGGAAAGCTGCCCAAGGCTCCTGGTGGAAAAGTTTTTATGCTTTCCATGATAGATTACTTATCCAAATGGATCGAAGCTGAGGCGTTTGTCCAAGTTAAAAAGAAGGATGTGATCTCATTTATCAAACGCAATACCCTGACAAGATTTGGCATCCCTGCAGAGATCGTTTGTGACAATGGTTCACAATTCATCGATAGTATAACAACCAACTTTTGTGAAAGTTGGGGAATCAAGATGGTAACTTCAACTCCAGTACATCCTCAAGCTAATGGTCAAGCAGAGTCTAGTAACAAGATCATCAACAATTTGAAGAAGAAATTGGGATCCAAGAAGGGAAAATGGGCTGAAGAACTACCATTCGTTCTTTGGGCTGACAGAACCACTTCAAAAAATGCAACGGGTCAAATACCCTTTTCTTTGGTGTTTGGGGCCGAAGTTGTTATCCCTACGGAAATGGTGATCCCTACAGCAAGGATCAGCATCCAGGATACTGGATCCAACAACCAAAGCCTTATTGAAGACCTTGACACTATTAATGAAATCAGAGACCTTGCTAAAATTAGAATGGCAGCATATCAACAAAGAATAGCCAAGTCCTACAATAAGAGCATTCGAATTCGAAGATTCCAAGTAGGAGACATGGTGTTAAGAAAGGCGTTCCAGAATACCACTAACCCGGCAGATGGAAAGCTAGCTCCAAAGTGGGAATATCCTTACTTGATCGATTCAGAAGCAGGCAAAGGGGCATACAGATTGATCACTATGGAAGGAGTCCTTATACCAAGAACTTGGAATGCTATCCATCTTAAGGCATATTTTTGCTAGTATCCTCAACTGGTATGTTAATATCCTTAACTTTTTAGGATAAAGGTATGTTCTCTAACCAATTTTTAAAATTCTTACATATTTAAAATTTATTATCTCTTTATCAATTAAGTTTACTGACTTAAGCATCGGAGGGGTGTTAGCCCACCCCTCATCAGAAGTTTAATGTTTTACAGTTATCCTAAGGATACATTATCTTGACAACAGTTAGAGGCTGATCACCTCCCACGCGAATATGATATCCCTGATATCTACTAAGGTTTAAAGGTCTTCACCTTTCAAACGAACGCTTAAAGCGCACGAATATGATATCCTTGATATCTACTAAGGTTTAAAGGTCTTCCCCTTTCAAACGAACGCCTGGAGCACACGAATATGATATCCCTGATATCTTCTAAGGTTTAAAGGTCTTCACCTTTCTAACGCCGCCTGGAGCGCACGATGATTCGGATATAGTTCGAGGCAGGCGGACCAGACCAGCTGATAATCCGTTTGTTGTTGGCTATATACCGAATCTTTAAGATAAGTGGCAGACGTGTCACACATATGGTTTATAACATTTTCATGTTATCTAAGGTTTATAACATTTTCATGTTATCTAAAGTTTCGGCATTTTCATGTCCTCATGTTTGGGACTTTCCCCGGTTTTATCTGAGGTTTAGACATTTTCATTGTGACATTCGTCAACTTTTCGATTAGAATTTGTATTTGTAAACCCGACCCATTGGGTCGCTTGGTTAATTTGTCATGATTATTAATAAAGTGTCCCGACATTTAATGCTCAACGTTCGTTCGTTTATTGCTACGTTCAAATTATTTATGAAGTTCCAAGCCTTATCGATAATCTAGTTAAACGCGTAAATTATCCAAAACCGAAAACAATATAATTTAATTATAAAGTTTAGGGTTAAAAGTGAAAAACTTTTAAACTTATATTAAATTAAAAGAGTTTTAATTCCTATTTAAAAGGTTTATTAAAATCCAGGGGTTAAAATGTAACATTTGTTTAAATTATATTATTATAAAACCCAACCCCACCCCCTCCAGCCCGTTTTTCCGGCCACGTCGCCGGCGGCGGCTCCGGAATCCTCAAAACACCTCAAATCCGCGACCTTTGACCCGTTAAATTTGTTTACCGCGTTATATGATCGATATTATACCCTAACAAACTATTTAATTGCGTTTAACGTCCGTAAATCACCCCGTAATAAAAAAAATTTTATCAATTAAAAATCATAATAAATTTATAAAAACCTTTTCAAATTAAATAAAAATTATGTAAATTAACTATAAAATATATCTTACCATTTTACATGTAAGAATCAAGTTTCTTGTTTTCGTAAGTTGTTATTAAAAATCACTTATTAAACGTAACGTAAACTTTAATTTCCTAACTATCGCCTCGTTAAAACAATAACTTTATTTTCAACTTATAAACAATGGTTTAAGTATTTCGGAAGTATAAACTTCGTTTTCTCGCCATCAAAACGCTTAAAACCATATTAATAACCGATTTTCGTTAAAACATAAATAATAATCAAAGCGCCATAAAATTTGTAATGAATTATAATAAATCAATAACTAACTTCTAAAATTATTCATACAATTAGTCACCATAAATCCCGTTAGAATAGTCGTTAACAGTCGTGTTTATTCTTACTTATAGTTCGTACGGGTTGACCGCTTTGGCTTCCTTTGACGCCTTCGAGTTATTCTTATTCCTTTTTCACTTCAATTACTAAGGTGAGTTTTTCACCACCCTTTTTAATGTTTTATTGTTTTGGGGTAGCATATGTATCCATATAAAAATTCAAGTATTGATTTCTTCTATTACAAACTACAATTCGTATATGGACTTGTGTGTTATTTATATTACTTGCACGAATATTACTTGCACGTTGGGAAGCCTCATTAAGTATGATCATACGCCCCCCTTTGCACTCCGGTTCATTTACATCGAGTGGAAAAGGGCCTCATTATCCAAGTATGTTGGTTGTTACCAATTGGAAAGGACCTTACTTGCGCGATTATCCAAGTACGTTGGTTGTACCAACTGGAAAGGACTTACTTGCTCGTTTATCACTTGTCTATGAGTTGTACAGTTTTTATGTATGTATTTAAAACTGTGGAAACTCACCTGCTATTTATAGCTGACCGTATTTTATACATATGTTACAGGTACCATGATTAGAGGATGAAAGACTAGAAGACGCTTAGAATACCTAGGTTATTTAATAAACGAGACATTTGTTTTATTATGATTTGATTTCAATTTGTAGTATTATTTGAACTTGTGTTACTTGGCTTATTTAATGAATTAATGTTATTATAGTCACTTAATAGTGCCACGTGTTTTTGAGCAATCTGTAAGTCACACTCGGGCGTTTCCGCTTAAGCCGGGGTGTTACATTCATGTCTCCAAGTAAAGGTCTTGTCACCAGTAAAAGGCTTTATCACCAGTAAAAAGGCTTTATCGCCAGCAAACGCTTATCGCCGGGATTATCTAAATTTGTTTTGACAGATCGGAGATCGGTCAAGTCAATAAATGTAGAAATATTATTAAGTTGTTTTAAACTTAGCAAAATTCCTGAAGCTTGATATACTTAAAAAGATCAACAGTTGGGGACATCGTATATAAACTTGTTAAGTTTATAAACGTTCTCTACAAACTTATATTTCTACATTTATTTGTGAATTCATCTATTTGTGAGCCAACCTATCACTCTTCTTCCTTTAGCCCAAGCGACCACCCTCGCCCGAGGTCGTGGAACCCGCTTGCGACAAGTGGTGAAGCGAGGGTGTTGTGGTGCTCGTGGCCGACGTGGCCCGCGTCACTCATTGAAGCCGGTGCTCGCTTGACCACAACGCATAGCCTTATATTTTTGTTTTTTCCATTTTCCACTTTTTCAAAATACACACTTGCATATACCAACCCAAATTTTACGATATTTAATATACCTATATAAAAAAATAAATCCATATTAATTATTTCCTATGCCGCTCTAAGTTATATTTTTTATCGGCCAACAAACATAAAATGTTTAGATGCTTTGTACGGGGTGACCCAATTGCATAAGATCACCACCAGCTGGCATAACCCAGCCGTACAAGCCCTCAAGCGTCTCCAACTTATCTCCAGTTTCAGGAAACCCACCGCCTGAAGGCCCACTGGTGGTTAAACCAGGACGCCCTCAGGATCGAACTGGAGTATACAAAGATCTCAGTCTTTCTTCATTGAGCCACCTGTGTCTCCCCAAATGTTGTAAGTGGGGATTTGTTTTTAATTTTTATTTTTTAATAAGCTATTAAACGGGTTGTTTTTGGGTCGACTAGCACCGTTATGTGTGCGGATAATGATTGATATCTTTGACAGTTTAACACAAATAATAATGAGTCTGGTTCGAATTACACGTTTCAACACGTCAATCTGTACCCGTCAACTTGACACGGTTAACACACGATTAACACTAGTAAATTATACATCATAATAAATTAATTTAGGTCCTGTTCGTTTCAAGAATTTGGAAGGAATTCTAAGGAATGGGATTTTAAATCCCATGAATTTATATGTTCGTTTCATTAAATGAAAGAATGGGAATGGAAACTAAATCCCATCAAATCTCACATTTCATGGGATTTTAAAATCCCACCTATTTTATAAGGATTGTTATGGAAAGTAAAAACCTCTCCAAAAAAAATTCGAAAAAATTAATAAAAAAATCTTAACTCAAAATATAAATCAAAAACGAAAAATTTGAAAAAACTAAAACGTTTCCGCCGTTTCCCTCGTTCTTCAAAAAAAACCCAAGAATGAAGAAGATTCCAATTCCAATACATATTAACCAACCAAACACATGATAGGGATTCTCAAACATTCCATTCCAATTCCAATTCCAAATCCTTTAAAAAAAGTCCGTGAAACGAACGCGCCCTTAGTCTTTTTACATACTTTATCTTTCAAGACATAATCTTTTGGTTTAATTGTGACAATTCATATTTACCCAAGACTTAAGGATATATTGTCCTTATAGATGTTTTATCTTAATATATAATAGGGTTTCAAAACACATTTTCTAAAGATAAAATCCTTAAAATATTTTACTTTGAAGTAAGACGAATTTAATAATTCTGTTTCGGATATATTATCCTCAAGATAATTTATTTCAAAAACTTAAAGAATATTTCATGAGCATTCTCTAGTCAAAACATACTTAGACAAATTGTCTAAGTTAACATACAGATAGAACACAATGCTAAAACCAAATGGTTATGTCATTAGTCGTTACTAACATTAAGTGCAGATAGATAAAAATACAATGCAAGGGCTTCGTCTTCAACAAGTGGAAGATCCCTTCACCCAAGCATTGCTAGTTGTTCAAAAGACAAGATAACTTGGGCTTCATCCTCAACAAGTGGAAGATCCCTCCACCCAAGCATTACTAGATGTTCAAAAGTCGAGCTAACATGGGCTTCGTCTTGAAAACTCAAGATCCCTCCACCCATGTATCCTATTATCCTAAGCATAATTGTTAAAAGACAGAAAAGTAAATTGTTCAACAAAACAGCCATTACAAGCCAACATCAAACCACAAACAAACATTCATAAAAACCAGGCTCAGGCCTTGTCTTTATCGCGATCATTGCCCTGTTGATCCTTCACCGCCTCGACAGTCGCCAACTTTCACCGCCTCATCAGCCACCTTATCCGCCGTGCTCGGCCCCGGTTCTTCCACATTCTCTCCGCTCAGCTCTGCCACGATCTTCTCCCAAGCTGCCACATCCCAAAAAGGAGTCTCCAACCCAGCATCCTTAGCCTCCTGAGGCTGGACTTGATGACGAAAAGCTTGAGTTCTTTACTCATAGTGATTGAAGATGAACAGCAAAGAAAGAAAGAAATTTACCTGGATAATGATCGGGTGAAGGTTTAAAATAAACATAAGATAACAAAGGAGTTTTGACGGTTCCATGGATGATCGACACAGCGGAATTCAAGATTCAAAAAATCAACAGCTATAAGCCACCTTTTACAGCCGTTAATTTTGGGGACAATTGTTAGGGCTCGGATTTTCGGTATCCTTAGCAAGCAATATGTTCAGGATAATTCCAGGATATGGTGTCCTCCAAGGTAACAGGTATCCTAGATATATTGTATAATTAATGGATTGTTTGCTCTCCTTCCTTATTTATCAGGTCAGAAGACGTTACCACGATTCCCTAAACACTCGCACTTACAGCTGGATTACTTCAAATAAAGCGTGCTAAAAAAGGAAGCGTGGAAATCAAGCAACTAATAGGAAAGAGTCTATTATCTCCAGAATTATAGGGATTACTTCAAATAGAGCATGCTTAATAAGGGAATAACGGCTAATTGATAAGTAGTCTAGGTTATCCTGATTTTTAGGCATGTTAGTTAGCTTATTTTTTGTATAAATAGAGCAGCTATCTCTGGATCAAAACACACACACACTCTCTTAGCACACGAGACTTAATAGTATTCGCTCTCATTGTAATCACGATCCGATTAGCTCCACCGCTTGTAACCACTTTTTATTAATAAACTGGTGGTGATAGTTTTCACCACCCGGGGTTTTTTTTCTTGCTATCCTACGGATCACGGGTTTTTTCCTTGCAACAAATCTCGGTGTTTTCGCACTTTTTGCATTCATTTCAACCAAGCACCAAGTCCCATTTACTAATTTGGTTACAAAATCACCTTTGTTAATTTTTGACCAAAACAGTCTTAATCCTATGTTTTCAAGAATTTCTATTTTTGTTCATGATCTCAGATAGGTGCATATCTAACAAATCCTGTCTAATCTTTTCATCCCAATCAATTTGAGTCGGCCTCTACCCCTCTTTCCTTCTATAGAAAGTTAACTATATATTGTTTTTCGTAAAAATACAAAATAAATTCAAAATTACAAACTAGCAGCCCGCAGGGTTATGTTTCTGATCACAAGATCTTGAAACAGTATATCGTTTTTTCCTTTTTTAACCTTTTCAATATATTAAGAAAAATTCAAATAATATACAAAACTCAAATCACATTTTCTTGTTACCAAACACTTTTCATGATCAGGTCAACAATCCCTTTTGTTTCAACTCAAAACAACTCTAGCTCATCACATCTACAAAACAACATACAGTAAACTTTTTCCAGGACTTTGGTATTGAAAGGGAATTTCAGATGGGAATCCAATAAGCAATGATAAATTAACTCAAGCAATGAACAACAGAAGAAATATTCAGTCCTAATAAATTGTTTAACTTATAATTCTAAACAATCTTTTTGAAAAAACAAATACCAAATCATAATAAAGATAAAGAAACTTCAATTCCTAAACAAAAATACCAAGAGGTTTGACCACTTCAGCTATTTCATGTCATTAACATACACAAGCAAGAAAAACAATACATTTTCATTTTTACTTAGCTCAAAACCATTTTTAATTACAGCTAGATATCCATATATAAAGTTATAACTTCAACAATTAATATATAACTCTTCATAACATAATAATTATCCACACACATAAAAGTCACTTCACATAACAAAATAAAACCGAAACAAAATCATATATAATTAAAAAAAGCATAACGTAAGACAACCCTGACTTAACTCCCATCACCCGACCGTGGACTATCAGCAAACGACTGGTCCCGAGTCAACTCACGAAAACTCGTTGAAGTAAACAGATTTGGATACGACATAAAACCATCGTCCATCGATGGAAGCCGCTGTGGCTGATGAGAAGTCGACACCTGTGCAGTACCATTATGGTCAACGTCTGACTTCTCGGACTCGCCAGAAAAGGGGTTCTCAGTTGACTCAGCTGACTCGTACTCGTTCTGTTTCTTAACCAGTTCACTGATTCTCATCTGTGCAAGACTCGCAGCCACCCGAGCCGCCGTCGCTGCCCGCTCAGCACTTTCTGCGGCCACCTGTGCTGCTGCCAATACATCCTGCAAATCATCTCTCACCCCAGGTTTGACCCGTGAAACCGGACCGCGTTCTTGAACTTCTCTGACGGTCTGAAAGTCAACCGTTTTGGGTCTGGGAGATGGAACGGTTACGGTTTCTGATGGTGGAGATATGAACGGTAAAAACTGTTTCTGTTCAGTTTCGGTTTCGTTTGGGGTTGACTTTTCAAATACGTTTTTGGGTTCTTCGTTGTTGAGGTCGGATAAGGCAGAGGGTGGGAACGGGAGCATTTCGGGTCTGGTAGCAGGTACTGAAGGGCCATTTGGTTGTATGGATGAGCTCGGGACTTCGGGAAGATCTAGAATGTCATAATCTGAGTCGGAATCTGACTGTGCATTATCGGTTTGTTCAAACGTTGTTTGTACTGGTTCCTCAGGTTTTTCTTCCGGAAGAGGTAATTTTGGACTAGCAAGTTGTGACGGGCCATTCTAGAACAAAATAAAGTACCATAATTATCGCAGTTATAAATATTATGTTCAACATAGGAAGTAGATTTGAAGTTTGAAAAAAGAGCATTTCGTTATGGAAGAATTTCATATATACTCTTATAAACTTGTGAAACATTATATATAAAAAAAACTACGAAGGTTAAAAGTGACTTATTTAATGAGTTAATCTTATATTTTGATAAAATAATGTTAACAGGATTTATAAAATTTTAAAATTAAAAATGGGTAAATATGAAATTTTAAAGGTTTTAGAAAAATAAGGGTAAAATAGTCATTTCTTGAAAAGTTTTAACAAACGGAGTAAACTTGATACTTAATTTTAAGTCCATATATGACACTTCGAGTTGTGTTGGGTAGATATGATATTTTTGAATATTTGTAGGAGTGTATATATGACATTCTCCCTTTAATTATTGTATTTAAAAGAAAAGAAAGAAAACTGAATGATTAATTGATTATTGAACAAAACAGAGAAAGGGAAAATTGCTAACCAGCAAATCTTCATGCAGTTTAAGCAATTCGGTTTCAGATACGGTTGGATCCCAATCAACCTCATATTCCTCTGCTATTTCCTTTAACAGATTAAGCTTTACATCAGGAGCTGGAGCACGGACGGATAGATGCTCGATCAACTGTAATATTACAGAAAAGTATACAACAGCAATTAACCACTGTGATCACGCATATAATAGCACTTTAACATAAGTTACCATTCTGATATAAAGGACAACTGTTTCAAACTTAAAATTAAAAGGTATGTTTTGTTCATTTAGTTAAACAAACAAACATGAACACATGTCTTGTTCGTTAATTTATGTTCGTCGTTCATTTATGATCACTTATGTTCATTTGTTTAGTTTATGTTTGTTTAAGTCCATTCGTTTACGTTGGTGTATATTTTCATTCAAAATATTCAGGCCCATTACAATTTAGTATGGTTTTATGAAATTGAAATCTCACCTCTTACCATTTAGTCTAGTTTTATTAAATTTTTAGGGCCCAGCATATTGACCTGCACATTTACTTCAAATTATTGTTCACTCAGTTATGCTTGTTCATCTATGCTCAATCATGTTTATTCGTCTACATTGGTTTATATGTTCGCTGAAAATATTTAGGCCCGTTATTTATATGTTACTTTAGTTTATGAAATTAAAACATCTACTCTTACCATTAAGTCTAGTGTTATCAAATTTTTAGGCCCACCATATTGGCGTTAACATTTAATTTTAGCTGGTGTTCACTCAACTATGGCCATTCATCTATGCTCAGTTATGCCTTTTTGTTCGTTTATACTATTAATAAACGAACACAAACACGCACATTTTCTTATTGAACTAACACGAACAAGACAACCTTGTTTGTATCATTTGTTTAGTTAAAGCTAAACGAGCAGCCTAATAAAAATTGAAATAATTGGCATTTAATTACCTGGCGATTAACACCGCATTCTGGCATAAGTTCTGTAGCAGCAGCAACAAATTCTTTGCCATATTTAGAAGCAAACGCCATCTGAACCTGAATCAGCTCTGGAAGATCCGCACATCTTGGAGCGGCAAAACACAGACTTGAAATCGCCTCTTTTAAATCAAGAGGACATTCCCTATGAGTATAAAATTCCAAACAAAATTAGTTGATTTCACATAGAAGTTGATCAAGAAAGCAATAACTGCAGAACGGGTCTGACTCTTGTTATGTAATGAAGCGATATCAAGAAATTTTGAAACAAATAGCTGTGAATTCAAGCTGTGGGATCCATTTATTATTTATTTAACCCTGTTAACTTTTTTAATTCTGTAAGATATTTAGATCTTTGTTAACAACCTTCATAGAATGTTAAACTAAAGTAAACAAGAAAGTATCAAAAACGGAACCTTTGAGCTTCAATAACGGGTAAACGAACAACGACAAGCTCAGAAAACAATTCAATAATTTCTTGAGCTGCCATCATCTTTTCTTCCCTTATTATATGCTCTACCTGTATTTATTATCCAAAGGTCAATCGAATCTCATGTAAGCACTAATTCAACTACATGAACGAAAAATACAAACCCGAATACGAGCGGTAGCTTCTTGACCAGTCTCTAGAAGTTTGGCAATGTCACGACGCATCTGCTTTATATGAATTTCTCTACGATTTCTCAACAACTTTATGCGCGGGATCGTCAATTTGAGAAGCGTTTTACTGTTACCAACAATTCACAAGAAAACAGATATAATTGAGCTTCTAGGTGACGCTAAACTAGATAATAATCCTTTAATTTCAGTACTGTACTACAACAACAGTAATAATAAAATTATTTTCAATTCAGTAGCGATCAACAAATTACAACCAAAAAAACAGCCATAATTAAGCTTGTAGGTCATGTTAAACAAATTTAAATTAGGTATACCATTTGGAAGCCTTGAAGGCACCCTTGGCGAAGAATGAATCCATCATCGACATCTCGATCTATCGCAATTCACCTGTTGTAATTGCAGTGATTAGGTATATGATATTACAACTACTCCACTAGGAAGAAATTATTATATATATATATATATTGAATTGATCGTACGACTAGACTGACTATTTGGATGTTTGATTTGCTTACTTAAGAGAGAAGGAATAGGAATGTTTACTTCTTGGTAGATTCCAATCGCTGAGCTTTGATGATAAATTGATTATTGAATTTTGGGGATTTTTGATTATTTGGGGATTATGATGTTTTTCACCCTGGATGGAAATGTTTTGGGATTATTATTGTTTTTAAAAAGTTTATTTGTTTTTATTAAATCCTATTTTTATCTACTTCTTTGTTTTTTTTGTATCACTTAACGAATTGGCTAATAACAATCTCATAGTGTATCATATTCGTTCTCAACGTTTTGCGACTAACATAATTGAATTGGCTAATAACGATCTCACAATGTATCATATTTGTTCTCAGCAGTTTGCGACTAACAAAATTCCAACACCGTTAGTTATATGTACCCGGAAAACTCAACATTTTCGTCCCAGACATCTTTGTAGCATTAGATCGGACCTTTAGGAATATATTTCTAGTAAAAGTCCTGGTTATTGTGGTTGTTGGAACTCTATAACTATCGTCAGAATCGGTTGGTGGTGCTCAAGTGGTGGTGGTTAGTTGGTGATGTGTCTGTTGATGGGGTGTGGTGGTGTTCAAGTTGAGTTTTTCGGCAAAAAATATATGTCTATGAATTATCTAGCCAAAGGCGTTTCTAGCGACCTGCAAGTAACGACGTTAAGATTTTGTTAGTTGCGGACCGTTGGGAACAAATACGTTAAAATATGGAACCGGCAGTAGTTAATTCATTAACTGGAACTAACAACGACCAAAAAATCATATTTAGAATTAATAAAAACCAATAAAACGTTTTAATATAATATACAATTTTAAGAAGTCTTCGATATAGCAATTGGTTTATAGTTCTTAATATTTTTTCTTTTCTTTTCTTTTCTTTTCTAGTTAAGGATACAGTCAAAGTTACATGACATCATGATTGTGTCCTTATTAACTCAAGTATATCAACATTTTATTTCATGAAACGACTAAAAATCGTATCATACATGAGTTAACTATCGTGTCTTATATATGATGTATCATATGTTATGATAACAAAATTCAATAAATACCCGGACTGGACCTGTGTAGTAATTGTTGAAAATCATGCTAAAAAACAAGACATAAAATTTGATCTCAACCAAATTGACTATTTTTGTTTATTTGACACTTTTATATTACATAAAGGGTCTTACTAGGGATACCCTTCTATACGTCCCGTATAGCCTATACGGGAATATGAGTGGTGTTGTGTAATGTTGTCAGTTTATAATATCTGAAAATTAAAGCAAAACTATTGTCACTTCATAGCCATATGTTTTGATTATACATGATGAAAATTGGTGGACACATAACATATAAAGTTTGTTGTTAATTTAAAAGTAATTGAATCTTCTTACCTTTTTAAGCGAATTTAAAGTTGTGTCTACGAAACTAGCATATCTCTTAATTCCTTTAGCACTATATTATACGAATATAGAAAAGAAGTTTGGGAATTGCAGTCACCTGTTAGCTTAAATAGCCTAACAACTCTTTCCAAAGACATTCACTACGATAAAGATTTTACATTTCATAATTGTATCAATACATCATCATGGTCAACATCATTGTGACTTGCATTTGCGACTAGGGTTTGTTCATGAGTTGAACAAAGTCGCCCCACTGTCAACCTTGAACCCAGATTGTTTACAAACCAAGCCGAGCGACATAATTTACAGCCAGGTCGATCTCAAGCGAGCTATTTACAAACCTTTTTAGTGAACTTCAAACAAATTGAACACACCTAACTCAACATGATCATTGCTTCCCGTCCCAGTTCTACCAACTGATTCTTTGTGAAAACCATATTTCACAATATCATAAAAGAGCGGGTACCATTAACAACATATAAATCTCTTACAAAACAATCATGATACACTTTTCAATGCTAAAACAAATTACACTAAGGGGTGTTTGGGATTCCTTATTTTACCTCCTTATAACTTATTTAAGGCATAAGTTATAAGTTACAAAGTTGTAACTTATACCTTATACACTCAAAAATCTAACTTTCCCAAACACCTTTTAACTTATAACCCATTTGTTATAAGCTATAAGGAGCTAAAAATAAGAAATCTCAAACACCCCTAACTTATGTTAAAACCGAGACCGAACAAGCGAACCAAACCAGGTCAGGGTCAAGCTTGAACTCATAAACCGAATCAAACCGAGTCGAGCCAAGCCCAACCAACAACCTCTAGTCATTTGAAAAGGTATCAACACTTGCAATTTCTCCCAATCGCCGCCCATTTCACCAATGCACTCCATTTACAGAACCACAACCACCATCACCCATGGCCACCACTACCCCCATCAACTCACCGTCATTCTTCCTCAACCTCTTCCACCGCACCCGATCTCCAGCCTCATTTCATGGTGGATTACCTAACCACCAATCTCAAACTCTCTAACCCAGAAGCCACATCAGTCTCATCAAAACTAAGCCACTTAACCACCCCCAAAAAGCCACAATCCGTCATCAACTTCCTCAAATCCTACAATCTAACCTCACCCCAGATCAAATCGGTCATAATCTCAAACCCCAACATCCTATTACGCAACGTTGATAAAACCCTAGCCCCCAAATTCAAGGTTCTTTCCGAACTAGGGTTTTCGAAACAAGATCTTGTTACAGTTATTAATAGAGATCATCATATGTTACTTAGAAACTTGCATACGTCAATTGTGCCTACGATTAATCTGTTAATGAGTATTTTAGGGAGTAAAGAGAAGATTGTTAAGGCTTTTTTGAAGTCACATTTTCCGCTTTACTGAAGATATTTTAGGACGAATCTGGGGTTGTTGAAGAAGTATGGTGTTTCGGTTGACGATATTCGGAAGCTAATTCTGAGAAACCCGAGGCTGGTTACGCAGAATCCGTTGAGGTTGGAGAAGTTGATTGAAGTGGAGCGGGTGTTTGGGATTACGCCAGGTTCGAGTATGTTTTCGTACGGGTTATCGGCGCTTTGTTCGTTGAATAGTTTGAATTTGCGGAAGAAGTTTGAGGTGTTTCGGAGTTTTGGGTGGTTGGATTCGGATATTTTTATGATTGTGAACAGGCAGCCGTTGTGTCTTACGCATTCAGAGGAGAGGTTGAGGAAAGGGTTGAGCTTTTTTGTGGAGGAGCTTGGGTTGGCGCCGGCGTGGTTGTCGACGCGAGGGAGTCTTTTGATGTATAGTTTGGAGAAACGGGTTAAGCCGAGGTATAGGGTTTATGTGGTGTTGAAGGAGAAAGGGGTGATGACTCGGGAGCTGCATTCGCTTATGTGTTTTTCGGACGAGAATTTCATGAAGAATGTTGTGGAGCGGTTTAAGGACGAGTTGCCTGATCAGTTGTATGATAGTTATACCAAGAAGATCAGTCTGTAAGCAGATATTTGTATATGTCTGTTTGTGTGCCGTGCTCACCATTGACTACATAGTGTTTTTATTTGGTAGCTTGAAAGCTTTTTGCAAGATGGTAGTTTTGAATATGAATGTAATTGGTGTTTGGTTTACTTTATAAGAACTGAAATCCTCAATTTGCAAGATCATGTGTTTGATTGAATAATATAAAAGATTGGAATTTGAAGGACTTTATTATGGCATGTTTGGTTCAAATATTTTATTTAGAACTTGAATGCCTTCTATAATAATTATGGTTTGGTTGGCACTAAATGAAATTAGCTTGCTTTCCTATTAACTTTTTCATTACAGGAATGACATTTTTTCCTCATGTAATGCTTGAATTTCTTTGGTATTCATCAACCTGACTGACATGACCCCATAAGTTTTCTTGACTAGTTCGTTTACTTGATTTCTTATGTATCAAGGATCACTGAAATAAGCAAGACTCCTATTTCTATGGAGAATACTAATGTATCAAGCGCATCGAATGAAATTCAGTTCCAACCGATAGCGATGAGATAAATTGAAATCCAGGCAATAACGATGAAAACGATTGAGATACAAGCAACAGCTCAAACCTCATGCGGTAATCATCACTCATCAACCATCAGACCTCACTTAATTCATTCATCTTCCTCGTTTGAGATGGCGGGAATCAGTGTCATGAACATGGTTTCCTGACTTTATCATTGTTCATGCACCTCTTTGTTTCTGTTCGAATTCGAGTTGGCTCACTGTCCCACGAGCGAGCTTCAATTGTATGAGCCGAATTCGCCTTCAAAATATCAGCTTGGTAAAGGTTTTTCAACCCCACAGACTTGTATTACTTTCAAGCTGAAGTCCGGACCGTTGGAACATCCCTAATGGTATTATATAAAGAAGTGAAAGGTCTGATTTTGATTAATGTTCATAAATTTATTAGTGTAAGATTAGTCTTATCAAACTTAACTAGTTCTCATAAAATATGCATGAGCCGTTGCCTGCATTAGCCGGTCCAATGTGGCAGAGAAAACGGCCAAACACCACACTGGAGCGGGGTGATGGTGGATGGCTGATGGGGCGGTAATGGTGGGGTGGCCGAGGGAGGTGGTTAACGCCCCTGGATTTAATCCACAATAACCGGCTTCAGAGGATCAGTAGCCATAGAATCCTAATTCAAACATGGCAACCAAATCAAGCAAATTAACAATGACTGTATGCAGTGTGCACCAAGAACAACTGAACCAACTTGCAGACTAGTATCAACTCAATTGCCATTACAACAAAATTACAGCTCTTCTTCTTCTTCCATCAAAATTATAATATATATTCATATGTATAATCATACCAAACAGCAAACAATCATACAGCAATCGCAATATCCCCAATCTCAAGCTCCGCTGCAATATCATCCAACTGCTTCTTGACACTCATATCAATCAACTTCGACTGCGCGTTCCCATATCTAATCGTAAACCCCGCCACCAACGACTCATCAATCGCCGTCTTAACCCTCACATTCCTCGCCCCGGTCAGCTTCTGCACCTGCTTCGCAATCTGCGCCAAATGCTGCTTCTCCAGCTGCACAACCGACGTCACGATCGCCATCTCCGTCTCCGTCAATCTGTTATAAACAATCTCAAACTCCTTCACTATCTCCTTAATCAAATCAATCCGTTTGCTCTCAATCAATATATTAATAAAGTTACACACGTGCGGCTGGAGGCTGCCAGAGGACGTGACGTCATCGATTAGTTCTCGTTTCTGCTCGAGGCTTACGATCGGACTGATGAAGAAGTTTAGTACCGACTCGTCGGAGAAGAGTTTATCAACTTTTTCGATGTCGGCGGCGGTGGCGTCTAGGGTTCCGTTTGCGGTTGCGAGTTCGGCGAGAGCGGTGGCGTAGCTTCCGGCGGCGGAATCGGCCATTCTGGCGCCGCCGCGGCGAGATCTGGTTTTGATTTTGATGGTTAGGTTACGGAGTCTTAGGCCTCTGGAGAATGAGAGGGTTGGTGAATTGACGGAGTCAATTTGAGGATAGCGAGATTGAAATGTGACCGGAGATTTTTGAAGAGTGGTGGTGGCAGACGCGACGGCGACGGTGACGGCGGCGGCGGCCATCTTTACCGGTGAGTACTATAGGAGGATAAGGTGAGATGTGTTTGGGGATGAGAATGAAGTTGAAGCATTTTGTGTAGGTGGAGATAATAAGGTGTACGTCGGTATCGGTTTGATTTGTTAGGTCACATGTTTGATACGTTGATATCTACACTCAATACAATAACCAGAAAGTTTAATAAATAAAGTCGTGACATGCCTAATTGCCTAGTGAGAAATAAAAACGTGTTTTACATGCCGGCACTAACACTGGTATCAATATTGTTCGGTTGGTGTCGGTTCAGCTTGGTTTATTACAGTACCGCACTAGATATAGTTTAAAGGAATATTGGTTTTAAATAATCCCAACTATGGCCTATTGGTAAATATCAGTCCCAATTTTACACTTGCCTGTTGATTGTCCCAACTATTGATGTATTTGTTTTTAACGGGCTGCGACTAACGGATGTTAACTCCGTTAGTGATTTGCTGACGTGGACCTTCTTCTCCGGCCGGAAACTTGCCGGAAACCTACAACTCGCCTCCATTCTCCCTAATATCGTTACACCATCTCTCTCTATCTTTCCCCTCATTCGAAACCTAACCGACGTGCCGCCGTTGTTGTCTCCGGCGAAGTCCACCCTCGTCAATCGTGCACCATTTGAGGTAATTGACACATCATTCGACTCGTTTTTATCCTCTTAATAAAAGCCCTATGCTTATTTTGTAAATCGTGTAACATTGATTTCAAATTTTTGAAAATAAAATCGGGTTTAGTATATAGGGATTGGCCATGAAAGAAGATGAAATCTACTTCATTTTCTAATTTCCGATGTCTTTTGAAGAGGGAGGGAGACGGTGTGACGATATTAGAGAGAATGGAGGCAAGTTGCAGGTTTCCGGCAAGTTTCCGGCCGGAGAAGAAGGTCCACGTCATCAAATCACTAACGGTGTTAACATCCGTTAGTCGCGGCCCGTTAAAAACAAATACATCAATAGTTGGGACGGTCAGCAAGCAAGTGTAAAGTTGGGACTGATATTTACCAATAGGCCATAGTTGAGATTATTTAAAACCAATATTCCTAGTTTAAATAGTAAAAATTCGTTTGTTTTATTTTTCGTTTATAAATATAGATGAAAGGGTTGGGGTTATTCTTAAGTAGGATCGTAAAAAAACTTGAAAAAGCCACTCTCATATAGATTGAATTTGTATGTACATATTTAGGCAAACATAATAACTTCTATGCTTTGAACATATAGACCAGTAGAACAAATACTGTTACATATCTCATAGGTTCACATGACCAAGGTGAATTTGGTTGTCTTGTAGGCTCACAAGAGCGAACGTGGTTCTAACTTGTGGGTTCGCGAAAACGAGCTGACCAAAGTGAATTTAGTGCCCGAAGACGTTGAAAGTACTCCCCTAATGCGAGCAACCCTCTTGCAGCTTGGTGTGTGGTTAATATTCGAGACATTTGTTGCAACACTTGTTGTCGTAAGTGATCTGCCTGCAAGTTCTTTTGGTATTAGTTGGGACAAAGATTATATCTAATTTCTAAATAAAATTTGTGTTGTAATATTTTGAATCTATAAAACATTATGTTTCCCTTTCGTGCAATCAGTTGGCTAAGGGGGGCGTAAGACTTGGAAACAATAACCATAATATAAATATTAATATTAATATTTGAATTTACCTGACTCAAAAAATTTTCTATTCCTTCAAGCCTTTCCATTGCCATAGTCATCTGCGAATTGTAACTTCCAACCCCGGTTATGTCGATGGTGATGCCCTGAGCGAGAGTCTGTTGAAGCTTTTCCATTCCTATACTCAGCGCATCCTCGGCTTGTCTACAAGAGTGTTTCAAAGTTGAGACACTCACGAGTTGTGCATCCGATAATGGCTCAAGTTGTGGCATTAGCATCTACACATAAAAAAAATCAAGTACAATGCGTGAAATTACCATTATAGCATTTATGAGGGTTTCAGAGTCAAGACACTTACGTATAGAAGCTCTGATGGTCGTGGTCCACCAAGCCACTGAAAGAATCTTTCAATAGGCGATCTCCATGTCCCGTTCATCAGATAAAACACATCGGCTTTCGCAACATTAGCTTTCAATTGGAAAAGTTCATGGTAGTGGTTCAAGCCACTATCTACGAACATGCGAAGCTCAAGCTCGCTTACTTGACTTTGCAACGCCTCCTTAAGCTCATTGTCCATTTTTTGTTGTGTGGCAATCCATAAATCATACGCCATTTCAAATGCAATGACACCTATAAATAAGTAGTCTAGATCAACACTATGCTTGTAATTAACATCCATAGGATGAGTTGTAAAGTGTATAAAACTTTGTATACATCATAATATACCTGAATTGACATTAGTAGCTAATAAGCCATTGCTTGTGCTTAGTAAACCTTTATACGCACGCTACAGTGAATCAAGCAACGTAAAATTTTGGATTGAGATAAATATGAAACATAGGCTAAAGTTGTTTCGAAAGTGAATCTTTCAACGATTTACCTGTTGGCGAGCTCTCTCAAGCTCCTGTTCCAATTGCGCCAACTTCAAACGACCTGTTTCCAATTGTTGAACATATGCCTACGAAGTACAACGTGTCAACAATACCATTTGCACACTTTACAGTATAGAAGATTCTCCGCTCACATATGTAGTACGAGTAGATTATTGTGACTTGTGAGTGAAGAATCCTCATCACGATGATTAAATCTTGTTTTTTAATATCTGACCAAGGAACACTCTTCTTTAAATATTCTTTTAAGGAAGAATGTTTCTTATTCACTCAATGTTGGCCATAAGGTCTACAAGAGCGACTAGAAAATAGGATTGTTGAGAAGGAAGATCTAAATTTAAAGTTGTTGACATACCTTTTTCCTTAAACGACTTTTATGTGCAGCTTCTCGATTTTGTGCTAATCTTCTTTGCAACTATATGTAGATGAGTGGATATACACATAGCTAGGTTAAACAATATAATATCAACAAAAGCGAATGAAGGAATGTGTTACCTTATCAAACATGGTTTTTGCTTCTTGATTGTCCGATGATGGTCCTAGCGATTCCTGAGAATTGTACTGAATCTAAAGAGCGCAAAAAACTTATATGTTAGAGATGAAATACTGTATAAAACAAGACCCGTACTACAATTTTCTATTTCTAAGTTTAATTAAGACAAATGAGATTTGTTTCTTTTAACTCTTACATAAATACTTGGTTCGCCTTATTTTAATTTGAAGTTTTAAGTTTTCTCCAGTTAAGAGTTTCATTCACCGTATACGTGGGATTGTTATTGGGCCTGGGGGCACATACATGATCCCATCCACAAGTACCACAATACAAACCCATGTACGTAAGTACATCTTACTATCTTAGTGGGTCTCGTGCTAAATATGAATATAGTAATATACACTTTTTGAGTTTTAAGAACAAAATCTTAATATCACGCAAACATGTATGTAACTATTACTTTTTTCTTACTATATATGAATGTTTCGACCCCCGCCGTCCCTATGAAACGTTAATAATGTTTGGGCCAACGGTGAGTAAAAACATGACCCATAAGACAACTTAGACTCTCTCTCTCTCTCTCTCTCTCTCTCTCTCACACACAACCATATATATTTACAGGTTCAAAAGAGAACCACAAAAAAGCAAAAAACTAAGAAATCATGTTTTTTACATATAAAAAGTAACAAAAAATCTACTTTTTAGTTTTTACATATAAACACACATGTAGAAGTTGTTTTTATTAAAAAATGACTTTAAAAAAAATCCTTTAAAAAAAGGTAAAAATAATTTTTTTTTTCTTTTACAAAATTAAGTTTTTTTTATTTGAATTTCTACATGTATTTATAAGCAAAAACTCCAAAAAAGTGTATGCTAAAACTAATTGTTTACATGTGAAATCAAGTTTTATGTTTTTTTTTTATGTTTTTTTTATATGTAAAAAGCATAATCCCTAGTTTCCCATTTTTTAAGTTCTTCATTAAACCTTCCCCTATATTACATGTTGATTCAAATATAGATCTTTGTGAATATATTTAATTAAGGCCACATAGGAGATCTTACCTTGTTAGACTGCCTTGTATCAACTTGGGAGATCGAAGAAGTACCCGTGTTGGAGCCGATATTGCATCCAAATGTGTCATCCCACATGCTAATATGGTGTAGAGGATCAAACATGCCCATCCCTCTAGAACTCGCAAATTGTGTTGACGTTGATGCCATATCGACTCACTAAAAGTTTAGAACCTGGTAGGTACGTTATATATCATGAGTCCTCAAAACGTCAACATAAGCATAACATAAACATGAAACATATATTATAAAATAGTACAAGTCCTTTGACTTTTAAAGTTCAAACCTTGTATTCTTCATAGTCCAAATAAAAATCTATTTGTTTTAACCTTTTCTGTTTAACTTTTTTTTTTTATATTTGTTGTAATAAACTAACATCAAATTTTTCTCCACAAGTGAAAACGATATTTTGTTAGCGTTGAAGTTTAAATGATTACTAGTTTGACTGTAAAAGTCAAAAAGTTGAGTTCCACATATTCTAACTACCAATGATTGTCTACTGCCTGCAGAACATACCGATCATAGCACTCCAAATAAACATAAACACAAACACTTGTATATTTCAAAGAAGAAACACACAGTTCACAAACAAAACCCTATGAAAAGTATATAGAAAACACACACAGATTCTAACAAAAATACCAGAGAACTTTTATATATATGTATGCATGTATGTATAAATATATATGTGTATTGAGAGAAAGAGAGAGAGCTAACCTTATCATGAACATCTGAATGGTTAAGAGAGATCTTCGAAAACCAAAAAGATGCAATTCTTGGAGGGTTTTATAAGCAAGAAATTTAACCCATTAAAGTAGATGTACATGATTAAAGTTTGTTTGGGTAAAAAGGCATCAAATCATATGATTTTGGAGAAAAAGGAAGAGCATCATGGGTTTAAAAGCAAGTGAAACACCAATTGGCCAAGAAACAGACAACCTAAATGAATTGACAAATTAAGCACTCAACTTATAATCAAAATAATTGTGTTTACATTGTGAGAGATTAAAGTTTGAGGATTGTTGAATGAAAAAAGACAAAGCAATTAAATATCATATTACAATTATAATATGAAAAATTGGATTTAAATAATCCCAATTATGAACTATTAGCATATAACAGTCTCAACTAACGAGTTGGTTGCTGATAGTCTCATTTTTTTAACATACGTGTTCCCAACGAGTCGCGTCTAACAGAAGCTTAACTCTGTTAGTCTCCTGAAAAACTTTTTGGCCGAAAAACTTATTTCTGATCAGAAAACTCAACCTTTTTCGTCTGAAACCTATTAGTACCTTAAATCGGACATTTAGAAACCTTATTATAGTAAAAGCCTTAATTTTTGAGGTTGTCGGAACCCTAGAATCACCATCGAAGTTAGAGGCGGTAAAAGAAAAGGGTCGCACCAACTCTGTGATGGTGATGGGTGATGGGTGATGGTTTGAGGCAAATCCGGCTGGCACCCTACCACTTAATTGGCGAACCGGTTCTTTGACGACGAGGACAGACGACTATTCATTAGTCTGATCAGTTGAGATCAGGCAAATCCATAGCAAGTGAAAGGTTTCTGGCAACGGTGGTGGATGTTAGCAGTGGTGTATTTACGTGGTGGTGATGATAGTGGTGGTGGTCTGCGGTGATGTTCAAATGGTGGGGTTCAAGTTGAGTTTTCCGACGAAAAAGGTTGAGTTTCATGGCAAAAGCGTTTTTCTTGTGACCGGAGTCTAATGAAGTTAAGCTTCCATTAGTCGTGGCTTGTGGGGAACACATATGTTAAAAGAATGAACCGTTAGCAGTCAACCCGTTAGTTGAAACTTTTATTTGCAATAGTCCATAGTTGAGATTATTTAAATTCGGTTTTTCTTATAATAATAGTATACTACAAAACTAAACTACAGTTAAATAAAATTAAATTATATATCTATGGACACGCACACAACCTTTTAACATACTCTTAAATTTAGATCAATGTTTGTCATGAGGCTAAAACTCTTAACCACTTAGAAAAGAACAACTATAATACACATTGATATTGCTAGACTATAAATCCATTGGTGTGTGTATAAATTGTAGAAGAAAACTAAATAAGGTGAATAACAAGTATGTATAGAAAAACACTTGTATGCTAATAATAAATAACAAGTATATTTAAAACTTGACTAACCCACTCTATGCCGGGGTGTTTGGGATTGCTTATTTTCTCTCCTTATGACTTATAATTTGTAAGTTATAAGATGTTTCGAAAGTTAAAGGTTGTGAGTGGATAAGTTGTACAACTTTGTAACTTATAACTTATTATGACTTAAATAAGTCATAAGGAGGTTAAATAAGGAATCCCAAACACACCCGCCATCTCCTTGATTCTCCAATCGAGAGTTTGCTCCATAAAAACATCTCTCTAATTTCGTAGAGGTAACTAATCTTCACACTAGGCTTATCAATTCAATAGATAGGTGGCTCTTCGGTCTACCAGTTTTCTAGGTCTGAATCATCGGAGTATTTAGACGGGTCAGTCTCCTATGAGTCCTCGTTACATTAACTTTGAAAGATCAGGGCATGATCTTGCATAATTTTTTTATTAACTTACTAGGTTATTAACCCGTGTATGACACGGGTGAAAATATAGAAATCGTCTAACATATATAATTTTAAATAACAAGATAATTTGTAGTATATATTTTTGGGACGACAAAATAATATATATTACATACGTAACTTAAATGCACAAATAAATGTAATGTAAAATCATAGAAACATGAAAAAACCTATAAAAACATATATATTTCACAAATACATGTTGTAATAAATACCGCAAACACATAATATAGAACTTAAGAACTTAACATAAGAAATTATATTGTCAAAAAGATAACTAAAACTTATTTTGTCGATCGTCCTTACGAAGCATCATGCCAAAAAAATGCGTACACGCTATATTAAAATTACAATGTAATTGGATTTAGACGAATTTACTAAGTATTTAAATGGATCAGAAACATGTTGTCGATTATACTGAGGAAAGAAAACTAATGCAGAGTTAATATCTTTAGAAAATAATATATTTCTTAAAACTTATAACTTCAATAGAAATATCTAAACAATATACTTTAAAATTTTAACATTAGTTACTATTCATCACATCTATATATAATATTAAAGCAATACATTTTACTATATTCCTATTAGAAACTATAGTGATGGACTAATGAGTAGATGTCATCTGTTCAAAAAGCCTATTGCTTTAATAGTATTGGTAGATTGGCAATAGAAACGTAATTAGCGTTGACTTCTTCCATTTTAAATTTTAAAGTCATTTAAAATCTTTGATTATTTTTCTTAATCATAACATTTATTGTAATTTTAATAATATAAAAGTTGTCAAAATTTTCAATAACTAAAATAAAGCATAACCTCCATTAAATATTCAAAAGATTTAACCACTATTAAAATTATTGGAGTGTTACAATCATAATTTAACATTAATATTAACATTAATATATGAGTTGAATTGTTTACTTTTGAATAATATTATTTACTTTTGAATTATTTAATTACCAAGAAAAGTTGAGAAGCCTTAGTATCTATGAAAACTATAATGATGACCGATGGGTAGATGCCGTTTGTTCAAAAATTCTATTGCTTTAATAGTATAGGTAGATTGGTTTTATGCCATATGTTTCCCAAGATATGATAAAACATGCCCAATACGTGTATTCTTAAAATATGCATCTTTTTCCCTTCCTTTCAGAAATACACCATGCACTATTCCATATATTTGATGGAGAGTGGAGAGCAACCCAAAGACTATTGCGTGCAAGTACATCTTTTGGTGGTCTTCATGTCTTCTCATTTCTCTATTTTACCATTTCTTTAACCATATTATTATTATTATTATTATTATTATACGGGTGAACACGTCAAAATTTATTTTTTTCCAACGAATCAATTAACAAAGCTAAGTAGACTTTGAAAAGGTCAACTAACAAAGATAATTAATAAGAACGATAAAGCGAAATACTGAAAAAAAAATACAAAAGCTAAAGAAAAACTACTAAGGAAGTATCTCCGACGACTTGTTAACGACCTATGATTTTTGTTGGTGATTGCCGACGAAAAGTCTTAAAAAGAAAAGTTAAAATATTTTTAAAAAGGAATATTGGTCTCATATAATCCCAACTACGCATGTGGGTGGAAAATTAACGGAAAGTTAACCTTCCTTTAGTTTTGTGTGACGTGGCAGCTGACTTGTCATTAACCAGCTGGCGTGGCCGCTGAGTTGTCATTAAACTACTGACTTGGCCGCTGAGTTATCATTAATTTCAAAAAAATTAATAATAATAATAATAATAATTTGTATTGCCAGGAGTCTAACAAACCCACTTCATCTTCATCCCATTTCTCTCCGGCCACCACCTCACCATCTTCGACCGCCATCATCATCCGATCCGACCATCGTTATAGGTCCAGTCCACCCATCACCACCTATACACCCTCACCATCGTAAAAGTATTTGGATGTCATCTTACCAGAGCCTAAGCCCTTGGTTTTCATCGGCCGGAACAAATCTCATCCCGCCGGGCGCCGTGTAGCTCCGACAACCATCAGAATCATTACAGTTTCCTCTCCCAAAATCGTAGCTACAACGTCTGGCCGATTTCAGATCTGAAAACCCTAATGGTGGATTGAGGGAATTGAACAGGTTACAGCTGTTGTCGGCGGAGCAGCCGTCGGCGGAGATGGGAGGTGTTTTGATGTCTGTAGGAGGAGCCACTGGAGAAGCCATCGGCAGAGACGGTGGTGATAACGTCGGAGAAGCGGTCGACGACAACGTCAGAGAAGCCGTCAAAGACTGAGCAGATCCGGCGATCATAACAAATAGCATAATCAGGTGGTTTAAGATTTTTTTTATAATTAATAGCCCCGTCAGCAGCCCAGTCAGTTGGTTATGAAACAGCTCAGCCGCCACGTCACACAAAACTAACGGAAGGTTAAGTTTCCGTTAAGTTTCCACCCACATGCGTAGTTGGGATTATATTTTGTCATTTCGATAGTTGGTCCTTATATTTGTCAATAGGCCACAGTTGGGATTATATGAGGCCAATATTCCTTTTAAAAAATAGCGAATAATTTCCAGAGTTTGTTGGTTTGGTGAGAGTTACTAACAAGGTTCCCTCAGTAACCACAACCAGTCAATAAGAGGTTTAGATGAATGACCGTGTGGACCTAGAATTTCATCGATAATACCTCGCTATACTGTCGGTAATTAAATAAGAGGTTTAGATGATCTATAGTATTCCAATCTAAGTTTTTCAGGAGATAGTTGAAGTACCCTCAAGACAATATTTGTGTCCAAAATTCATCTGTAGAATCATATATAAATATCGGAATAGTTATCCCCATAAATGCAACCCAAGATCAATCAAACTAAAAGTAATAAATGTTTATTCGTCTCTTGTCCCCTACCCAAACTGCCTTATTTTATGTCTTTGATGTTTGCTTGATGATGATTAAAATGTTAATATCATCGGTATAGTAATTAAAAATATTGCCTCTTTGTTTGTGATATCGCCATTTATACATGGTAGGTCACATAGGAGAAAAAAGATAAATGGTGAGGTGGTCTTAGAATACTCGTTTTTTATATGTGAAGAAACACTAAGTGAACCCTGGACAGATTATAGATAATCTGGGGGTTAAGTAATGTTTCCCACGGATGAGATCTAGCTGAGAAGGTTGTTCTTCAGGAGACCTGCAAAACAGACACCGTAAGCTCGTCACTGAGAAGGGGGGGTTCCTCCTTGTGACCACCCTCCGGCGTGAGAATCAGACTAGGTTGCTCTGAATATAAGAGTATATTAAGAGATTGCTAGATAAGATTGAGATATCAGATGATCTTACCATTCCAAGATGTTGGAGTATTTATAGCCGAAGGTAGGTTTCCTAGAAGGTACAGCCGGCTGAATAGTATTCCTGTTCTACCAACAGTGGACTATGCACAGGCCATACTGGTTGGTGGATAGGTTACGGCCAACAGTAACAAAGTCGGCTGCACTATTCCACCAACTGTAGATTATGCACGTCCCCCCTACTGTGGATTATACGCAGGCCATGCTGGTTGGTGAATAGGTTACGGCCAACAGTAACACTATTCTACCAACTGTAGGCTGCGCATGCCCCTCAGTAAGAGTTGGTGAGTAGGCAGCGGCTAATAGTGACAAACAGTACTAGAGGGTGCTCCTCCTCGTACTGTTGTCGGTGAGCTGTCACCCTGTGATTGGCTCATGGGCTGTTCTGGTCAGATTGTCTGTCCTATCCATACCTTGGTAGGTATAGTACAGAAGATCTTTCAGAATCATACGGACTGGCTCATTTTGGCGGGATTGTTCCCGCCTTGCTCATTCCTTCATGTGACTACTGAAGTAGCTATTGTCTTGTGCGTGTAGCCCTGCTGTCTGCGGGTAGCCTTCCCTGATGGCTTGTATCCGCAACTGCGGGAACAGGCGGGGTACTTCACCATTGGGAGGCTTTCCCTGCGTGTACAGCTTGCGTACTGCGCGTAAGGTTCTCTGAGCATGGTGGGTCCTGCGGGAGCAGATGGCCTTTGCGCAGACGTCCCTGTTCAAGGTGAGTCTTGCGGGACCAACTGTGCTCTGCTGGGACCTACCTCTTCAAGTCCCCCCAGTCCAATGTTCTTCTCATGAATGTTTAATAAAGTGAGGTGAACTTTTGGACTTTAAGCAAGGGGTTTTGAAAAAGGTTTTTAGTTTTAAGGTTCTCCGTGGGGATTCTTCCCGCGGGTTTCCTAATGTCACTTGCAAAAATTCCCGATTTTTTTGCTTGATCTTTGGGTATGATGCGGGTAGGTATGTAACCTCCTCGCAAGTCAGGAGCGTTGAGTCCCACTTGTGTGGATTCTCCCTGAGGTTTTGGTAGTTTTGAACATAGTGATCAATTATGTTAAAACCACCAATTCCATCCTGGAGCCTCAAACAATGTAGTTCTCGACGTTCCCGCTATGCGGGGATGTTATTTCCGTTTCCGCAAGCATTGCCCAGAAGATCCTTCTTGGTTTCAATTCCCTGCGGAGCGCTAGGTATGTGAAGGGTTTTGCCTTAACACTGTACCCGCGCTCGTCTTACAGTTACTTTACTTTCAAGGTACCCCTGGCGTCAATTCCCTGCGGGTGCTAGGTATGTGAAGGGTTTTGCCTTAACACTGTACCCGCACCCGTCTTATAGTTACTTTGTTGCCGGGGTATTCTTGGCTTCAATTCCCTGCGGGTGCTAGGTATGTGAAGGGTTTTGCCTTAACACTGTACCCGCATCCGTCTTATGGTTACTTGGTTGCCAAGGTAAGGGGTATTTTCCCGCTTACTTTTGAATCTTTTTTGAATTTTGAATTTCGAAATTCGAAGAGTTGGTGGAAAGATAGGAACAGTCCAAACATCTGAAACGTCGTGCGACCGTTTCTTCTGACTGTGTCAGATCGTGCAGGAAGTTATGGTGACGTGACAGTACATGGTCATTCCAGACGCTTTTTCAGGCGCGTGGGCGCGATTTTTCGGGCGCGTGGCCGCGAAATTAATGGTACGCGTCCTGTCAACAGCTGTTGCCAGACTGCTTTTTGCCACGTGTCATAGTTTCATTGCACCTTCGATTTCTCTCTCCTCCGCATTAAATTCATCGCATTAATTGCGATTAATATATAAAGGGGGAGAGGGCTCTTTGCAATCCACACCTTCACCCTTCTCTTCTTCTTTTTAGCGATTTCCGGCAAATACTCCCCTTTTCAGGCAAGCATTTTCCCGAAATCGCTCTTTCTGCAAAATGTTTTCTCGTGATCTTGAGTCTTCGGCCGATGATAAGAGCACTGCTGGTGAGTGCCAATGTGCTCTGCCCGTCGATCAGTACCGGTATGTTGTTAGGAAGTTCATGCTCGATCCTTTCGAGCCTGAGTTTCCTGAACCCCATCAGACCGTGTACGATGCCCCCAGAGGCAAGATCGGGGTTTATGCAGCATTCTTTGTCTATGGGAATCTTAGGTTCCCATTGACAAAGTTTGTTTACCGTGTCCTTGAGAGGCACGGTGTGCACCTGACCGAGGTGCATCCGATGGCGATTGCCAAGGTTCGGCACTTCGAGTGGGTGTGCCGGATTCTGGGCATTGAACCCTATGTGGACCGTCTGATGACCTTCTATAGTTGGAGGTGCATCCAGGGGTGGTACACCCTGACACCCCGGATCAAGGGTTTGAAGATTTGCGCGACCGAGCGCAGTCTCCGATCGTGGAAGCGGGAGTTCTTCTACATTTCTGCCCGCGCCATCCCCATTGCCATGAAGTTTAAAAATGGCCAAGCCATTCTGAGCCACCACGCCACCAACTACCAGGAGGCGGAATGGTTTGCGAAGATATCCCGGGTCCAATCTCCGGTTTACCGGTTTGCGGAGTCCGGGATGGTGATGCTGGGGATGAGCCGGGTATGGAAGGAGGCGTCTCAGGTTCCCATCCTTCTCGAATACGGTTTGAACTCTACTCCTTATGGTATGTCTTGTCTTTCTTGCTGATATGAGTTTGCCTTCTAACTGTTTCTTTTCTTTCAGAGGGGAACAATTTGGAGTCGCTCCTGTACCCGCGGGAAGCTGACGGTCCCGTGCGGGTGGGTACTCGTGCTCTTGACGAGAACGAGTTGCCCATCCTGGAGCAAACAGCGGATCGGTTTGTGGAGGTCTATCCGCTGGGCCACGAGATCCTGAGCCACCGGCGGCCAGGTAAGCCGTTATTCTCTCCTCCACCCCTCAGTGCTGTACCCGCTGCTGGAATTCCTGACATCCTGTCTTCTTCTGAGGAATCCGCAGATGGTCCTCCGTTAGTGCGGAAGAAGAGGGCTGCCGGCGGGAAAGGGAAGGAGAAGGCGGCCTCCACAGCCGATCCAGTGCTCCTATCTGACACTGAGTCAGATAGTGAAGAGGTGGCGGGGAACCCCGGTGGTGAGAAGACCACTGTTCCGGAGGCCACGACTGTTACCTCCGGAGAACCAATGACGACGACGGTGACCGGTATCAAGAGACCGGCTCCATCGGGTTCGTCCCCACCCGTCCGTACGTTCAAGCTCAAGAAAACCCGTAAGTACAAACATCCTTATCTTTGTAGATTTCACTTTATAAATTTATTGACACTTATCTTCTTGTGCAGGCGTGGATGTTGACGCATTCCAGGGTGGAGCGCAGGGGAGTACCTCTCCGCCAATGACGGTAGGCTCGGTCAGCCTACCTGAGGCGTCGACCCAGGCGCCTGCGCCTGCTTCCGCTGGTCCAGTTGCTCACTCCTTTGAGCCGACTGTTCCAGCCGAGATGACGTCACCGCCGGTGGTGAGTGCGATTTTTACAGCATCCTTCACCGAGCCGGCGGTTACTGTTGCTGCTGACTCCGCGGCGGCGACCGCGGCGGACACCATGCCTCCGCCATCGACTGCGGCGGAAACCATGCCGCCCCCGCCATCGGCCTCGACGGCCGAACCTTCAGGTACGCGCGGGGCTTCTCGCCAATCTTTGTTACCTTCCCATCTGCCTGACCTTTTGGATGGATTTCCCTTAGGTTCAGGTGATGGGTTCGGTGGTTATCGGCCTGTGATCGACCCTACAGGTGCGTAGGGTTCTTTTGGCCTTTATGTATTTTTTATCATCTTTTCCTAACTGCTTTGTTTCTTTTGCAGTGTCGGATTCCAATGAAGTGTATGTTCCAAGATGAAACATTCGCCGAGGAACAACCCTTCGCACACCTGTGGAGTGCGTGGAGTGGGCTCGCCACGCTGCTCCCCATGGTGCGTTGGGGGAAGCCATGGTTAGCTACCAGGAGGGTAGGCTAACCAACGAGCTTCGGGTTCTCCTGGCCCGGATGCAGCCACGCGTCGAGCTGCTTTGTCGTGAAAACGACAAGTTGAAAGCAGCTCGCGTTAAAGAAGTATCTCAGGCGCGTGCTCTCCGGGAGGAGAACCAAAAACTAACCGCAGTGGCTGCGGAGAAGGAGAAGGCCTTCAAGGCCCTCGAGGTTGAGGTTCAAGCGCGACTCGAGGCCCGCTCCAAGGCTGCCCAAGCTGTTAACGAACAGCTTCGGCTAGCTAAGGAGACTGCGAGGAAGGCGACCGAGAGGGCCACCAAGGCTGAAGCCGTTGCTGAGCCTTTACGCATGGAGAACGAGGAGCTCAAGGCCAAATTAGAGGCTCTCCAACGTGCTCATGATGCCTTGGCGATGGAAGATGCCAAGAAGCTCCAGGAGATCTTGGACCAGAGGGGCGTGCTTGACCATACCGAGCGGAAGCTTAAGGGCGTCGAAGAGGCTGCCGCAAAGGAAGTGCTACTTGCCAACCTTAACAAAAGCGAAGCCGAACGCGCCTGCACCCAAGCTCAAGCCGCCCTTAAAGAAGCTCTGGTTGCCAAGGAATGGCTTCTTCGAGAAGCGTTGTCTCAGGTATGTCTATCTTCATGTCTTCACGCTTTTCTTTGTAAATAGGGTGTTGACACTTGTATATTTTCTTATGTAGGTTGTGCATCGGGTCTTCTCAGAGACATCTTACGACGATGCAATGAGCGCAGCCCTCAACGCTTCTCACGAGGATGGGGAACGGGTCGGCTTCCTGCTTGGTCTAGGGTTTGTTGAGAAAGGCGTCCCGCCATCCAACTTCCCTTTGTACAATGTAGATACCGAAGCCATATATGACCAAGCAGTAAATCAATACGCCGCCTTCCCGCATCCGGTGGTGGAGAAGGTGAATGAAATTGCTGCTGCTGATGATGGGCTACCTATCCTTAAGGCTTACCTTGAACAGCCACGCTCTACTGACGGCGCTGGTCCAAGTGGAAGTGGCCCTGAAGCCTGATCCTGAAGATCCCTTCCCGCTGCTAGGATAGATTTAGCTTGTATAGATTTACTTTCTTGTAGGCGGGTAGTTACCCGGCCATTCTTGTAACGAATATTTATGAAATGTAAATCTTTGCGCGGCTAAGACCGCTTGATTCATTGGATTCCTTGCTTTATAAACGTTATATGACTTACATACTTTAGTTTAAATTAGCAATTTTCCAAGTGTTTAGAATAAGTTAACCTTTGAACGTGGTAGATAGGTGTGAAGTTTTGCTTCCTCTTCCGTGATTGTGCGGGTAGGACCGTCACTTGCACGTAGTAGGATGGCTAAACTTTACCATCTGACCTGCGTGTAGGTTTACCTTATCTTTGAGGATAAGTTAACCTTTGAACGTGGTAGATAATAGGTGTAAAGTTTTGCTTCCTCTTTCGTGATTGTGCGGGTATGACCGTCACTTGCACTTAGTAGGATGGCTAAACTTTACCCATATCTGACCTGCGTGTAGGTTTTCCTCATCTTTTTTTTTTTTTTTTTTTTTTTTTTTTTAGGATAACCTTTGAACGTGGTAGATGATAGGTTGAAGTTTTGCTTCCTTGTTCGTGATTGTGCGGGTAAGACCGTCACTTTCACTTACAAGGATGGCTAAACTTTACTTACATCTGACCTGCGTGTAGGTTTCCCTTATTTTTAACGTTGTGTTTATGCGGGTTTTGCCGCCTTCCACACGTAACGACTTACTTCTTCCCGTTTATGCGGTAAATACCGGCACCAGTGGGAAGTTCATAAGTATAAAGGTAAACACATTATGAAAGGAGAATCATTTCCATTAGAAGTGGCTCTAGGCCTTTTCTTTACAAGTTTTGGAATTGATCTACATATAACATTTGCGTAATTGAGCTCCATTCCATGTTCTTGGGATGGGAGTGCCATCGAGCCTTTCGAGCCGGTATGCGCCCTTTCCCAGGACTTCTTTGATAATGTATGGCCCTTCCCAGACCGGGGCCAGCTTTCCCGGGCGCTCTTGGTTTGAAGCCTCGTTGTTACGCAGTATGTAGTCTCCTATATTGAAGTTGCAGAGTTTTACCCGCGTGTTGTAGTACTTTTGCATTTGTCGTTTGTAATTCTCTTCACGCACTGCGGCTAAGTCTCTGCGTTCCTCGGTTAGCATAAGATCCAACCGTCTTTCCGCATCATTGTCTTCTGGCTGACTCAAGACCCTTGGTGAGGGTAGACCAATTTCGACCGGGACCATGGCTTCAGTGCCATAAGTGAGGCTGAACGGGGTTTCTCCCGTACTGGCCTTCTTCAGCGTTCTGTTCGCCCAAAGGACGTGCGGAAGCTCGTCCACCCAGCCGGATCTGTGTTCCGATAGTCTCTTCTTGATGCCTTCGACAATGCTCTTATTTGCTCTTTCCACCTCACCATTACCTTGCGGGTGTGCCACTGAGGTAAAAGTGTGGGTGATTTGAAGTTCTTTTAGCCACTGTTGTAGCTTCTTGTCAGCAAAGTTGGTGCCGTTATCGCTCACCAAATTCTGTGGAAGTCCGAAACGACAAATAATAAATTCCCAAATAAATTTTTTGATATGTTTCGCGGTTGTTTGGGCTAAAGGTTTTGCTTCTATCCACTTGGTGAAGTAGTCGATGGCTACCACTAGGAACTGAACATTTCCTGCTGCTGTAGGAAATGGGCCTGTCACATCGATGGCCCACTTTTGAAATGGCCATGAAGAAGTGACTGGAACCAGTTCATTCTTCGGGCGGTGCGTGTTGGGTGCGTAAAGCTGGCAAGACCTGCATTTTCTGATGTATGCCAGTGCATCCGTATGCATCCCCGGCCAAAAGTATCCCGCGTTGTTTAGCTTGGCTACAACAGCGCGGGGACCTGCGTGTACTCCACAGATGCCTTCGTGTACTTCCCTTAGGAGGTAGTCAGCATCTTGGTTGTCCACGCATCTTAAGAGTGGGCCAAGAAAGTTACGTCTGTAAAGGATGTCATTGACGAGTTGATAATTCAGTGCTTTACAGCGTAGTTTTCTTGCCTGTGTTTTTGACTCTGGTAGCGTTCCTGCTGCAAGGTAATTTATTATTGGTGTCATCCACGTTTCTGTACCGGTTTGGATGACACAAATTTCCTTGTGCGGGACTGATGGTGCTTCGAGGAGTTCAATGCGGATGTCCTTTCCCAAGTGGGTGAAGGCTAGTGATGCAAGCTTGCTTAACGCATCCGCATATTTGTTTTCGCTGCGCTTGACGTGTATGACTTTACAATCATTAAAATCACGCATAAGGGTTTTTGCCTGGGCGAGGTACAGGGCCATTGTGTCGTTCACAGCCGTGTACGTCCCATTTATTTGGTTGGCCACCAGCATGGAATCCACGTGGGCTTCCAAGTTTTTCACTCCCATCTTACACGCAATTCTCAATCCGGCCAAGAATGCTTAATATTCGGCTTCGTTATTCGTACTTGGAAAATCCAACCGAATAGCGTAAGTATATTCTTGGCCTGCTGGGTTGGTTAATTTTAACCCTGCGCCTGAACCCTCGTTACTGGCTGCTCCATCAGTGTAGAGTCGCCAGACATCATTGATGTCCTGTGCTGGGGAGGGTTGAGCCTCCTCCTGGCACTCTTTCTCCCGCGAAGCGGGGACTTCTGCAATAAAATCGGCCAGGACCTGGCCTTTTATGGCTGGTCTTGGCTTGTACTTAATTGCATATTCTCCCAATTCAATTGCCCATTTGGCTAGACGTCCCGATAATTCGGGTTTGCCTAGAACGTTTGAGAGTTTGAAGTTGGTGAGAATGGTGATTGGGTGGCCCTGGAAATATCGTCTTAACCTGCGTGAAGCGTGTATAAGTGCTAAGACCAATTTTTCGAGGGTAGAGTACCGGGTTTCTACGTCTGTTAGTACACGGCTAACATAATAGATTGGCATCTGGATGCCTTTTCGTTCTATTAGCAGGACTGCCCCGGTTGCTCTATCTGTTGCGGAAAGGTATAGGATTAACTCCTCTCCCGCTTGTGGTGCTGTAAGTGTTGGGAGTTCGATCAGGCGTGACCGAATCTCCTGAAAAGCTGCTTCCGCTTCTGGTGTCCAGCGGAAGTGCGTTTTCTTTAAGCAGTTTCTCAATGTTGACACGAAAGGAAACGACTTATCCGCATGGTTTGCCAAAAAGCGATTAAGTGCGACTAGTCGTCCATTCAGTGTCTAAGCCTGTTTGATGGTGGTAGGTGATTCCATTTTAACAATGGCTTCGACCTTTTCAGGGTTCGCTCTGAAGCCATCTTTAGTAACAATGACTCCCAAGAACTTCCCTTCTTCCATCCCAAATGAACACTTGCTCGGGTTGAGCTTCATGTTTATCTTTCTGAGCGTGTTGAAAGTTTCTTCAATGTCTTTCAACATCGCTTCTGGCTCGGGGCTTTTGATGACCAAATCATCCATATAGACTTCCAAGTTTCTCCCGATTTGGGCATGAAACTCTTTGTCCATCAGTCGTTGGTACGTGGACCCTGCATTCTTAAGTCCGAATGGCATCATTTTATAACAAAATGTACAATCGGGCGTCCGAAATGCGGTTTTGTCCTGGTCATCTACGGCCATGTGGATTTGATGGTACCCCTTATACGCATCCAAGAAGCATTTAAGGCGAAATGGTGCCAACGAATCCACCTTAAGATCAATTTCTGGTAACGGATAACAATCTTTGGGGCATGCTTTGTTCAAATCTTTGAAATCTATGCACATGCGCCATTGTTTGTCATTCTTCGGTACCATTACGGGATTTGCAACCCATGTTTGATATCTACTAACGCGTACGATGCCTGCGTCAAGGAGTTCCTTGACTTGGGTTCTACACGCGTTAGTTTGTTCAGGCCCCATTAGTCTGCGCTTTTGTACGACTGGCGTAACAGCCGGATCGCACTTGAGCTTATGCTCCGCCTTACTTCGGGGTACACCAGTCATGTCAGCTGGTGCCCACGCAAAGATGTCAGCGTTTTTCTGCAGTAAGCGTTTGAGTAGGGTGCGGGTGGGATCAACGATTGTTGGTCCAATGGTAACGGCCTGGTCGGGGTATTTGCCATTGAAGGCCCATTTTTCCGGTTCGGTGATGGTTGGTTTAGCCATTTTCGGTTTGGGTTTAGATGAGACAGATGCGATGCATACCTGGGGAATGCCAGTGATCATCGCTACACCCTCAGCTGTTGGCCATCCCATCATGCCGTGGACTGAAGATACCACGGCGTTGAATCTTGCCATCCCGTCTCTTCCGAATAGGATGTCGTACGTGTGGTGTGGCTTTTTCATCACGACAAAATCCACGTCTTCTGTGCGTGAATGATTCCCATCGGTAAGAGTAACGGGGAAAGATAGGATACCCAGGGGGGTTTCTGTACTACCGTCAAACCCTTCCATTGAAGCGTAGACCGTTTCCAAGCGTTCTTTGTCTTCATCATCCAACTTATCAAAGAACTGCCTGTACATCACTGTCGACGAAGCGCCGTTGTCAGCAAGAGTGCGGGAAGTGATGTAATGCCCCAGCTGGCTTCTGATGACGATGGGGCCTTCTTTGCTGGGGCCTCCTGGCACTCGCGGGAAGCGCACCTCAGCTTCCTTCCACGCGCATGGTTCTGTCACTCGTCTTTTTCTTCCTCTGACCTTGCCATGAACCATGTTGATGCTGATGTCGACGGGCTTTCGTCCGTTACCTCTGTACCGGTTGTCATTCCTTCCTTCCTTCCTGATTGATGCCACGAGATGTGCAAGTCTTCCATCCTTGACAAATGTCTCAACAATATCCTTCAAGGATGTGCACTCTTCAGTACCATGACCCTTTTGTAACACCCCGACCAAAGGCGGATTATACATCGGGGCGCCACATATTGTTTCATTACTCGTGACACTATTGGGTGTCAATATTTAATAAATACATTCATTCGCGCACGCGCAAAGTAAAAATAAGATAACATAAATCATCATAAATTATAAATCATAATATTCGAACAGCAATAACTTGTCTTGATACATTTTAATCTAGGTCCAAAATATAGAAAACTTCCTACGTGTCCACAAGCTCCAAAACAGCTACTGCAAACCTGAACATGTGTTAAAATAAACGTCAAACACTTGCGTGTTGGTGAGAAATCAAGTTTAATACAATACATAGATAACAATAAATCTGCGCGCAACATGTGTATGTCTGGGTTTCAACAAGGGTGTAATCAGATCGGGACCAACTCTAAGAGACAAGACTGCCAGTGCTCACAATTGAGCTCACAAACAAGACTAACTGTGCAAGTGTAACAAAAGAGAAAATCATAAACGATAGTTCTCCCGTGTTCATCTAATGGTACCATGAGAACTGCGGAATAGACCGACAAGACGGTTAATGATCCACACATACAAATAAACAGCCAAGTCTACGTCCTCAACACATGGGATACTGCGCGACTAAAGTTCATAAACAAGTTTAAGACTCTAAGTTTGTATGAACACATGAACATCCCAAAACATTAAAAGCAAAAAGGGATTAGGTACGAGATTACTCACTTGATAAACGATGCGGTGTAAGATAAAGCAAGAACCAACTTTAAACAAGCACAAGTTAACCTATAAATAAGATTATTGTTTTAATGGTTGGTTTTAAGTCTTGATTATAAGTTAGCATAATTAATAAGTAAATTATTATATATATTACCGGAAAAGCAGGACAGAACAGGGAGGAAGACGGAGGCAGAGAGGGAGGCGGCAGAGAGAGCAAGGAAAACAGGAGAGAGTAAGTGTTTTGTGTGTGTAGTGTTAGGAAAATAATACTATTATTTATAGAGAAAACCCTAGGAGACATAATCCCTAGAAAAGGGGAAAGGATCTTAACAGGATCAAGCAAAAGATATCAAAAAGCAAAAGAATCCAAAAGCAAAAGATATGGAAAGATATGGCAGCTGCAGAGGCAAGATAAAGCTGTCAGGGAACAGTAAAAAAGGCATGGGCGGTTCAGAAAAAGGTACAGGTCGAGCATGGAAAAAGCAGATCTCAAAAGATAATGTCAGTCACTTTATCTGCCAACCAATGGGGTTGGTACGCATGCTGCGCCGAAAGTAACTATTCAGACATTAGATAGGTTAGGTCAACAGCTCAGAAGAAAAGACATTTACAAAAGCAAACGGCTAGAATAAACAGAAGATACAAGGGTTAAGCGTGGGAAGGCTGAGTGCGCGAGCGCGAAGGCTGGCACAACAATCCTTAGCGCACTGCGGGAAGAATCACAAATCCTTAGCGTGCTGCGTGAAGAACTAGAATTCTAAGCGCATCGCGGGAAGAACATACATTCTTAGCGCATTGCGGGAAGAACATGCATTCTTAGCGCGCTGCGAGAAGAGTTCTCTTCACGCATCGCAGGAACAAGATGTCTTCACGCAGGCTTCCATGTAAGGAGTCTGGCGCGTGGAGCTGCAGACATCCTTAGGCGGGAAGAACCAAAGGACAAGCAAAGAGTTAGAAGAAAAAGAGGGAAACAAGGCTTAAGGGCGGGACGGCGACAAGAGGGAAAAGAAGGCGGAAAGAGAGGAGAGGGACGGGACGGCGGAAAGAAAGAGAGAGAAAGAGGCGGGAAGGAAAATATATTATTATTATTAAAAATAAAGTATAAGTATAAATAAATATTAAATCATAAAAGAAAGAGTTCGGGTAAGGGAAACGGGTACCTGGGTCGGGTCGGATCAGGGCAGATGTCACAGTCTCCCCTACTTTAAGAAATTTCGTCCCGAAATTTATCTCGAAGTAGGTTGCGCAGAGAACAGGTGCGGGTACTTGATCTTCATTTGATCTTCCCTTTCCCATGTAAACTCGGCTCCGCGCTTGGACTCCCAGCGAACTTTCACGATAGGGATACGACTGCGCTTGGTTTGCTTAACCTCGCGATCCATAATCTCAACAGGCTTCTCAACGAAATGCATAGATTCATCAATTTGAACTTCATCAAGTGGAATGTGAAGGTTCTCGTCAGCTAAACACTTCTTGAGATTGGATACATGGAACGTTGGATGCACATTACTGAGCGCGGGCGGCAGGTCAAGTCTGTAGGCAACTTTTCCCACACGCGCGAGAATCTTGAATGGACCAACATAACGAGGAGCAAGCTTACCTTTCTTCCCAAAGCGGACAACACCTTTCCAAGGCGACACTTTGAGGAGAACAAGATCACCAACTTGAAATTCGAGAGGCTTTCGCCTACGATCTGAGTAACTCTTCTGTCGGCTTCTGGCAGTCAGCAGATGATCACGGATCTTGGCGATTTTATCAGTTGTCTCTTGAACAAGTTCGGGTCCTGTGATTTGAGTTTCACCCACTTCGCTCCAACAAATCGGGGAGCGGCACTTACGACCGTAAAGTGCTTCAAATGGGGCCATACCAATACTGGAATGATAGCTGTTATTATAAGAGAACTCGATCAAAGGCAGGTGCGAATCCCAATTACCTCCAAAATCAAGAACACAAGATCGGAGCATATCCTCAAGAGTTTGAATAGTTCGCTCAGACTGACCGTCAGTCTGAGGATGATATGCCGTACTCATGTCCAAGCGAGTTCCTAGCGCAAATTGGAGAGATTTCCAAAAGCGAGATATAAAACGGCCATCGCGATCGGATATGATGCTCAAAGGAGTACCATGGCGGCAGACAATTTCCTTGACATAAAGCTGCGCGAGTTGCTCAACACGGTAGTTTTCACGAATGGGCAGAAAGTGAGCAGACTTAGTCAATCGATCCACTATTACCCAAATGCTATCATGTTTGCTTGCTGTCAAAGGTAACTTGGTAATAAAGTCCATCGCTACACATTCCCATTTCCACGTAGGAATTTCTGGTTGTTCGAGCAAACCAGATGGGCGTTGGTGTTCAGCTTTTACTTTAGAACAAGTCAGACATTTAGCTACGAACACAGCAATATCCTTTTTCATACCGGGCCACCAATAAGTTATGCGCAAATCCTTGTACATCTTATTAGCGCCAGGATGAACGGAATATCGAGATTGGTGCGCTTCACTCAGGATATCAGCGCGAAGATTCTCATCAAAGGGAATCCAGATGCGATTAAGATAGCAGAGAATTCCACTCAGATTAGGGACAAAGAGTGCTTCCGCGCCACACGCTAACTCGGCGCGAAGGTTACCATTACTGATGGATGCGCGCTGCGCGTCACGAATACGCGATTCAAGGTTGCTTTGAATCGGCGCGAAGTGAAGCTGCGTGCGCGGCAAAATACAGTTAAGCTGGCAGGGTTTTCGGCTGAGCGCATCGGCTAACACATTAGCCTTACCAGGATGATACCGGATCTCACAATCGTAATCGCTGATGAGTTCGTTCCATCGGCGTTGTCTCATGTTAAGTTCCTTCTGATCAAAGATATGCTGAAGGCTTTTATGGTCAGTGTAGAGGATACACTTAGTACCATAAAGGTAGTGTCTCCAGATCTTCAAGGCAAAAACAACTGCACCTAGTTCGAGGTCGTGAGTTGTATAATTCTTTTCATGAACCTTAAGTTGCCTTGATGCGTAAGCGATAACCTTGCCTCGTTGCATAAGAACACAACCGAGACCTTGGTTGGATGCATCGCAATACACGACAAGATCATCATTACCCTCAGGTAGCGCAAGAACAGGAGCTTCACACAACAAACGCTTGAGCGTTAGAAAGGCTTCTTCTTGCTTCGAGCCCCAAATATACGGTTTACCTTTGTGCGTTAGAGCTGTTAAAGGCAATGCGATCTTTGAGAAGTTCGAAATGAAGCGCCGGTAATAACCAGCTAAGCCCAGAAAGGAACGGATCTCAGAA
Source organism: Bidens hawaiensis (assembly GCF_021521415.1). Taxonomy (NCBI): domain Eukaryota; kingdom Viridiplantae; phylum Streptophyta; class Magnoliopsida; order Asterales; family Asteraceae; genus Bidens; species Bidens hawaiensis. The sequence goes on from NW_027493246.1 coordinate 265,557, forward strand.
GGAGAGGATGGCGTAATCCAGTTCTTGATTGCTTCAATTTTGGATGGGTCGACATGAATACCCATCTTGTTCACAACATGGCCAAGAAACTGTACTTCATCAGACCAGAATTCACACTTGGAAAGCTTGGCAAAGAGCTGCTCGGCTCTAAGCTTTTGCAACACCAATCGGAGATGTTGCTCATGCTCGGCCTTGGTCTTAGAATACACCAGAACATCATCGATAAACACAATCACGAATTTATCCAAGAAAGGCCTACACACCCGATTCATTAGATCCATGAAAACAGCGGGTGCGTTGGTTAAACCGAAGGACATGACCAAGAATTCAAAATGGCCATAACGAGTTCGAAAAGCAGTCTTCGGAACATCTTCATCGCGGATGCGCAACTGGTGATAGCCAGAGCGGAGATCAATCTTCGAGAAACAAGAGGCACCTTGGAGTTGATCAAAGAGGTCGTCAATACGCGGTAAGGGATACCGGTTTTTAATGGTGAGTTTGTTCAACTCGCGGTAATCAATACACATGCGAAACGAACCATCTTTCTTTTTAACGAACAACACCGGAGCACCCCAGGGCGAAGAGCTAGGGCGAATGAATCCTTTAGCAGTCAACTCTTGAAGTTGGCTTGCCAATTCTTGCATCTCAGCGGGCGCAAGACGGTAAGGAGATTTAGCTACGGGGGAAGCACCAGGGACAAGATCAATACGGAACTCGACTTCACGAGCGGGAGGGATACCAGGAAGATCATCAGGAAAAACTTCAGGGAAATCACGCACAACAGGGATATCGCGAAGCTTCTTCTCTTCAGCAGGTTTAACCACATGGGCTAAGAATGCAACACACTTCTTCCGCATGAGTCTTCGGGCTTCGGCGCAAGACATAAGCTTAAGACCGCGGGAGGGTTTTTCGCCGTAAATATGAAGATCGCCATTTTCTCGAGGAATGCGAATCAACTTCTTGGCGCAATTAACTTCGGCGCGATTATGCGAGAGCCAGTCCATACCAATAATAACATCAAAGCTTCCAAGAGGCATGGGGATGAGGTCGATCAGAAAATCGTTTTCGTTAAGGTTAAGCGTACAATCTTTAATCACCGAGTTAATTAAAACAGTTTCACCGTTAGCCAATTCAACTGAAAAATCTTCTTTTAAATCGTTGCGCGGTCGCGCAAGCTTCTGCTCGAAGGCGCGAGAGATAAAACTTCGATCGGCGCCAGTATCAAAAAGTACAGAAGCATAAAATCCGTTAAGCAAAAATGTACCATTAACTACGTCATTATTCGCTTGCGCTTGGTGCGCGGTTATGTTAAAAGCTCGTCCACGCGTCACTTGGTTTGAAATCTGGTTCACCGGATTCGCTTGTGTGATTTGCACTTGTAGTCTCGGGCACGCGTTCCGGAAATGACTGGGATCACCGCAGTTAAAGCACGTTCTGGGTCGTGGGTTTTGGTAGGTTGGTTGAGGGTTTTGCGGGTAGACCGGTGGTGTTGGCGCAATTGGATTGGCGGGAAGGACTCTACAGTTCTCAGCAGTGTGACCAGTACGGCCACATCGGTTACAAAGTCGACACGGGGTTTGGGTTGGGTGGTGAAATCTACAGGTTGGGCAGAAGGGATGGTTTCCTGTGTAAGGTTTCTTAGTTGGTGGGGCAGGGAGTGCTGGATTGGTTAGGGCATAGTTGTGAACTACAGGAGGAGTTGGGTAAGCTGACAGAGGGTTAGGCGTGTAAACTGGAGGGTGGTATGCGGGTTGCTGGACAATGGGCGGGTTGGTAAGCGCGTAAGCTTGTCTGCGCCTACGTTTCTGGTTATGGTTTGAGGGTTCAGGTTTGGTTTCTGTTGGTTCAGGGACAGTCTTGGTGAGTTTGGTCTTTTCTGTTCCCCGCAGGAACAGGGTTCCTGCTCTGACATGGTTGTCGCTGAGCACAGCGGCCAACTCGATGGCGTCAGAGAGGGTAACTGGGTTTCTGGCCCATACAGAATCTTGAATTTCCATGGGGAGACCCCCAAGGAATTTCTCTATGGCTCGGCGGGAAGGGGTAACAAGGTGAGGGACAAGCAAACTTAGTTCATGGAAGCGCGTCGCGTACTCGCGCGCTTCTCCGCTGTATTGCTTCAAGTTCCAGAATTCTTCCTCCAGGCGCTTAACTTCGTTGGGAGGGCAGAATTCTCGCGTAAGAATTTCCTTGAATTCCTCCCATGTCATGCTAGAAGCAGCCTCTGCGCCACGCGCATGAGCTACTCCATTCCACCATGTAAGCGCTCTGGATTCCAGGACACTGGAAGCATATAGGGTTCGTCTGTCTGAGGGGCATTGGGTGTGGAGGAAAGTGTTTTCAATCTTTTCGAGCCATTGGAGCATCACGGTGGCTCCTTCAAGACCTGTGAACTTTGGAGGGTTACCCGCGTTAAAGGACTTAATGTTGTAACCAGAGGTGTTGGTATTGTTTTGGCTCAAAGCTTGGGCTATTGCGGCGGCCATTTCCTGGGAACGTTGCTGTCTACGCATGCGCGAGGCTTCTCTTCTCTGAAATCGGCGAGATAGCGGAGGCATTCTATAAAAGTTTTAATTTTGGTTAATGTCTTAGCGCAAAGTATAATCTCATAAAGCTTGGTTTCGCAGGGTTAGATACTATCAAAAGTTAAAGTAGATTAAATGACTTTAAATGCAGACTTAATAAAGGTAACAAATTCGAATCAAGAATCGACAATTCATGTATCACCATGACTTTCCGAATTCCCAATTTAAAATATACGAGCAAACGAGTATTGGAGATTGACGATTCATGTATCACCATGACTTTTCAATCTTCAATATAAAATACACAAGAAAATGAGTATTGGAGGTTGACAATTCATGCATCACCATGACTTTTCAAGCCTCCAACCTCAGAACATAATCGTAAATGGAAATTGAAAATCAACTATTCATGTATCACCATGACTTTTCGGATTTTCAAACCCAACAAACGAATATGTAAGAAAAATCAATAAAAATCGAAATTCAACAAAAATCGAAATATCGCGACATAAAACATAAAATCATATACTGCGCAAGCGCGAGCATATTCATAAATAACGAGTAATTAACAATAAGCGCGCAAACATGAGATTTCTCTCATGCGCGAGAAGGGACTCTTAGGTATTCTAGGCCGTTACGTCTAACCACCTATCCTAAAGTCAACGAGCTCTGATACCAATCTGTAACACCCCGACCAAAGGCGGATTATACATCGGGGCGCCACATATTGTTTCATTACTCGTGACACTATTGGGTGTCAATATTTAATAAATACATTCATTCGCGCACGCGCAAAGTAAAAATAAGATAACATAAATCATCATAAATTATAAATCATAATATTCGAACAGCAATAACTTGTCTTGATACATTTTAATCTAGGTCCAAAATATAGAAAACTTCCTACGTGTCCACAAGCTCCAAAACAGCTACTGCAAACCTGAACATGTGTTAAAATAAACGTCAAACAATTGCGTGTTGGTGAGAAATCAAGTTTAATACAATACATAGATAACAATAAATCTGCGCGCAACATGTGTATGTCTGGGTTTCAACAAGGGTGTAATCAGATCGGGACCAACTCTAAGAGACAAGACTGCCAGTGCTCACAATTGAGCTCACAAACAAGACTAACTGTGCAAGTGTAACAAAAGAGAAAATCATAAACGATAGTTCTCCCGTGTTCATCTAATGGTACCATGAGAACTGCGGAATAGACCGACAAGACGGTTAATGATCCACACATACAAATAAACAGCCAAGTCTACGTCCTCAACACATGGGATACTGCGCGACTAAAGTTCATAAACAAGTTTAAGACTCTAAGTTTGTATGAACACATGAACATCCCAAAACATTAAAAGCAAAAAGGGATTAGGTACGAGATTACTCACTTGATAAACGATGCGGTGTAAGATAAAGCAAGAACCAACTTTAAACAAGCACAAGTTAACCTATAAATAAGATTATTGTTTTAATGGTTGGTTTTAAGTCTTGATTATAAGTTAGCATAATTAATAAGTAAATTATTATATATATTACCGGAAAAGCAGGACAGAACAGGGAGGAAGACGGAGGCAGAGAGGGAGGCGGCAGAGAGAGCAAGGAAAACAGGAGAGAGTAAGTGTTTTGTGTGTGTAGTGTTAGGAAAATAATACTATTATTTATAGAGAAAACCCTAGGAGACATAATCCCTAGAAAAGGGGAAAGGATCTTAACAGGATCAAGCAAAAGATATCAAAAAGCAAAAGAATCCAAAAGCAAAAGATATGGAAAGATATGGCAGCTGCAGAGGCAAGATAAAGCTGTCATGGAACAGTAAAAAAGGCATGGGCGGTTCAGAAAAAGGTACAGGTCGAGCATGGAAAAAGCAGATCTCAAAAGATAATGTCAGTCACTTTATCTGCCAACCAATGGGGTTGGTACGCATGCTGCGCCGAAAGTAACTATTCAGACATTAGATAGGTTAGGTCAACAGCTCAGAAGAAAAGACATTTACAAAAGCAAACGGCTAGAATAAACAGAAGATACAAGGGTTAAGCGTGGGAAGGCTGAGTGCGCGAGCGCGAAGGCTGGCACAACAATCCTTAGCGCACTGCGGGAAGAATCACAAATCCTTAGCGTGCTGCGTGAAGAACTAGAATTCTAAGCGCATCGCGGGAAGAACATACATTCTTAGCGCATTGCGGGAAGAACATGCATTCTTAGCGCGCTGCGAGAAGAGTTCTCTTCACGCATCGCAGGAACAAGATGTCTTCACGCAGGCTTCCATGTAAGGAGTCTGGCGCGTGGAGCTGCAGACATCCTTAGGCGGGAAGAACCAAAGGACAAGCAAAGAGTTAGAAGAAAAAGAGGGAAACAAGGCTTAAGGGCGGGACGGCGACAAGAGGGAAAAGAAGGCGGAAAGAGAGGAGAGGGACGGGACGGCGGAAAGAAAGAGAGAGAAAGAGGCGGGAAGGAAAATATATTATTATTATTAAAAATAAAGTATAAGTATAAATAAATATTAAATCATAAAAGAAAGAGTTCGGGTAAGGGAAACGGGTACCTGGGTCGGGTCGGATCAGGGCAGATGTCACACCTTTGTCCCGTGGAAATCACAGGATTTGCTTTGATCCGCATTAGGTTTCTGCCGGATCAATGGGGCTTTTGGCCATGGCAATTTTTCCGTGGCAAATATCTCCGTGACGCTCTTGGTGAGTGGCGTCCACCGGTGTTTTCGGTTTGAAGGGTGTGTGTTGTCCCTTCCGCCAACAAGAGGGCGAGAGCTGGATGAGGTGTCAAAGTTTACCCTTGACTGCCAAATACCTAGCCTCCTCTTTTTGTTCTGCCGGGCGATCCGGACATTGTTCTCTCTTGTCCTCTGCGTGTAGAGGTGTGTACTCTGGGGAAGATCCCTTCCCAGTTGCTTTTCCGTCTCGGCAAAGCGCTTTGCCGCCGTCATGATGGCATCCCATGTTGATGGCATGCCATCCTTACCCGTCAATGTGCGGATAAGTTCTGGGTATTCGGCGCCTTGGATGAAGGCGGCGCGAACCAGATCCTCACTTATGTTGCCGAGACTTAGCTTTTTGGAGTTGAAGCGGGTGATGAAGTCTAGTAAAGATTCATCCTCCTCTCTCACGCAGTTGAGGATCGTCCACTGCTCTTCAGTGTACTTCCTCTGTTGGCTGAAGTGCTGGCTGAACTTGTTCTGAAAGTCCGCCCAGTCATATATGTGGTGGATCGGTAAACGATCGAACCATGCCCTGGCTGCTCCGACCAGAGTCATCTGGAACATGTAGCACCACGTGGGTTCCGTCCAGTTGCTGACGGTAGCCCCCGCAATGAACCTGTTCAAATGGTCGTCTGGGTCGGATAGACCATCATAAGTGCCAATGTTGGACATCTGTTTGGCACTTCTCGGGGCGATTGCTTCCGCAATGTCCCTTGCGAATTTTGACTTTCCTGCATTTGTAGCAGTTGGTCTAAAGGTTTTGGAGAAGTCACGCGGGTTTCTCTCCGCGATTGGTTTAAAAGCTTCCCCAAAATTCCTTTTTGGTTGGACGTCCGTTTCCTTACGCTTCCCTTTCGCCTTATGGCGAGGGTTTGCGTCGGTATCGGACTCCAACTCGTCGTCTGAGTACTCGCACTCACTGCTCATATTGAGGTGTTGGCGAGTACTGCCGAATTCGTCAGCCTGTTGAGCTGAACGCAAGCGTTCATCCAATTCGGCTTGGAATTCTCTTTGCCGTGCTTCGGCCCACGCCTTCACTTGATCTAGTGTTTGGCGAGGGGCCCTTGTTCGTTTTTCCAACTGGGTGTCAGTGAACCCCAGTGGAATATTTACTGCACTTGCCCCGGCTTGGGTAGTCGGGGTAGTGTTCGTAAGATTTATGTAACCGCCGGTGTTCCCCCCAGTTGCTGGGGTTGTGATTACCGGGGTTTCTTGGTCGGTTACTGGCCTTTGGACCGGAGTAACGTTAACCATTTCTTCAGAAATTGTGAAAAAACTAAAATAGTTCTAGCTTTTATGCACGGATGGCGCCAATGAAGAAACACTAAGTGAACCCTGGATAGATTATAGATAATCTGGGGGTTAAGTAATGTTTCCCACGGATGAGATCTAGCTGAGAAGGTTGTTCTTCAGGAGACCTGCAAAACAGACACCGTAAGCTCGTCACTGAGAAGGGGGGGTTCCTCCTTGTGACCACCCTCCGGCGTGAGAATCATACTAGGTTGCTCTGAATATAAGAGTATATTAAGAGATTGCTAGATAAGATTGAGATATCAGATGATCTTACCATTCCAAGATGTTGGAGTATTTATAGCCGAAGGTAGGTTTCCTAGAAGGTACAGCCGGCTGAATAGTATTCCTGTTCTACCAACAGTGGACTATGCACAGGCCATACTGGTTGGTGGATAGGTTACGGCCAACAGTAACAAAGTCGGCTGCACTATTCCACCAACTGTAGATTATGCACGTCCCCCCTACTGTGGATTATACGCAGGCCATGCTGGTTGGTGAATAGGTTACGGCCAACAGTAACACTATTCTACCAACTGTAGGCTGCGCATGCCCCTCAGTAAGAGTTGGTGAGTAGGCAGCGGCTAATAGTGACAAACAGTACTAGAGGGTGCTCCTCCTCGTACTGTTGTCGGTGAGCTGTCACCCTGTGATTGGCTCATGGGCTGTTCTGGTCAGATTGTCTGTCCTATCCATACCTTGGTAGGTATAGTACAAAAGATCTTTCAGAATCATACGGACTGGCTCATTTTGGCGGGATTGTTCCCGCCTTGCTCATTCCTTCATGTGACTACTGAAGTAGCTATTGTCTTGTGCGTGTAGCCCTGCTGTCTGCGGGTAGCCTTCCCTGATGGCTTGTATCCGCAACTGCGGGAACAGGCGGGGTACTTCACCATTGGGAGGCTTTCCCTGCGTGTACAGCTTGCGTACTGCGCGTAAGGTTCTCTGAGCATGGTGGGTCCTGCGGGAGCAGATGGCCTTTGTGCAGACGTCCCTGTTCAAGGTGAGTCTTGCGGGAACAACTGGGCTCTGCTGGGACCTACCTCTTTAATATGCTTTCCCCATTGACACATGGTGAGTCATTTATCTTAATAAGTTATGGTGATTTGCCAATTTAGTTAACAAAATATGGCCTTGGTGTACTCTGTACTAAACAATGGCGGTCTACATTAATGCACGAAGGTTCGTCTACTGACATAGGTGAGGTTGAGCGATTATTAGAATTATATATTTTTAATTTTTCAAATTTAATGTAATTCATTTGTAAGATGTGTGTTTAATAACAAACAACATATCATGCATGCGTACGTATTTAGCACCAAAATGACTTACTATGGAATAATGTTATTTCGTGTAACAGAACAGTTGAATAGACATTATGTTTTCCAAAAAAATTAAATAAATAGGTTTTTTATTTAAAATTTAAAATGTCATTGCATCGAATTACTGAGGAAAAGTTCATTTGTGACTTCTAAAACATTAGGTTGGGAATTAGTTGATAATCGTCCCACTGGAGAGTACTTGCCGACAACTGATGAAGACTTGTTGGCCAATGGCCACCAAAGAGGACCCATCAGCAATCCCTTAACGATTTTACGTGGATAGGGTTTGGGGAAATTCCTTCGACAATCCATTGGTAATCAGATTACGCAGGCTCATATTATCGACAAACTTTTGCCGATGAACACTTGTCGGTGATGAATTTCAGTGTTGGAGTTCGACAAATATGTTCGTTGGTTAAAGAACGAAAATCAGATCCACAGGATGATCAGGTTCAAAGATTTATAATACAACAATGGTTATAAAGATCACTAAACAAGATTTTTAAAATCAAAAGAGATTTATAAAGATTAACCACCAGTGGTTTCTTAATGGTTCACGATTGGATGTCTTACGAAACAGGAACGTAATATGAAGAGTTTGGATATGCAAATTCATAGTACCAATCATAGGTGAGTTAAATGTTAAATGATAAGTTATAATAGATCGTCATAGATTTTACTTCTCGTTTTAAGGGCTGTTTGGTAGACTCTTAATTGTTTCATTAAGAAGCTTTCTCTGAATCGGTCAGAAGTAGAGTTTGTTTATTTTACTAAAAAGACATATCTTAATTGGTTTTATAGTTCATCATTTAATCTTGAGTCATTGTGTAGTAATTCATGATATTAATTTAGGTTTATATTACACTATTTTATTTATAAAAATATCAGATCATCGTCCCCTACCTACAAGACACAACGTGTTGAAGACTTGATATCAAGTACACATTTTGTCTTTAACTAATTCGGTGTGGTTAAATGTCACATCTAAAACTCTTTTTCTAAATACTACAAAACACTCTTTCAAACCTACATAAGCTCCTTTCCTCTTGATCAAATAATAATGTACGGTTCTTTAATTTGGATAATAAAACTATATATAATACTTAAATCATGTTATATAATTTTGTGTTATGGATATACTATTAATTTTCTAGATTTTTTTTTATGAAAATACACAGCAAATCATAAACTTAAGCAATCGGGTTATTCACGTTAACCCGATTTTTTTTTTTCAAAAACAAACCTGAAACCCGTATTAGAAATTTAGGTTATCTGAGGTAACCCGATTAACACTTTTTAACCCTATTTAACCTAACCTTAATTAGCTTGGTTTGGGTCAGATGGGGTTAATCGGGTACGTATGAGCATTTTAGGCACCCCTAAACTTAAGTGTGTAAGGATTTTACATTCATCACCAATTTTAACCCTGTCATCACGGTCTCAACTTGCTTATGCCTTAACACATTCATCATTGCATTAAGAAAATCTTCAAGAAGAAATCATTATGTTACCCAGTGAAGATATTAAAATGGTCGTTGAGGCGCCCAACATATTAAAGTGAAGTAAGTTTTGAAATCCATAATTAAACTGAAAAAATAAAATAAAAGATTTGTTGGAAGTTAGTTATCACATTTATTTTTTTTTTCTTTTAAGGTACTTTTTGAATCAAACTGTTAGTAATTATTTTGTATCACTGTAAATCAAAATTAACCTGTTGAAAATCAAAACCAAACCAAAAAGTTACTAACTGTTTAGCATCGTTATTAATAAACCGGATATATGTTAATAATTACTAATAAGTATAAATGACAACTTTGGTGCCGCAAAGCAGGTGCAGCAAAGCCCCATTGGGCTGCTTTGCAGCACCTTATTGGTCCGCAACATTTTGTTTTTTATTTTATTTTAATTCTAGTATCGTAACGAACGTAAGAAAACCGACTGAAAGTCAATTTTGCTTTTGTTTTAGTTCCGGTACTGTAACAAACGTGACTAAATATGACCAAATTCATGTGGACTTGTTTTAATTCCGGTATCGTAACGAACATAACGAAAACCGCCCGAATGCCAATTTTGTTTTTGTTTTGGTTCCGATATCGTAATGAACGTGATAAAAACCAACAGAATTTGCGTCGACTTACCACCTCAACACCTGGGACCGACAACACTTAGGTTTTGTTACCGCGCGCCTAGGTTTTACCAACCTGTCCCGGCGCCACACGCCGGGTAACACTACTAGTTGGATATATATTAGAAATTTGTTACAATTTTTGCCTCTCTAAAAAAGAGACTTAGTTAAAATATTTATAAGATGTTTTATGCAAAAATATAATTTCAGCATGGTATTAAGATGAATTTATCGACTTGGATAAACCCGAAGAAGATGAAGAGTGGCTACGCCATGGAAGATGCTCCATGATGGCCAAAACATATTTCGGTTATTTATACATTGTGGTGTTCAGTATATGATTGGCAGGACTCAAAGCTCAGGCTAATTATGACACATAATACGACATAATAGAGCAGGACACCTACGCTAAGGTTATGCGAAAATAAATATTACATTAAGGTTTTTGGATGATATACAAAATTTAGTATGATGCATAAACATTATTTCATGTAATGTTTGCACTTCGTAGGGATACGAACAAACAAAACTTATACATGAAGATAAAGCCGACATGCAAAATGATCACACACATGTCATAGCTTTATGTTAGCTTTGTTTGTAACATGATTTCGACAAAGTGAGCTATTAAGTCACGTGTAACATATTTTATCTTTGTTTTTGTGTACATTAATTTCGATTTTGTATCTACTTTGCTTATCATCTTATATCTTTGTGTTTATAGACAAAGTTGTACGCTTATTAGATTTTGTTAATTGTTTCATTTCTTTAATTAATATTTGCATGATAAGCTTTAATTATAATGCATTTATAGAGAAACTATATTAGCAACTCATCATTGGCTTCAATTATATCGTCCAATCAATCATCCCACTCTCCTTTTGTTTTTATTTTATTTTCTTGTCACTTTCTTATATTTTCTTGTGGATGTTTTTTTTATTTGTTATGGACAGAAAGGCATAAACATAGTAAAAATTGGCATGCTTAGCTAGGAGTTTATTCTGATTCTAACGAGCCATTTAACATATATTTTCTAAATTGGTTATAGAAAGTATATTTATTAAGTTTATTTACATTATTATAATTGATTAAACCAAACTTAAAAGAATTTGTGGATTAAAATATATATATATATAGCTCCCACATGTAAATAGCTAAAGCCAATTTTTAAGAAATCCAAAAAAACTAAATAGGTATGCAACATCTCGTTTTTGTAAGATTCCTAAATTAAAAAAGGGTAAATATAGTGTACTTATTTGAAAAAAAAAAATTTGTAAAGGGGTATAAATATACTTGTTACGATGACTCTTTTTTCAGTTTTTGGGTTTTGGTTTCGGAATACCTACACCTCCCTAAGTTATAACACTACAAATCTATTAGATTTAATAATGATGTTAGAAATATCCTGTAATTATTATAACCTCTAAACATTTAATTAAGTTTTTTCATTACACATAAATGGTCCCTCAAATTTCTTAATGGATTGCTTTTCCCTTTGACCGGATACGTATAATTTAATCACAAGTTAACCAACGCCAACAACATTACTCTGTACGATGATCTTCATAAACATAAATACATCATAATGAGAATCAATGTATATGCAATCTCCAACGAAAGTTTATCTTTCACATAAACCTATAACTTTCGCTTAACTTTGGATATGAATGGACAAGTCATCAATAGCAATAGAGTTACTTCCGATAGTGTGCCTAAAAAAAATTCACATAATAACTTCAAAGCAATTGTAACCGTCATACGTTTTCACAAAGAGTTGCAGAAATTTAACAAAATCATTGTGACGTTTTAACCTCTAGATCAAAAAGGGAAGCATATGAATTTTCATAACATCGAATTAACATGAGTTTTCACGTAGAAAAACATCATGTTTTTTTGGATTGCATTCATGTCTTGTCCGGTCATCGATTTCGTGTATCTACGAATATTTTAATCTAAATGCCATATACACGATTAGATTCAGATTTATCTAGAAAATACAAAATTCAAAACCCACATGAAATACTAATGAAAGAAGACTATTTCTATAGTTAATAAAAAGTATCATTAATTACTACCAAAACAATAAACTTAGTTATTGCTTTTATCCAATTTATAGTTGTTCAAAATATATAATGTTATATGAAAATTGCAGATTTATAATTATAAAAGTTATCATTTGCATTTTTGTTTAACCTTAGTTAATCAGTGATGGAGTGGTAAGGAAGAGACTTGGTGTTTCATGTGACTCAAGATCGATTCATGCCTCCAACATTTAGTTTCAGAGACACCAGGGTGATTATGAGAGACTAGGCGAGTAGGTGGCTTTCATTAGTTGGATCCTTGAATTGAACATGTTTTATCTCATCAAACTGTTGTGTCTTCGGGCGAGTGTTCACGGGCATTGGTCTTAGGTGAGTGTTTTTCCCGGATAAAAAACGAGTGTATCCCAATGTTGTGAATTTAGCCATTAGCCCATTTGGATGATTCGTTGCCCGTTAAAAAAAACTTGAAATATAATAATAAATTTCTTACAACCATTTGTTTCTTGCTAAAAATTAGAGATTAAATCGGCACCGTATAAATACTGAAAATACCGATACTGAATTTTTAAGAATGTGGGTACCAAATACCATACTCAAAACTATTTGTATGGTATGGGTACCGGTATTTGTTTGATAACAAACGCTCATCCCTACTAAAATCAAGGTAAAAAAATACCGAAAATGAAAATTATTTTTGGTTGCATATATATTTTTTTCATTTAGCACCACAAGTGATGGGTGATGAAAGATTCTGCTAATGCTTGCGTTGAAAATTTTAAGTCGTGACACGAAATTATTGGCCACATGCAGAAGCCAACCACAAAACCATCACTAAAAGTTTTTGTTGAATCATTAACGTTCCGTACCAAGAGATCGATATGTATGGAGTATGGACCATCGACCTTTACACTTTATATAACACTTATCTTCCTCTTTTAATATGAGACGTAACGTCCCATAAGATTACTTGTCCAAGATATGAAATCACTTTTATGTTTTGTAATACGTGTTTAGTATATCATGAACATTGAACAATCATTACTAGTTAATTATTAAAGGTCGTTATTGTAATTTGTAAAAGTATGTAAGTACGGGTAAAGTTATGTTTCGTTGATTATAGGGTACGTGAAAATCTCTATAATGTTTTAACTTTAGTTAACAGTCTATGTCAAGATGTTATCTACTTGACACGTTTTATACTTTGTTTGTAACCAACTAAATTATATGCTATTCCTTCAAATTTTACGCGTTATGTAATGCTTGACTAACAAAAGGTAGCACGCCATGTTTGAACCTCAATGAAGGAAGCCATGTTATAAAATTCATACCGCATTATTTGGCTAATTAAGGAAGAAAGGCTCAGTTCTAATTGTGCGTTTGTATGGAATAATTAGGTTCTGAAAAAGGTGAGTATTATAGCTTGGTGGGTAGAAATGGAAAGATACCAACCTGCTTGATGTTGCTAGCTAAACGGAACGTGCATGTCTAGCCAGAGTCGTATGTCCGGTATGTTGGGAGATGGAAGAGTCAGCGGAACACATTTTCGTGTCATGTAATTTTGCCCCAACAACTTGGCGTAGGTGATAGCAAAATGGAGGTTCAAGATTTATGGGAGATATACAAGAATGCAAGGTTTTTAAAACGAAAGGCAAAAATTTTTCATGCAATTTGTCTTATAACAACTTGGTGCCTATGCAAGGAAAGGAAGGATGTGGTGTTTGATTTGAAATGGGCGAATCTTAGTGATACGGTGGATGGTATAAAAGTGTTAGGTTACCTATGGGTGGTTCGAAATAGGTCAAAAAAGGAGGATATAATGTGGGAAAAGTGGCGTTTTATTTGTAGGAGTGAAGCGATTAAGCGGGAGAGTATAGTTTTTGTGTAATTTTATTTCGGTTATAAATACCATCAAACAGTTGGTTATGCCGCATTTGGTTAGTATCTTGTTGTACCGTTTGATGGTTAATAAAAGATTTATTAGTTGTTCAAAAAAAAAGATGAATATTAACCATTAAGCTTCAAAATGATATTGGATGGAAATTTTACACATTTGTCAATTCAAATATATTTTTAACTCCGAGCTTGTCATTCATGCACCACATCCTCGACCTACCACCACATCCAACATCCACCACCAATCATCACCACATTGGCGTACTCAGCACATCGCTTCCTGGCTCAAAATCTCTTAACTGTTCAGACTACTTACTATTTCAACAGTTAATGATGTAGAGGTTGCTAAACAGCCTCTAAATCTTCAATATCAATTGGTTAAGAGGAATTTGGAAGGAAAAAAAGCTCTCTAAACAAGGACGACCTAATTCATAACTAAGGGTAACCTCCCGCTAACCCTCAACTTTAATTTCGTCAGCAGTGCAAATTTTTTTTGGGTCTGTTTCCTTATTTTGCTACCCCTGAAAAATATTACGTCGCCCTGTTTGTTTAAAGCCCAACCAATTTAAAAGTTCAAATAAATTAAAGTCGGAACAAAATTTAAAACCCAAAGCAAATAAAACCCATTAACATTTTTTTTCTTTTGTTCGTGAACAAGAAACATCAAACATAAACAGGCTCAACAGCCGCTTTAGCAATATGTTTAAATGAAAAGGAAAAGAAAATGATGATATCGGTCCAACACCAAGTTCAAATATTCCGAATCCAAATAATATATTGTTGATGATATACAAGAAAATAAATATATCAGTCCAAGTTCAAATAATGAGAATGATATGCAAGAAAATGATAATATTGGTCTAAATATTCCTCTGGCTTCAAGTCCTTCAATACGAAATACAATCGATTTGAATGATCTTCCTTCGGATCCCTTTGATAGATCACCTATTGCTAGTTATCATCCTAATCATATAGATGACATAAGAAGAGCGTATCTTGTTAAAAAAGTTTTTCAACCATGAAGTCATGACTTTAAATAGACAAACTATTCAAGTGGCCGGAGTCATTTTAATGCAAAATGGTTTGATAAACATTATTGGTTGGAGTATAGCACTAAACAAGAAACAACATATTGCTTATGTTGTTACTTGTTTAATGAAAGTGTTTGTAATCAAGGTGAAAATGAGACTTTTGTAAGTGAAGGTTTTTGTAATTGGAGTAAACCGGGTGCCTTAAAAGACCATATTGGGGAAGTTAATGGTCTTCATAATAAGGCGGTTAACAATCTCTTGAACCAAAAGCGATCCTATGAGGCAAATGTCACTAAGCGTTGAATGGAAAAAAAATTTGCAAATTGATATCGATTATTGGATCATGTTCATAGTTATAGATTCTTGTTATAAAATAGTTTATCATTTCGTGGTCATAATAAATCCAAAGATTCTTTTTCTAAAGGTCTCTTTTTTGCGGTTTTAAAATTGATTTATAAGAACAACTCGGATATTGGTAAGTACAATTTAGGGAATACAAAAAGGAATAATAAGTTAAAGAAAAGGATATAATTACTTGATTTAAAGCTTTTAAAAACCGAAGAGGAAAAATCTGCACAATATGTGTTTAAATATATTTTTTTATCATGTTTCTATTTTTGTTTCATTTATATTGTATGAAGTACGGTAAAAAATAATTGAACGCCATCCTTAAGTGTAAACCCAAATTAACAAACTTTACTTGTTTCCGTTTCTTGTTTTGTTAACATTGTATAAAATACAGGAGACTTCTTTCATGATTAGTTGTAGAATAAGTGCACCTTTTGTATCAGCATACATACTTGTTTTTTGTTATATGCACACGGGGAACCGTCGTTGTAATGTGATGTTACCTATGCATGTTGGATTACATTACGTATGATTACATAACAATTAATCATAAGTTTCATAAAATATTTTTCAATAAAAAAAGTAGTTAATTAATGACTAATTTGTCTTCATATGAAAATATTGATGTGCTTCATGAAAATGAAATGGCACCTTTGCAAAGTGGAAAGCTTTAAACTTCTTGAAGCTTCGTAGTTTGGAATTTTTATTACAGCCTTTAGATCCTGAACTTTAAACTACAAAACAAGTGACCACCTAGGAAAAGCTAGTCAGTAAGCCGTTGGTAAGGGCCTCTATACTCTATAGAGGGGGGTGACATAGCTCTTCTATGTCATCGTCACGTAAAAAACAGGGCTTCGTAGCCCCTCTTTATAACATCTCACTGTGTTTTGTTGCCCCTTTGCTACCCCATTATATATACATGTATAGGTGCATGTGTATGTGTGTGTGATAGAGAGAGAGAGAAACATACAGGTCTCACCATTCTTCTCTTTTTGAGCAGTATCCCAAGACCCCCCTCCCCCCCCCCTCCTGTTGCCCCTTAATGGTGTTTGGGGCTTTGGTGCCCCCTATGTTGCTCCTTTTGCTGCCCACAGCAAACTGCAATGTACTTTTAGTGGCATACTAGCTTATCACGAACGGAGTTTTTAGTACTTTTAGCGACAGATCACTGACATAGTTAAGATTTGTAAAAGATAATTAGCGCCTCTCGTTCCCAAATCCGTCACCTAAGTGACTACGTAATTTTAAAAAATTGTAACGTGGCCTCGAAAATGTGGCCTAGCTTTCAACAATCTCAATCGTTCAATTTAGGATGCCTCTTTTTATTCTGCTTTTCCAAGTATTTATAGGTGGCAAGTCGCAGGCCATGTATTTGTAAACTGACAAGAAAAAAAGGGAAAAAGGGGGAAAAAAAGAAGAAAAAAAAACGAAAAACTTAAATATAAGTGAAAAGTTAAAATATAAAGAAATACAAAAATGAAAAATGTGAGAAAGATTTATGACTGTATAAAAAACTTTTAAAAGAAAATTTAAAAATTAATAATAAAAAAATCATAACTTAAAATATAAGTAGAAACCGAAAAAATTAAAAAAATTAAAATGTTTTCCCCGTCAATCTTGTTAAGAAAAGATCAAAAAGACACAATGACGAAAATGAACACAAGACACAATTAAAACTAAAAGAAGACACAATAAATTGCAACATATAACACAATGTTAAACAAAATATAACACAATGTTGAGTAATATAATACAATATCAAGACAAAAAGACACAATCAATAACGAAAATAAACACAAAACAAAATGATTTTTTTCTTTCAACATTGTGTGTGTGTGTTTTTAAGAAGGAGGAAGATGGTGAAAACATTTTTGTGTTTTTCTTTTTTTTTTAATTAATTTTGAGTTATGATTTTTTATATTTTTTGAGAGATTTTTTTATGTGACTACAATCCTTTTTATTTTTGTCCCCCTTTGTAGAATAACTTGACCCATATAATTAAACTATGACAACGACGTCAAACAGGCCCAAAAAACTAAATAATTTCAAAGGGTTTTATATGATTATCGGTGATGTTAACTATCGTCGGCCTCATAGGGCGGATGACCGGACATGGCCTTTTCAAATGGGGGCCGGAAATTTTCTTTCCAGCTTTTGTGTAACGTAGGGGTTGATGACCATGCATGGCCTTTTGCAAATACTATGTTTTCTAAACAACTATCAGATAGTAAAAATAATTCATTTAACTATTAAAAGAAGAAATTTTGTTTTGTTTATTGTTACAACAATTATGAGTTATATTTTAGCACCTTACTGAAAGTTTTAGGTTAACAAGTTACAAAGGGAATATATTGATGAAATAAAGACATGGACGTTTTTTTAATTGCTAATAAGCTTGGGCTCAATTAAATTGATAAGCTTGGGCTAATGTACACAATAATTCTTTTATTTAGTTAAGTTTACATAATTTTTTATGTATTAAATTTTATATAATATATTCATAAACCAACGGGGTAATGAGTCATAAGTTTTCTTTAAATAAAACGAATGGATCATCGTAAAAAAAAAGAATAATAAAAGAAAAGATTAAGGTCGTTCAAAATTTGCGTGTCTGACGTTTAATGCTAAAAGAATAGGGTCGCTTGGCCCGACCCTTCCTTAGTAGCTCCACCAATGGGTCAAGGTACCCTAGTACTCTTCACTAATTACTTCCAATATTTTAGACTTTAGTGACGAGACTCACTCGTGTCATGTCCTGAAGTGATTGTGGCGGGTCATGTTGAATAATGCCACAAGTTAGTAATTAGTTCCTGCGATCATGTATATGAATGACATGATACATCAGCGTATATAATTCCTATCTTTTAATATGTTTTGAAACCGAGAGCTTCGTCATCATCTTTCATAGATTTAGAACATCAATATCCAAACGTTGACGTATAGATATTTTACGCAAAGATTCGTCAAGAGGTCAGAATCAACAATGGTTCAAACTAACTATATTGTTTTACCATTTTAAGTACAAACATATTTTTATTTTTTACCAAGATGTAAGTTACATGAATTTCTAAGGATATTATGTTTTGAAATATTTAAAATAAGTTGTTACTGGTAAAACGCCAAAAGTATATTTTTATATTCCATTATTTAGTTGATGGTTGTATGCATTTTTATATTTGTTTCTCTTTTTGTTAAAGTTTTGTTCTTTTACTAGAGTAAATTATATATGATTATTATTATAAGGAAATGGTAACCTGTTGAAATTGGTATTCTATGTGTAAACAATTGTGGTCTTTGTCACAAACATGTAAAGTGAATTCAAAAGTGGGATTAATACACCTAAAGGCTATCCAAGTGGAACTCGTAAGGGGATTTCTCATGCAAACATCACTACATTATGGGTCATATTGGCTACCACCTTTTTATATAGATGAAACTACTTTACTTTGAATTTTATACAATTTTTATGCAATAATGTATAAATTGTTGAAACCACCATTGTTTAAAAATGATTTCTTAAAAAGCAAGTATCTTTCCCCACACTTTATTTTTTTTATTTTTATATTTCTTAGCTTTAAAGATTGATAGGTATTTATTTTGATAACGAGTGAGAAAAAATGTAACGTGTGGAAACAGTTCATTATGAGTGGGTGAACCCATAAAAAGTGTCCCCGTCAATCGTGATAGGTATAGACTATTTGGCATGTGTGAGCCTAGCCTATGAATTGTAAAACCGATTTGATTTACACGTGAGTATACCAGTTAAATGCGTGAATCGGATGTTAATACATCAACAATTATATTTAGTTAAAGAAAGAAAAAATAAAAAATAGACATAACAAAGAAAAAAGAATAAATGTTATTGTTAGGCTCGGATTTTCAGTATCCTCAGCAAATGTTATATTCAGAACAATTCCAGGATGCGATATCCTTTAAGGTAACAGGTATCCTAAATATGTTATATAACTAACACTTTGTCCGCCACTTTCCTTGTTTACCAGGTCAAAGGACTTATCAAGTTTAACTGAAGATTCGGATTTGCCGTTATTAGGACGTGGCCAATAAGGAAAACGTGATTAATTGAAGAAGTTAACGGCTAATTGGCTCCAGTCTCCTATTTCCTAAATTATAGGCAAAGTTTGTTGTACTCATTTGATATAAATAGAGCTGCAAACTTCGATCAAAACACACTAGCACTCGAGAACTTACCAATTCTCGCATTCTTTGTAATCACGATCAAGTTTGAGCTCCACACTTGTAATCACCTTTATTATTAATAAACCGGTGGTGATAGTTTTCACCACCCGTGGTTTTTTGCTTGTTATCCTAAGGATAACGAGTTTTTTCCTTGCAACAAATCTTTGTGTTCAAGCCATTTTTATTAGCACCAAGTCCCATTTTACTAATTTGGTTGTAAAATCACTATTGTCAATTTTTGACCAAAACAATTTGGCGCCCACCGTGGGGCAAACGGTGCTATAATCCTTCAAATCTGTTCATTTCATTTACCATCACCTTCATCCCTTCGACATGGCCTCACAACCAAAAGCTAGCTCTGTCTTTGCTCCGGTGGTCACTACTGCTTCAAGCATCAACCCAGGACCTCCACCATTGCCGAAGAAAAATACTCAGCCCAGAGGCAAACTTCCACCATTTGCGGATCCTCTACACGGGTAGACCCGGTTATTTCTAATAATGATATTTTTGCTTTGATGAAACAGGTCAAAACTCACATGGAACAGCAAGAGAAGACCAACTTAAGGCTATTCAAGGAGATTGAAGGAATCAAAAAGAAACCAGGGCAGGAGGCCACTCCAATCATGCTCAGGGTCCTTGATTTTGATTCTCCAGGATCATCTATCCTTCAGAATCGCAGATCCTTGGGAACCCAATCAGCAAGGATTCCGCCCCAACAGTCAGGATACTGGGGAACCTACCCTTCGGTATCCTCGGAACTATCCAAACCTATGAGGCCAGACTCCATGAACATGCAGCATCGTTCAACCGTGCCAGCCGGCTTGTTCTAATCAGGATCTCCTATGGTGTCCACGGAAGTGCATATTGGAGATGACATTCCTATGCAGACGTCGCCTTATCCTGAGGATACTCTCTATGGGGGAACAGGCCGTCAAGGCTCAGGATACCAGAGACCTAACCATGACCTCGGTAACAGTTTACTTAATGCTAATTTATAAACTAACCGTGGACATGTGCAGGATAAGGGGATATCCCCCGAGATAGCCAGAGAACTGCAGAAAATGAAAGATATGATTTCCAGTATCCCAGGGATAATACGTCCCATTGCCGAAGTACCCGCGGGAAGCCATAAGTTATCCAGATTTACTTGGCCTATATGCGACGTAGAAATCCCCAAGAAATTTCAAACTCCCAGCATGAAGCTGTACGACGACACCAGGATCCAGAGGAACACGTAGCTCAGTACAGAGAAATGATAGAGATCAACCCCATCCCCATTGACATCAAAGAAGCCTGCCTATGCAAGGGATTCGGCTCAACATTAACGGGTCCAGCCCTCAAATGGCTATTGAGTATTCCTTCCAATACTATTACATCATTTTCTCATTTGATTAATTTGTTCAATAATCAATTTTCTTGTAGTAGATCTTTTGAGAAAATGACAGGTGAGTTATATAGAATTGTTCAGCGTAATAATGAATCCTTAAGGGATTACATAACCAGATTTAGCAGGGAAGCTCTAGAAATCCCCAACCTTAACATGGCAGCTGCTGTTGAAGCCTTTAAGATGGGATTAAGGAAGGATTCTACTTTCTATGATGATCTTGTCATGACTCCATGCAGGAATCTTGATGAAGTCAGAAACAGGGCGTTAAGATACATTCGGCTGGAGGATGACAAGAAGGCTCATGGAAACTTGGTTATCCCGAAGTATGAGTCCACCAACAGGAAGTCAGACACTCCACAGAAGTACACTAGGCCCAAGCCTTTTTTCTAAGCAGGATAATCCCAGGATAAATGTTGTGGAAGAAGACGAGGATGATGAAGAGTATCCTAAAATCTCTTAATATTGTTTTAATATTGACATTAGTGGTGTGATCTCCTGAAGGAACTATTTGGGAAAAACAAGAACAAGAGCCAGGATCCTGTCAAGATACTTGAAAGGGCACCTTCTCATCCACCTGGAGCTAAGGTTGTATCCTTTATCTCGGGAGGATCAGACATCTGTGGAACCTCCTATTCAGCAGCTAAGAAGCGTTCCAGAGAAACAAAGATGGACAACGGAGAAAGCCCTCTCCGCACATCTGTGACATCTGCCCGATCCGACCCAACCCAGGTACCCGTTTCCCTTATCCGATCTCTTTCTTTTATGATTTAATATTTATTTATACTTATATTTTACTTTTAATAATAATAATATATTTCCTTCCCGCCTTTCTCTCTCTTTCTTTCCGCCGTCCCGTCCCTCTTCTTCTCTCTTTCCGCCTTCTTTTCCCTCTTGTCGCCGTCCCGCCCTTACGCCTTGTTTCCCTCTTTTTCTTCTAACTCTTTGCTTGTCCTTTGTTCCTTCCCGCCTAAGGTTGTCTGCGCAGCTCCACGCGCCAGACCCTACAAGGAATCCTGCGTGAAGACCACTTGTTTCAGCGATACGCGAGACGAACTCTTCTCGCAGCGCGCTAAGAATTGTAATTCTTCTCGCAGCGCGCTAAGAACGGTAGTTCTTCCCGCGACGCGCTAAGGATTTGTAGTTCTTCTCGCAGCGCGCTAAGAATCGTAGTTCATCCCTCGACGCGCGAAGAATTATAGTTCTTCCCGCGGCGCGCTAGGAATTTTAGTTCCTCCCGCGGCGCGCTAAGAAATGCGATTCTTCCCGCGGCGCGCTTAGAAATGTAGTTCTTCCCGCGACGCGTTAAGGTTGGTTCTGTCTGCCTTCGCGCTCGCGCACTTTTGCCTTCGCGCTCCAGCCTTCTCGCGCTATGTCTTGAGTCTTTTCTTCTGTTTAATCTAGCCGTTTGCTTTTGTGATGTCTTATCTTTTGAGCCGTTGACCTAATCTGCTTTATGTCTGAAAAGCCACTTTTGGCGCAGCATGCGCACCAACCCCATTGGTTGGCAGAAAAAGTGACTGACATGATCTTTTGAGATCTGCTTTTGCCATGCTTGACCAGTACCTTTTTCTGACCCGCCCATGCCTTTTTACTGTTCCCTGTCAGCTTTCTCTTGTCCCCTGCAGCTGTCATATCTTTTGATATCTTTTGCTTTTGGAATCTTTTGCTTTTTGAGATCTTTTCCCCTTTTTCTAGGGATTGTGTTCCCTAGGGTTTCTCTATAAATAATAGTATTATTTTTCCTAACACTACACACACAAACACTTAATTTAACCTCCTCCTTGCTCTCTCTGCCGCCTTCCTCTCTGCCTCCGTCTTCCTTTCTATTCTGCCCTGCTTTCCGGTAATATATATATTATATATAATAATTTACTTATGCAAACTTATAATCAAGACTTAAATCAATTCATTAAAACAATAATCTTTAATTATAGGTTAACTTTGCTTGTTTGGTTCTTGCTTTACCTATCTTACACCGCATCGTTTATCAAGTGAGTAATCTCGTACCTAATCCCTTTTTGCTTTTAATGTTTTGGGATGTTCATGTGTTCATACAAACTTAGAGTCTTAAACTTGTTTATGAGCTTTAGTCGCGCAGTATCCCATGTGTTGAGGACGTTTACTTGGCTGTTTATTTGTATGTGTGTATCATTAACCGCTTTGTTCGGCCTATTCCGCAGTTTTCATGGATCCATTAGATGAACACGGGAGACCTATCGTTTACGGTTTTCTTTGTTTACACTTGCACAGATGTTTTCTCGTTTTTGTGCTCAATTGGGAGCACGGATTGAACTATGAACTATGAGCTATGATCTATCTAGGCTTGATCACAATCTGATTGCACCCTTGTTAAACACCAGACATACACGTGTTGCGCGCAGATTTATTGTTATCTATGTATTGTATTAAACTTGATTTCTCACCAACACGCAAGTGTTTGACGTTTATTTTAACACATGTTCAGGTTTGCAGTAGCTGTTTTGGAGCTTGTGGACACGTAGGAAGTTTTCTTTATTTTGGACCTAGATTAAAATGTATCAAGACAAGTTATTTGTTGTTCGAATATTTTGTCTTATAATATATTGATTTATGTTATCTTGTGTTTACCTTGCGCGTGCGCGAATGAATGTATTTATTAAATATTGACACCCAATAGTGTCACGAGTAATGAAACAATATGTGGCGCCCCGATGTATAATCCGCCTTTGGTCGGGGTGTTACAGATTGGTATCAGAGCTCGTTGACTTTAGGATAGGTGGTTAGACGTAACGGCCTAGAATACCTAAGAGTCCCTTCTCGCGCATGAGAGAAATCTCATGTTTGCGCGCTTATTGTTAATTACTCGTTATTTATGAATATGCTCGCGCTTGCGCAGTATATGATTTTATGATTTATTTCGCGATATTTCAACTTTTGCTGAATTTCGATTTTTATTGATTTTTCTTGCATATTCGTTTGTTGGGTTTGAAAATCCGAAAAGTCATGGTGATACATGAATAGTTGATTTTCAATTTCCATTTACGATTATGTTCTGAGGATGGAGACTTGAAAAGTCATGGTGATACATGAATTGTCAACCTCCAATACTCATTTTTTTGTATGTTTTATATTGAAGATTGAAAAGTCATGGTGATACATGAATCGTCAATCTCCAATACTCGTTTGCTCGTATATTTTAAATTGGGAATTCGGAAAGTCATGGTGATACATGAATTGTCGATTCTTGATTCGAATTTGTTACCTTTATTAAGTCTGCATTTAGGGTCATTTATTTTACTTTAACTTTTGACAGTAACTGACTCCGTGAAACCAAGCTTTATAAGATTAAAACTTTGAGCTAAAATCAAGATATTAACTAAAATTAAAACTTTTATAGAATGCCTCCGCTATCTCGCCGATTTCAGAGAAGAGAAGCCTCGCGCATGCGTAGACAACAACGTTCCCAGGAAATGGCCGCCGCGATAGCCCAAGCCTTGAGCCAAAACAATACCTCCAGTTATAACATTAAGTCCTTTAACGCGGGTAACCCTCCAAAGTTCACAGGTCTTGAAGGAGCCACCGTGATGCTCCAGTGGCTTGAGAAAATAGAAAACACTTTCCTCCACACCCAATGCCCCTCAGACAGACGGACCCTATATGCTTCCAGTGTCCTGGAATCTAGAGCGCTTACATGGTGGAATGGAGTAGCTCATGCGCGTGGCGCAGAAGCTGCTTCCAGCATACTCTGGGAGGAATTCAAGGATCTCTTGACGCGAGAATTCTGCCCTCCCAACGAAGTAAAGCGCCTGGAGGAAGAATTTTGGAACCTGAAGCAATACAGTGGAGAAGCGCGCGAGTACGCGACGCGCTTCCACGAGCTAAGCTTACTGGTCCCTCACCTTGTTACCCCTTCACGCCGAGCCATAGAGAAATTCCTTGGGGGTCTCCCCATGGAAATTCAAGATTCTGTATGGGCCAGAAACCCAGCAACCCTCTCTGACGCCATTGAGTTGGCCGCTGTGCTCAGCGACAACCATGTCAGAGCAGGAACCTTGTTCCTGCGGGGAGCTGAGAAGACCAAACCCACCAAAACTGTCCCTGAACCAACAGAAACCAAACCTGAACCCTCAAACCGTAACAACCTCAAGCGCAGGCGCAAGGCCTATGCGCTTACCAACCCGCCCATTGTCCAGCAACCCATCTACCAACCTCCAGTTTACGCGCCTAACCCTCTGTCAGCTTACCCAACACCTCCTGTAGCCCACAACTATGCCTTAACCAATCCAGCACTCCCTGCCCCGCCAACTAAGAAACCTTACACAGGAAATCAACCCTTTTGCCCAACATGTAGACTTCACCACCCAACCCAAACCCCGTGTCGACAATGTAACCGATGTGGCCGCGTTGGTCACTCTGCTGAATACTGTAGAGTTCCTCTCGCCAACCCAATTGCGCCAACACCACCAGTCTACCCGCAGAACCCACAACCAACCTACCAAAACCCACGACCCAGATCGTGCTTTAACTGCGGTGATCCCAGTCATTTCCGGAACGCGTGCCCAAGACTACAAGTTCAGATTTCACAAGCGAATCCGGTGAACCAGATTTCGATCCAAGTGACGCGTGGACGAGCTTTTAACATAACCGCGCACCAAGCGCAAGCGAATAATGACGTAGTTAATGGTACATTTTTGCTTAACGGATTTTATGCTTCTATACTTTTTGATACTGGCGCCAATCGAAGTTTTATCTCTCGCGCCTTCGAGCAGAAGCTTGCGCGACCGCGCAGCGATTTAAAAGAAGATTTTTCAGTTGAATTGGCTAATGGCGAAACTGTTTTAATTAACTCTGTGATCAAGGATTGCACGCTTAACCTTAACGAAAACGATTTTCTAATCGATCTCATCCCCATGCCTCTTGGAAGCTTTGATGTTATCATTGGTATGGACTGGCTGTCGCATAATCGCGCCGAAGTTATTTGCGCCAAGAAGTTGATTCGCATTCCTCGAGAAAATGGTGATCTTCACATCTACGGCGAAAAACCCTCCAGCGGTCTTAAACTTATGTCTTGCGCCGAAGCCCGAAGACTCATGCGGAAAAGGTGTATTGCATTCTTAGCCCATGTGGTTAAACCTGCTGAAGAAAAGAAGCTTCGCGATATCCCTGTTGTGCGTGATTTTCCTGAAGTTTTTCCTGATGATCTTCCTGGTATCCCTCCCGCTCGTGAAGTCGAGTTCCGTATTGATCTTGTCCCTGGTGCTTCCCCCGTAGCTAAATCTCCTTACCGTCTTGCGCCCGCTGAGATGCAAGAATTGGCAAGCCAACTTCAAGAGTTGACTGCTAAAGGATTCATTCGCCCTAGCTCTTCGCCCTGGGGTGCTCCGGTGTTGTTCGTTAAAAAGAAAGATGGATCGTTTCGCATGTGTATTGATTACCGCGAGTTGAACAAACTCACCATTAAAAACCGGTATCCCTTACCGCGTATTGACGACCTCTTTGATCAACTCCAAGGTGCCTCTTGTTTCTCGAAGATTGATCTCCGCTCTGGCTATCACCAGTTGCGCATCCGCGATGAAGATGTTCCGAAGACTGCTTTTCGAACTCGTTATGGCCATTTTGAATTCTTGGTCATGTCCTTCGGTTTAACCAACGCACCCGCCGTTTTCATGGATCTAATGAATCGGGTGTGTAGGCCTTTCTTGGATAAATTCGTGATTGTGTTTATCGATGATGTTCTGGTGTATTCTAAGACCAAGGCCGAGCATGAGCAACATCTTCGGTTGGTGTTGCAAAAGCTTAGAGCTGAGCAACTCTATGCTAAGCTTTCCAAGTGTGAATTCTGGTCTGATGAAGTACAGTTTCTTGGTCATGTTGTAAACAAGATGGGTATTCATGTCGACCCATCCAAAATTGAAGCAATCAAGAACTGGATTACGCCATCTACTCCTTCCGAGATCCGTTCCTTTCTGGGCTTAGCTGGTTATTACCGGCGCTTCATTTCGAACTTCTCGAAGATCGCTTTGCCTTTAACAGCTCTAACGCACAAGGGTAAACCGTATATTTGGGGCTCGAAGCAAGATGAAGCCTTTCTGACGCTCAAGCGATTGTTGTGTGAAGCTCCTGTTCTTGCACTACCTGAGGGTAATGATGATTTTGTCGTGTATTGCGATGCATCCAACCAAGGTCTCGGTTGTGTTCTTATGCAACGAGGCAAGGTTATCGCTTAAGCATCAAGGCAACTCAAGGTTCATGAAAAGAATTATACAACTCACGACCTCGAACTTGGTGCAGTTGTTTTTGCCTTGAAGATCTGGAGACACTACCTTTATGGTACTAAGTGTATCCTCTACACTGACCATAAAAGCCTTCAGCATATCTTTGATCAGAAGGAACTTAACATGAGGCAACGCCGATGGAACGAACTCATCAGCGATTACGATTGTGAGATCCGGTATCATCCTGGTAAGGCTAATGTGGTAGCCGATGCGCTCAGCCGAAAACCCTGCCAGCTTAACTGTATCTTGCCGCGCACGCATCTTCACTTTGCGCCGATTCAAAGCAACCTTGAATCGCGTATTCGTGACGCGCAGCGCGCATCCATCAGTAATGGTAACCTTCGCGCCGAGTTAGCGTGTGGCGCGGAAGCGCACTTTGTCCCTAATCTGAGTGGAATTCTCTGCTATCTTAATCGCATCTGGATTCCCTTTGATGAGAATCTTCGCGCTGATATCCTGAGTGAAGCGCACAAATCTCGATATTCCGTTCATCCCGGCGCTGATAAGATGTACAAGGATTTGCGCATTACTTATTGGTGGCCCGGTATGAAAAAGGACATTGCTGTGTTCGTAGCTAGATGTCTGACTTGTTCTAAAGTGAAAGCTGAACACCAACGCCCATCTGGTTTGCTCGAACAACCAGAAATTCCTACGTGGAAATGGGAATGTGTAGCGATGGACTTTATTACCAAGTTACCTTTGACAGCAAGCAAACATGATAGCATCTGGGTAATAGTGGATCGTTTGACTAAGTCTGCTCACTTTCTGCCCATACGTGAAAACTACCGTGTTGAGCAACTCGCGCAGCTTTATGTCAAGGAAATTGTCTGCCGCCATGGTACTCCTTTGAGCATCATATCCGATCGCGATGGCCGTTTTATATCTCGCTTTTGGAAATCTCTCCAATCTGCGCTAGGAACTCGCTTGGACATGAGTACGGCATATCATCCTCAGACTGACGGTCAGTCTGAGCGAACTATTCAAACTCTTGAGGATATGCTCCGATCTTGTGTTCTTGATTTTGGAGGTAATTGGGATTCGCACCTGCCTTTGATCGAGTTCTCTTATAATAACAGCTATCATTCCAGTATTGGTATGGCCCCATTTGAAGCACTTTACGGTCGTAAATGCCGCTCCCCGATTTGTTGGAGCGAAGTGGGAGAAGCTCAAATCACAGGACCCGAACTTGTTCAAGAGACAACCGATAAAATCGCCAAGATCCGTGATCATCTGCTGACTGCCAGAAGCCGACAGAAGAGTTACGCAGATCGTAGGCGGAAGCCTCTCGAATTTCAAGTTGGTGATCTTGTTCTCCTCAAAGTGTCGCCCTGGAAGGGTGTTGTCCGCTTTGGGAAGAAAGGTAAGCTTGCTCCTCGTTATGTTGGTCCATTCAAGATTCTCGCGCGTGTAGGAAAAGTTGCCTACAGACTTGACCTGCCGCCCGCGCTCAGTAATGTGCATCCAACGTTCCATGTATCCAATCTCAAGAAGTGTTTAGCTGACGCGAACCTTCACATTCCACTTGATGAAGTTCAAGTTGATGAAACTATGCATTTCGTGGAGAAGCCTGTTGAGATTATGGATCGCGAGGTTAAGCAAACCAAGCGCAGTCGTATCCCTATCGTGAAAGTTCGCTGGGAGTCCAAGCGCGGAGCCGAGTTTACATGGGAAAGGGAAGATCAAATGAAGATCAAGTACCCGCACCTGTTCTCTGCGCAACCTACTTCGAGATAAATTTCGGGACGAAATTTCTTAAAGTAGGGGAGACTGTGACATCTGCCCGATCCGACCCAACCCAGGTACCCGTTTCCCTTATCCGATCTCTTTCTTTTATGATTTAATATTTATTTATACTTATATTTTACTTTTAATAATAATAATATATTTCCTTCCCGCCTTTCTCTCTCTTTCTTTCCGCCGTCCCGTCCCTCTTCTTCTCTCTTTCCGCCTTCTTTTCCCTCTTGTCGCCGTCCCGCCCTTACGCCTTGTTTCCCTCTTTTTCTTCTAACTCTTTGCTTGTCCTTTGTTCCTTCCCGCCTAAGGTTGTCTGCGCAGCTCCACGCGCCAGACCCTACAAGGAATCCTGCGTGAAGACCACCTGTTTCAGCGATACGCGAGACGAACTCTTCTCGCAGCGCGCTAAGAATTGTAATTCTTCTCGCAGCGCGCTAAGAACGGTAGTTCTTCCCGCGACGCGCTAAGGATTTGTAGTTCTTCTCGCAGCGCGCTAAGAATCGTAGTTCATCCCTCGACGCGCGAAGAATTATAGTTCTTCCCGCGGCGCGCTAGGAATTTTAGTTCCTCCCGCGGCGCGCTAAGAAATGCGATTCTTCCCGCGGCGCGCTTAGAAATGTAGTTCTTCCCGCGACGCGTTAAGGTTGGTTCTGTCTGCCTTCGCGCTCGCGCACTTTTGCCTTCGCGCTCCAGCCTTCTCGCGCTATGTCTTGAGTCTTTTCTTCTGTTTAATCTAGCCGTTTGCTTTTGTGATGTCTTATCTTTTGAGCCGTTGACCTAATCTGCTTTATGTCTGAAAAGCCACTTTTGGCGCAGCATGCGCACCAACCCCATTGGTTGGCAGAAAAAGTGACTGACATGATCTTTTGAGATCTGCTTTTGCCATGCTTGACCAGTACCTTTTTCTGACCCGCCCATGCCTTTTTACTGTTCCCTGTCAGCTTTCTCTTGTCCCCTGCAGCTGTCATATCTTTTGATATCTTTTGCTTTTGGAATCTTTTGCTTTTTGAGATCTTTTCCCCTTTTTCTAGGGATTGTGTTCCCTAGGGTTTCTCTATAAATAATAGTATTATTTTTCCTAACACTACACACACAAACACTTAATTTAACCTCCTCCTTGCTCTCTCTGCCGCCTTCCTCTCTGCCTCCGTCTTCCTTTCTATTCTGCCCTGCTTTCCGGTAATATATATATTATATATAATAATTTACTTATGCAAACTTATAATCAAGACTTAAATCAATTCATTAAAACAATAATCTTTAATTATAGGTTAACTTTGCTTGTTTGGTTCTTGCTTTACCTATCTTACACCGCATCGTTTATCAAGTGAGTAATCTCGTACCTAATCCCTTTTTGCTTTTAATGTTTTGGGATGTTCATGTGTTCATACAAACTTAGAGTCTTAAACTTGTTTATGAGCTTTAGTCGCGCAGTATCCCATGTGTTGAGGACGTTTACTTGGCTGTTTATTTGTATGTGTGTATCATTAACCGCTTTGTTCGGCCTATTCCGCAGTTTTCATGGATCCATTAGATGAACACGGGAGACCTATCGTTTACGGTTTTCTTTGTTTACACTTGCACAGATGTTTTCTCGTTTTTGTGCTCAATTGGGAGCACGGATTGAACTATGAACTATGAGCTATGATCTATCTAGGCTTGATCACAATCTGATTGCACCCTTGTTAAACACCAGACATACACGTGTTGCGCGCAGATTTATTGTTATCTATGTATTGTATTAAACTTGATTTCTCACCAACACGCAAGTGTTTGACGTTTATTTTAACACATGTTCAGGTTTGCAGTAGCTGTTTTGGAGCTTGTGGACACGTAGGAAGTTTTCTTTATTTTGGACCTAGATTAAAATGTATCAAGACAAGTTATTTGTTGTTCGAATATTTTGTCTTATAATATATTGATTTATGTTATCTTGTGTTTACCTTGCGCGTGCGCGAATGAATGTATTTATTAAATATTGACACCCAATAGTGTCACGAGTAATGAAACAATATGTGGCGCCCCGATGTATAATCCGCCTTTGGTCGGGGTGTTACAACATCCACTCTGACAACTCAAAGAATCATATCCTTCGATGAGGAGGATCGATGTGATCTTGTGGATCCCAACCATGATGGTTTGGTAATCACTTTTTGTATAGCTAATTGTTTTGTGTGCAGGATACTCGTTGATGGAGGAAGCTTTGTGAACATTATCCAAATGGATGCCTTAAAGAAGATGGATATCCCAGAAATGGAGATCATCCCAAAATCCTCAGTTCTAGTAGGATTCAGTGGCAAGACCAAGAACACTTTGGGAGAAATCAAACTTCCAATATATAATGAGGGAACTAACTCTCTGCAAAAAATTTGTGTTATTGACTCATTATCTTGTTGTAATGTGATATTAGGCAGGCCCTGGATCCACAGCATGAAGGCAGTACCCTCAACTTATCATCAATGTGTGAAACTCCCAAGTCCTTGGGGTGTCATCAAAATTGAAAGTGATCAGCAAGATGCCAAGGAATGCTATGCTTCATCCATGAAATGGACTACAAAGCCTACTCAAGCATAGCAATTACAGAAACAGCCAGGGAAGGTCCTGCAAGCAAGAGAGCAGGATGTAAAGGAAGTATCTTTGGATCCTCAGGATACTGAGATCAAAGTATTGTTAGGATCAAGTATTCCTGAGGATATTGAGATGGAGTTGATATCCTTCCTAAAGAAAATAGCTTCTACCTTCGCCTGGAAACATGAAGATATGACAGGTATCTCTAAATCTATAATTACTCATAAACTTGGTATAGATAAATCTTTCAAGCTGGTACATCAAAAGCAAAGGAAATTTGCTCCTGAGAGAAACATTATCATACAAGAAGAAGTGCAGAAGCTGCTTAAAACCAAGATGATAAGAGAGGTCCAATATCCTAGATGGTTGGCCAATTTAGTTGTTGTCCAGAAGAAAAATGGGAAGTGGAGAGTGTGCGTGGATTTCACATACCTGAATAAGGCCTGTCCAAAAGACCCATTTCCACTCCCACACATCGACTCAATGGTGGATGCAACTGCTAGCTGATGCTAGACTGTCGCTATCTAGTCAAAAACAATATAAATTAGTGTCCTAATCACCTTAAACTAGTCAGGGTAAGTAGGGTGTCAAACCACGAGGAGTATGTGGTCAGTGTAAAGTGTAAACGATTCCTAACATTATGAAGTGAATTCTATCAAAGTGCTGATCACACTAGCAAACAATTTAGTTGTATAAGAAACGAACAAGTACTCAAGATTTAGTCAATCAGATATAGCAAATCACACCCGGGAATCCAAACAAGCAATCAAACATCAATCTCATGCAACTTAACAGATTAACTATCTTGTGTCAACTACAGAATGACTAACCGGTTAAACCTTAGGCATCCACGCTCGCTAACACATGGCACTAGTTATCAAACGTTCCCTTCCAGTGTGACTCAACTAAGGGCAAACGTATGCTTTCTCACAATTAACAGGTCAAAGCAATCCTATAAGCAATTATCATAGCAACTGACACACTAATCGTTCTGATCGATATAAACCTAAACCGACTGATTATACGAACATACTAAACATCGATACTCATAGATTAACATCAAAACAATTACAATTAGTTGTTCTAGTACATGAGAAATAAACTGAAAGATTACAAACTATACATCCCGGGTATGACTCGAAGGAACTAGCCGCGCATCGGCATCTCTCGGGCCTCGGTTATGATCTGGTAGGCCATGTATGATGCTTAGAGATGATTGGAAGTGATGGGGGCTCTCTCTTCTGCTCTGAAGAGAGCCTGGAAGGTGAATAATGCCGTCTAGGTTCGTCAAAACGTAATATAAAAACAAACCCTAACTTTCACGATTCTAGGGACCATCGCGTAGCGCGAGGGTCCTCTCTCCTGCGCAATGGACCAAAGTCAACACAGTCATTTACAGGGCATCGCGTAGGGCGATGCCCCACCTTCAACACCCATCGCGCTACGCGATGGGTCACTTCAATCAGCAAGTTCACATGTGTAACACCCCGGCTAAAGCGGAAACGCTTGAGTGTGACGTACAGATTGCTCAAACACACGTAACACTATTAGGTGACCATAATAACATTATTTCATTTAAATCTTCATGTAACACAAGTTTGTCAAATAATACAAGTTGTAACAAATAAATAAACAAATGGTAAGTTATTCTTTGAATATCCTATAGGCATACTATGTGTTTTCTAACTTTCATCCTCGTATCTTTACACCTGTAACATATGTATAGAATAAAGTCAGCTATGAACATAGCTGGTGAGAATCCCACAGTTGGATATAATATGTAAAAATCATACAATTCCATGAAACTTGTGAAATGAGCACATAAAGGTTCTTTACACTCGATGCAATGGACCTGAATGTAAAGAACAAACGAAGGTCCTTTCCAGTTGGGGCTACCAACGTACTTGGATATGAGGTCCCTTTTCCACTCGATACAAAATGGATCTGAGTTCAAAGGGGGGGGGGGGGGGCGTATGATCATATTTATTGAGGCAACCACTTGAAATCCACGTATATAACAAATAAGCAAGAAAACACACAAGTCCATGATATGAATTGTAGTTTGTAAGCAAAATTGTAAATCTTGAAGTTTGATAATAAATACATATGCCACCCCAAAATACGAAAACGTTTAAAAAAAGGGGTTGTGAGAAACTCACCTCGAACTCGAAGATAACTTGTAATAAAAGTCGTAAGCATAATACGAAACCGAAGCAACCGAACTTCAAGAACTATAAATAAAACACAAACAAAATCTGACTATCGGGATTGAAAAGGTTATAAATATTTGGTTAACGGGATATTGCGTTAATTAATTTTATTTTAGAATTTTAATGATTTATAATATTTTAATATTATAACTTTTAACACTAATATGAGAATTACGATGTTACAAGGCACGGATTTTAAATGCTAAAAGTGTATTAAATGTTAGCGAGTAGTTTAATAATAGTATAAATTTATTTAGGTTTTGGTTATTATAATAATATCACCTAAGTATGAATTTATTTAGAAGTTAGTTATTATTTTATTATATAAAATTATTAATTTTATAGCTTTTGATTATTTTAATAATATTTATATTTTAACGGAAATCCGGTTAATATTACGATGTAAAGGGCGCGACGAACAAAATAAGAAGTTAGATGTTTGCAAAACTTAGACTAACGTCTACACGAAGAATTTATATTTTAATGGTTTCAACGAAAATGTTTTAAAGAATTAAAGTTTGCGTTTTAATACATAAACGGATTTTAAATATGTCTTGCGAAAACGAAAGTTGGGTTTTTAAAAGGAAAAGTGATTAAATATATTTTATATTTAATTTATAAAGTTTTTATTTGGTATAAAAATTAATTTTATGATTTTATTATGATTTTTAATATTTTATTTGGTAAATATATAATAAGAATTGGTTTTAAAAAAATGAAATTGCAAAACTAGTATGACCTGGGTTCGAACCCGGGTCCTACACGTTATGCAGGTGAGACTTAACCACTGGACCAAGTTGGTTTGTTGGTTTAAAGACAGAAACAAATATATATAACTTAATATGAAAACTTCATCTTCTTCCTTTGGAACCCTAGGGTT
The DNA here is from genome assembly GCF_021521415.1 of Bidens hawaiensis. Lineage (NCBI taxonomy): Eukaryota > Viridiplantae > Streptophyta > Magnoliopsida > Asterales > Asteraceae > Bidens > Bidens hawaiensis. The sequence continues at coordinate 300,076 of NW_027493246.1, forward strand.
TCCAATCGAAGAACCCATTCCATGTTCGGTGAAATAAACATGGGAGTTTTGTTTATTGTATCAAAATAGGTCTTTTCTATATAATTATTACCTGTAACAGCTTCAGGAAGACGACGAACAGCCGGTGGTCGGAAAACGTATTTTAACGAGCCAAATCGAGATCAAAGAGTGTGTATTAGATGAAATTGATGGTTGGTACGGGTTTAGACTATTGTTTGGGTCCTATTTATACTAACAATTGAAACGAATATTCATTATCTCGCGTTAATTAGGTAGGCCGATTTTCCGGCGAGTATTACGGGATTATATGGCAGTTATCGGTTAATGTAATCAAATTAATATGTCAATCCTTATATAATATCGAAGGTTAAGTTTTTTATGATGATTAATTGGATTAATTAACAAGATTTAAGGCCAAACAGACGTTTCCGGTGCCGGATTCCGGCGACCGGCACGCCGTTGGAAAAGCGAAGGGGAGGGACGGGGGTGGCTGGGTATATATATTTAATTAATATATTTTAAATGTATTTTACACTTTAAGCCCCTATACTTTAAGGTTTTATTAAAACATAAATTTAATATAAATTTACATTTTGAACCCAAACTTAAGAAAATGTTTAAATGAAATATAAGTTTAAGATTCTTGGATAACCTCATATCAAACCCGAATAGTTTGCATCGTTTAAAAATAACCTTTAAATCTCGGAGTTTCGATAGTTGATCTAAAATAATGAAAATAAATAAGTAAATAAATAAACGAACGTTGGACGTCAATCATTAAGAATATATCATTAAAAATAAAATATACCGAAACAACAACCCGGTCGGTTTAGCGAATTCAAATCCGAATATCATATGAAACGAACACTGAGAACATCATAGTACATATATTATATTTATAAACAAAACCGAAAAATTTTAAATGGGTCGGGTTTTCGGGTTTGAAAAGTAACGAATGTTATAACATGATTGCCTCAGTAAGCATGCTGGACATCCCGGGTCTTCATTCCATGCTCGTACAGGTCCAAATTAAGCGCGTTAAGCACCTGTGACCTGAAACACAATAAACATGTATGAAGTACCATAGTTCCTAAACTAAACGAGTAAAACAAGTAAGTTAACACACATAAATATGTACAAATAAACTGAACATCATCGGGGTGAATTTTGTGGTTGTGGATCAGTGTTTATTGGTGGTGGTAGGTCATTATTTGATGGGTTCTGGTTATGTGGTGGGTTAGGCTCAGGTTGGAAAACATTAATTTCGGGTGGTGGGTTTTGGTTTTGGTTCATGTTCTGACCATCCATGTATGGATGTCTGATCTGAGCTCGGTTCTGCCGAGCCATGCGTTCAATTTCTGGCTCGTAAATCAGCGGAGACTTTCTTCCTGAATAGAAGGTGTGCATAAACCTGTTACCTGCACAATGAACACACCCCGCGTAAAATGGGAAAATAAAGTAAACTACGCTAAAAATAAAAATAACAATTAAATTAAACAAAGAAATCAATTAACACAAAAACACTAAGTGCACTAACTCCTCGGAAACGGCGCCATTTTGATGCTAAACTGTCGCTATCTAGTCAAAAACAATATAAATCAGTGTCCTAATCACCTTAAACTAGTCAGGGTAAGTAGGGTGTCAAACCACGAGGAGTATGTGGTCAGTGTAAAGTGTAAATGATTCCTAATATTATGAAGTGAATTCTATCAAAGTGCTGATCACACTAGCAAACAATTTAGTTGTATAAGAAATGAACAAGTACTCAAGATTCAGTCAATCAAATAAAGCAAATCACACCCGGGAATCCAAATAAGCAATCAAACAGCAATCTCATGCAACTTAACAGATTAACTATCTTGTGTCAACTATAGACTGACTAACCGGTTAAACCTTAGGCATCCACGCTTGCTAACACACGGCACTGGTTACCAAACGGTCCCTGACAGTGTGACTCAACTAAGGGCAAACGTATGCTTTATTGCAATTAACAGGTCAGACAATCCTATGAGCAATTATTATAGCAATCGACAAACTAATTGTTCTGAACGAAATAAACCTAAACCGACTGATTGTACGAACATACTAAACATCAATACTCATAGATTAACATCAAAACAATTACAATTAGTTGTTCTAGTACATGAGAAATAAACTGAAAGATTACAAACTATACATCCCGGGTATGACTCGAAGGAACTAGCCGCGCATCGGCATCTCTCGGGCCTCGGTTATGATCTGGTAGGCCATGTATGATGCTTAGAGATGATTGGAAGTTATGGGGACTCTCTCTTCTGCTCTGAAAATCGCCTGGAAGGTGAAGAATGCTGTCTAGGTTCGTCAAAATGTAATATAAAAATAAACCCTAACTTTCACGATTCTGGGGACAATCGCGTAACGCGATGGTCCTCTCTCCTGGTCCATCGCGCTACGCGATGGACCAAAGTCAACACAGTCATTTAAAGGGCATCGCGTAGCGCGATGCCCCACCTTCAACACCCATCGCGCTACGCGATGGGTCACTTCAATCAGCAAGTTCACATGATTGCCTCGGTAAGCGTGCTAGACATCCCGGGTCTTCATTCCATGCTCGTACAGGTCCAAATTAAGCGTGCTAAGTACCTGTGACCTGAACACAATAAACATTTATGAAGTACCATAGTTCCTAAACTAAACGAGTAAAACAAGTAAGTTAACATACATAAATATGTACAAATAAACCGAACATCACTAGCCAAGAACTGCTAACCTTCATGGATGCATCCTCAGGATTTCAACAAATTCAAATGGAGCCTTCAGATCAGGAAGATACAGCTTTCATGACTCCCACAGGTATATACTGTTATACTCCAATGCCTTTTGGACTAAAAAAATGCAAGTGCAACATACCAGAGGCTAGTCAACATGATGTTCAAAAACCAACTGGGGGACACGATGGAAGTCTAAATAGATGACATGGTGGTAAGTCAAAGAAGGCCGAGGATCATCTCAAAGACTTGGCAACAGCATTTGATATCCTGGATGAATACAACATGAAATTGAATCCAGCCAAGTGTCACTTTGGAGTCAAAGCAGGAAAATTCCTTGGATACATGGTCACCAAAAGAGGAATAGAAGCAAGCCCAGAGCAGATCAAGGCTATCCTGGATATCAAATCACCAAGAAATGTCAAAGATGCCCAAAGATTGACCGGAAGAATCGATGCTCTCAACAGATTCATCTCAAGATCTTCGGAGAAGTGTAAAGATTTCTATGATATCCTGAGGAAGAATCAAAAGTTCGAATGGGTAGAGAAACAAGAAAGGGCATTGGTATCCTTAAAGGAATACTTATCCTCAGCACCACTCTTAATGAAGCCGGTTAATGGTGAACCATTATCCTTGTACTTAGCTGTTTCTGGAAGTGCGATAAGTGCTGTTTTAGTCAAAGATCACGAAGGTCAACAACATCTAATATATTATGTAAGTAAAAGTCTACTAGATGCTGAATCCAGGTATTCTTATCTTGAAAAGTTGATTTTGGCACTTATAATGGCTTCTACTAAATTAAGACATTATTTTGAAACTCATGTTATTCATGTAAAAACTAACTTTCCTATTAAAGCTGTTTTGAGAAAACCAGAAATGTCAGGTAGGATGGAAAAGTGGGCTGTGAAACTTAGTGCATACGATATCTTGTATGAACCAAGGACAGCTATCAAATCTCAGGCACTTGCCGACTTTGTGGCTAATTTTAGCCAGGATATACTTGAGGAAGTAGAAAAGGAAGTTCAACAACTGGAGATGAAGGAGAGTTTGACTTTGCATACTGATGGTGCCTCCAACATAAGAGGAACAGGTCTAGGTATCCTGCTAAAATCGCCACAGGGGGACATAATACCTCTATCTATATCTTGTGAATTTCAGACTACTAATAATGAGGCTGAGTATGAAGCCTTAATAGCTGGTTTGCAATTAGCTAAGGATATGAAGATCAGTTATCTTCAAGTTTACGTTGATTCTTTGTTATTAGCTAACCATTTTAATGGCTCTTATGCAGTGAATGCAGAAAACTTAGTAAAATATTTAGATATAGTTAAGAAATTAGCTATGTGTTTCGAAACATTTGATATAGTACAGGTACCAAGGGAAAAGAACACTGAAGCAGATGCCTTAGCAAATTTGGCATCAGCTCTTAAGATACCAGATGATTTCAAGATACCTATCGTGCATATCTTGACTCCAGCAACGAAGGAGAACCAAGAAGTCCTGGAGACTTCGAATCCTAAAGATAATCCAATATCCTGGACCCATCCCATAATGCGGTATCTTCAGGATAACGAGATTCCAGAAGGAGAAAATCCAAGAGCTTTCTGAGAAGGTAACCCAATATATTATCCTAAATAATACTTTGTATAGAAAATCACTTGCAGGACCATACTTGAGATGCTTGGAATATCAAGAAGCACAAGAAGTTCTCAAGGATATACATGAAGGTGATTGTGGAAACCAAACTGGGGACAGAGCCTTAGTATCCAAGATACTGAGGACAGGTTACTTCTGGCCAACAATGAAGAAGGATGCAATGGATTTCTCCAAGAAGTGTGATGCTTGCCAAAGACATAGCAACATATTGCATCAACCAGCTGAACCATTATATCCTATCATATCCTCGTGGCCATTTATGAAATGGGGAATGGATATTATGGGAAAGCTGCCCAAGGCTCCTGGTGGAAAGGTCTTTATGCTGGCTATGACAGATTACTTCTCCAAGTGGATCGAAGCAGAGGCATTTGTCCAAGTTAAAGAAAAGGATGTGATCTCATCCATCAAACGCAATATCCTGACAAGATTTGGTATCCCGGCAGAGATTGTCTGTGACAATGGATCACAGTTCATCGGTAGTAGAACAACCAACTTTTGTGAAAGTTGGGGAATCAAGATGGTGACTTCAACTCCAGTACATCCTCAAGCTAATGGTCAAGCAGAATCTAGTAAGAGGATCATCATCAACAATTTGTAGAAGAAATTGGGATCCAAGAAGGGAAAATGGGCTGAAGAACTACCATTTGTTCTTTGGGCTGATAGAACCACTTCAAAGAATGCAACAGGACAAACACCTTTCTCTTTGGTGTTTGGGACCGAAGCTGTTATCCCTACAGAGATGGTGATCCCCACAGCAAGAACCAGCATCCAAGATACTGAGTCCAACAACCAACGCCTTACTGAAGATCTAGATACCATTAATGAACTCAGAGATCTCGCTAAGATCAGAATGGCAGCATATCAACAAAGGATAGCCAAGTCCTACAACAATAATATTCGGATTCGAAGATTCCAAGTAGGAGATATGGTGTTAAGAAAGGCATTTCAGAATACCACCAACCCGGCAGACGGAAAGCTAGCTCCAAAGTGGGAAGGTCCTTACTTGATCGAGTCAGAAGCAGGAAAAGGGGCCTACAGGTTAATCACTATGGAAGGTGTTCGTATACCAAGAGCTTAGAATGCTATCCATCTTAAGGCATATTTTTGCTAGTACTCTTGACTGGTATGTTCGTATCCTCAATAATTCAGGATAAAGTTATGTCCCCTCATCTATTATTACATATTTAAACATTTTGTTATCAAGTTTACTGACTTAAGCATCAAAGGATCAAGAGTTTAGTGTTTTGAAGTTATCCCAATGATACGTTATCTTCACAACAGTCAGAGGCTGATCACCTCACACACGAATAAGATATCCCTGATATCTCCTAAGGTTTAAAGGTTTTCACCTTTCCAACGAACGCCTGGAGCGCACGAATAAGATATCTTGGATATCTTCTAAGGTTTAAAGGTTTTCACCTTTCCAACGAACGCCTGGAGCGCACGAATAAGATATCTTGGATATTATCTAAGGTTTAAAGGTTTTCACATTTCCAACGAACTGGAGTGCACGATGATTCGGATATAGTTCGAGGCAGGTGGACCAGACCAGCTGATAATCCGTTTGTTGTTAGCTATATACCGAATCCTTAAGATAAGTGGCAGACGTGTCACACATATGGTTTATAACATTTTCATGTTATCTAAGGTTTATAACATTTTCATGTTATCTCAATTTTTGGTATTTACATGCCCGTACATTTGGGACTTTCCCCAATATTATCTCAAGCTTAGACATTTTCATGTCTCTCAAGTAAAGGCCTAGTCGCCAGAACAAAGGCTTTATCGCCAGTGAATGGGCTTTATTGCCAGGATTATCTAACTTTATTTTGACAGATCGAAGATCGGACAATCACTAAATGTAAATATATGGCTAAGTTATTTTAACTTAGTAAAATTCCATAAAGCATGACACCCTAAAAGATCAACAGTTGGGGACATCATATGTAAGCTAACTAGATGATCTGCATGAAGGTGCTCTTTACATTTAGTTTTATTACTCGATTTATATTTCAAAGTATGATCTTTTGGTTTGATTGTGATAACTCACACAAGGCATAATGATATATTGTCTTTAAGATATTTTCAAATCCTAATAAGTCTTTTGATTATGTTTGCTGAAAACATAAAAGTATTTCATGTTCAGGATATATGATCCTCAGGATATCTTGACAAAATGTCTTAGAGATATATTTTCTAAAACTATAAATATTCAAGAAAATGTTTTCAAGATACATTATCCTTGACATAACTTATTTCAGAAAATTAAAGACATGTAATATTCCAACTAAAACTTATAAGTTACTGGACACGATGCTTAAAGCCAAAAGATCATATCATTGCTAATCATAAGTGCAGGAAAGTAAAAAAGCAACACTGGGTTTCGTCTTGAAAAGTCAAGATCCCTCCACCAAAGTATTGCCAGATGTCCAAAAGTCAAGATAACATGGACTTCGTCTTGGAAAGTCAAGATCCCTCCACCCATTTATCCTAATACTCTAAGCATAATATTGTTCAAGACAGAAGAAGTAAAATTGTTCAACGGCCATCACAACCCAACATCAAACCACAAACAAACACATAAACCTTAAAAAATTGGGCTCAAGCTTTTTCTTTACCGCCATCACTGCCCAATTGCACCTCATCACCAACCGCCTTCACCCTTGATCGCCACATTCACTTCCTCCTCCGCAACCTTCTCAGCTCCGCTCGGACTAGCTTCCTCTACCGCTTCCCCATTAAGCTAAGCCAAGACCCTCTCCCAACCAACTGCATCCCAAAAGGGAGTATCCAGACCAGCCTCCTTCGCTTCTTTAGCCATCCTGAGCTGGGATTGAAATACGGAAACAACAGCAAATTTCTTCGCCCCCTCCATAGCCTCATAAACCTTTACCAAACATCCAGCTTCCTGATAGACCAGTTCCTTCTTGGCCATTGACAGCTCTAGTTTCACGTCGTCCAGCTCTTTGATCTCCTTATCAAGAAGACTGGTCTTTGAAATCCCTATCTTCATCAGTTCAGAGATGCGAGTGTGAGCTTCGTGAAGTTCAAGGCTCATAGCAGCAAACCGGGAAGAAAGAAACTCAAGGCCCTACAAGGATAAAGAATCTTCAATATAAATTATACTCAAGATATAAGAGGTTATGACAGACTGAAAAGATACATGCTGAGTCTTATTCATGGCATCATGGAAACCAACATCGTGCATAGGAACGGATTTGCTGGTCTCTTGACTCTTCCGTTTCTTAGAGCCTTTTGCTCGACTACCTTCCGGACGAGGGATGGAGCTAGAAACAGGTTCCTTCTTGATAGTGCTTCGAGTGGATACCATGCTATCAATGTCGTCAAGAGCAAAAGCGGGAGCAGACTTACCTATAAATGCACAGGTCAATATCTATAAATTTCTTACTAACATCTCAAAACATTTCTTACCAGACATAACGGAACTCTCGGAAGGGGACGGTTCTTGAAGACCCGATTGGTAGCAAAACGTTCTCTCTTCCTCGTTAATGAGGTAGAAAGAAGATAGCTTGCTCTCAGTATCCTTCCTAGGAGGGGCAATCTCGAAGAACTTCAAGGCTGCAAGAACAAAAAACACATCAGTCACAAAAGATATCAGTATATATTTTCAAGATACAGTATCCTACTTTTGGAAACCCAGAGATAAGGAAGAGTATCGGGCCGTGGAAAAGAATTCTCCTGACAAAGAAAAATTGTCTCTTCCACTGGTCATTATTCTGAGTGTTTTTCAAAATAAGAGGAGATCGACCAGATTTGGTTTTAAGAAGATATCTTGAAGACCCATGACTGCGAAGGTCATATACTAAAGCAAGCTTTGAAAGGGTAAGATCAAGGGCATGGTCAGCAATTAACCTCTCCAAAACAAACAAGGTCCTCCAAACCATGGGCATGGTTTGGGCATAACTAAGACCTATTTTGGAAAAGAACTCGGTGGTGAATGTAGGAAACGGAAACGAAAAGCCGATTTTAAACGGCAAAAACGGGAAGCAAATCCAGGTTTTAGAAACAAGATCAGAGGATAGAGCGGCATCAAAAGGTCGGAAAACAGTTCCAGCAGGAAAGCAACCCCGAGACCGAAGATTTGCGATGTCGGTATTTCCAAAAATACATATCTCGTTCGCAGGACTTGCGAGGAGATTCTGACACACGAAATCCTCGATGCCGGAAGGAGAAAGTTTTGGACTCATGGTTTCGCAAAGATAAGGAGAAAAAAGGAGTTACCTGGATAGAGGAGAAGATGACAGAAATATTATTTATCTGGATAGTTATATGGACGGCCTAGGGTTTGGCGAGTCATGAGAGCGGCGGACACGTGCATTAAAGATCCATCACACAAGATTTAAAATTCAAATATCAAAAATTTTACAGCTGTAAACCATATCTACAACTGTTAAATTTGGGGACAGTTGTTAGGGCTCGGATTTTCAGTATCCTCATTAAACGTTATATTCAGAACAATTCCAGGATGCGGTATCCTCTAAGGTAACAGGTATCCTAAATATGTTATATAACTAACACTTTGTCCGCCACTTTCCTTGTTTACCAGGTCAAAGGACTTATCAAGATTAACTGAAGATTCGGACTTGCCGTTATTAGGACGTAGCCAATAAGGAAAATGTGATTAATTGAAGAAGTTAACGGCTAATTGGATCCAGTCTCCTATTTCCTAAATTATAGGCAAAGTTTGTTGTACTCATTTGATATAAATAGAGGTGCAAACTTCGATCAAAACACACACTAGTACTCACATTCTTTGTAATCACGATCAAGTTTGAGCTCCACACTTGTAATCACCTTTATTATTAATAAACCGGTGGTGATAGTTTTCACCACCCGGGGTTTTTTGCTTGTTATCCCAAGGATAACGAGTTTTTTCCTCGCAACAAATTTTTGTGTTCAAGCCATTTTTATTAGCACCAAGTCCCATTTTACTAATTTGGTTGTAAAATCACTATTGTCAATTTTTGACCAAAACAGTTATCTTCTAACTAACAAGATCGTGTAAAAACTAAGGAAAAGCAGTTGCGTCATAAACTAAAATATTGGATTCCATGTTTGTATGTTTTGAAGTTTTAACAATCATTTATATCTACTTTATATTCACTATTGGGTGTTTTATTGTGCTTTTAAATGGTTTGTAAAAAAGTTTTGGAAATAAACTATTTGTCATGATAAACTCTTGTTATTTCGATGAATCATCTTCAAAGCCCATAGAGTACGAGTTACGTGTGGAGAAAATCGTATATGTCCATCGCCTACACGCACATGCATACTAGTATACTAAGTGCTACCTTCTCTAGAAGAAACCTCTTTGGTCACAATCAATGTCAAGTTTCTTATCAATGTTGGCTTTTTCTTTCGCAAAAGGGTGCCATTGGAAAGCCTAACTTTGCTTTCTCCATGGTCTTTGTAAAGAAAGAAATAAAGGCATTGGCACTTGTCTACAAAAGAGAAGATGGAGTGGAGGATGGAGTGGAGGCTCATCTTGTCTTGTGACAAATCAAACAGTCTTGTTCTTTTATCACAATAGCAAAATGAGGTAATTAGCACATACATCTTATCTTTTCACTACAAAAGGAAGTATATCACCTACAGTTAAATTTGTCTATGGAGGTGGCTTACTGATAGAATTATAGAAATCAGTCAGAAATATGATTGTGGATAATCTGATTTCAGAAAGATAATGGACCAATGTTTTAGCAACAAATATTTTTACAGATTTTAAAAATATGTTTTCTAACAAACTTAAAAAAATTTAAAAAATTTTGACAAACGGAAAAAACAGTTTTTTTGTTTGACTAGTTTTCATATTTAGAAACATATCAAGAATCACCTGAATATTTACAAGACAAATAAAACCACAAATGTTTAAAAGTTTATGAAGTATTCAAATTTGTACAAATTATCTAAAATTTAAATAAGAGTTGCATATTGAGGACCAATACTAACTTCAACACAACTTCCTCATCAGTTTTCAATATGTCGATTTTCCATCCATAGTACTTAATGTTCTAGTGGTGTTTAATATACAATTAGATATTAGTTACTAAAACCCATATTTTCGTGATCAAACCTGTTATCGAATCAGGCGCCTTTCTATCAAATCTTCCATAAACAGAAGTGACCGCTCCACCTCTTGTCCAAATTTAGCCGGCATGATTAACTCTCGGTCTGTAGGCGACTAACTTCCATGATACATATAATTAACCATTTCTTGATCTAGAATCTTGTATATATCATATATCTAATTAGCATCATAGTATCGTATAATAGTTGGATATAAGATCATCTACAATTCATTTTCCCATGTGTTCTTAAGTATTGAAGCAAGTCATAGACTCATATTTCAATGTTAGTGATCCTGCTAGTGCATATATATCTATTAAGTTATTGCTTTTGTATTCCACTCGACTGAATCTCCACTAAACCTTAATAAGTTCTTCGTCTTGCCTCCTCAATTTCCCATTGCAACTCTGAGCTGTAAGTTCTCGTCTCTTCTTTTACTCCTGTTTTTGCTTGATATTGCTCATTGCCTATAGAAACATTGATGTCTTACAAACTCGTGTTGACTTGGTAATTATGACCGGTTTTGATCTTCCTAATTAATTTTGTTCATGTTTGATGGATTGAATGGCGTGCTAATATATGTTCAATTCTGGGGTTATAACTTAATTAATTTCTCATGTTCAGGGGTTTATGTTCCAACACTAGTGGAAATCTTAAAAGGCATGAATATATTTATGCATATATATGTGGATGAGATCGAGTACAAATAAAGTTTAAGGTGAGAAGTCCTGAAGACTGAATTAGCGTATTAGGTATTTCGCCACGTTAAATATGTAGAGATATAATAACTAGAAACTGACGACGCGTTACTCTTAAGTAATTTTACAAAATTGCTCTAGAGTAATTATTCTATTTACAGAAATGCCACCGCTTGGCTTTTTTCTTCGTTTCATTTTATTCACACTGAAAATCCTATTTGAATTTGATCGTAAGCCTACACACACATATATATCATGTTTTGTATAGCATTTAACGAAACTAGTGGATAGTGTTTGATATGTCCGACTTTAATTGAGATGATAATGAAACCATAGTGATTGAAAAAGTTAAACTGAATTTTTTTTACTAATTAAAATAGTTATTTTCGTCAAATCAAAATGATTAGAACATAATTTATCACAATAGCAACCATACTCAATAAAATACGGCCCATGCATGATGAAGTTATTTGAAGCGTCTAAGGAGGGCGGAATGTAGACAAACCATATTCTATCTTATATAAAAGTTGTTTTAAACACCGCCCTCCCCCCCCCCCCCCCCCTCTTTTGTCTTCAAAAACCATATTTGGATATAAAAATAATATTAGAAACAAAGAGAGCTTCTCATGGAATCTAAGCAACAGATACAAGAAGTACTGAGACTATCAAGAAAATGGATAAAACACATAGAAACATGAACACAATAAGAATGTAATATTTAAAGGTCATCTAAAGTATATGAAAACTAAGCTCCCAAAAAAGTTGGCATACTTGTAAGTTTACCTAATGTTGTGTTTCCGTGTTTAACAAGTGAAAGTAGGAAAATAGAATTAATGAGAGAAAGAAAGAGATAAGAAGTGAAAGATATAATGAATTTTGTGTTTCAAAGTTCAAAGAAAAAAAAAATAAGAGTTTGTGTTACAGAGTTGAAAGGAAGAAAAAATAAAGTTATATATCTTTTACTTCAGAATTTTTTTTTATATTAAGTGAGATGTTAGATTCGGTAAAATGAGCTGTTGTTGCCCCCTCCAATGAAAACATCATGTCACATCCTTACACGAATTGAAAAAAAAAAAAAGAGAGTCGTTACTTGAGGTCCTTGACCTTAAAACCATAATTACTAGGGACGACAATTATTGACATGATTTTAACCTGACAAAAAGAAAAATAGGCTTTGAGTCGACTAACACAACCCATTTAAAAAGCAGGTTGAGTGTAGGTTGGTTAACATGATCTGTTTAAAAAATGGGTCAGGTTCGGGTTGGCCCATATAAAAAATTGGTTGACCAGGTAACCTGTCTATGTATTTAAAAAGCAATTTGATAATTAGGCTGTGTGTTGTTGCTGAACCCGGTGTGTAAATTCATCCAATCATATTATGTTACGTGGTGCTGATTGGACCCAACCCTTTAACCCTTGTCGGGCGCGCCACCGGTGAATTCACCCCGTTGAATTCATCTATTTGTGAGCCAACCTATCACTCTTCTTCCTTTAGCCCAAGCGACTACCATCGCCCGAGGTCGTGGAACCCGCTTGCGACAAGTGGTGAAGCGAGGGTGTTGTGGTGCTCGTGGCCGACGTGGCCCGCGTAACTCATTGAAGCCGGTGCTCGCTTGACCACAACGCATAGACTTGTATTTTTGTTTTTTCCATTTTCCACTTTTTCAGAATACACACTTGCATATACCAACCCAAATTTTACGATTTTTAATATACCTATATAAAAAAATAAATCCATATTAATTATTTCCTATGCTGCTGTAAGTTATATTTTTTTATCGGCCAACAAACATATAATGTTTAGATGCTTCGTACGGGGTGACCCAATTGCATAAGATCACCACCAGCTGGCATAACCCAGCCGTACGAGCCCTCAAGCGTCTCCAACTTATCTCTAGTTCCAGGAAACCCACCGCCTGAAGGCCCACTGGTAGTTAAACCAGGACGCCCTCAGAATCGAACTGGAGTATACAAAGATCTCAGTCTTTCTTCATTGAGCCACCTGTGTCTTCCCAAATGTTATAAGTGGGGATTTGTTTTTAATTTTTATTTTTTATTTTTTAATAAGCAATTATACGGGTTGTTTTTGGGTTGACTAGAACCGTTATGTGCGCGGATAATGATTGATATCTTTGACCATTTAACACAAATAATAATGAGTCTGGTTCGAATTACACATTTCTAACACGTCAACATGTTAATATGTACCCGTCAACTTGACACGGTTAACACACGATTAACACTAGTAAAATTATACATCATAATAAATTAATTTAGTACGTAATACTGAGACTCGACGGACGACTTTGCGCCGACGAACGCTAGGGTTTAACTTAACCATCGTCAAACACCAATCAATCCGTCTGACGGCTAATTGAATTGATGCTCAAAACCCTAACCCGATCAAAAACCCTTCAATAACCATCTTCAATTCTTCATAACAACAGCCACCCATCAACCTTCAATTCCAATTTCACCACCACACGCCCAATGAAAGAAATCATAACCAAGAAACCCACAAACTGTTCGTCTTCAAGCGTTCAATCAACCCCAGAAATCGAAAAAAAATACGTTCACCGTGTGTATGATGCAATCGCGCCTCATTTTAGTGCAACCCGGTTCGCCAAATGGCCTAAAGTTTCAACCTTTTTGAACAATTTGCAACCTGGGTCTGTTGTTCTTGATGCAGGGTGTGGTAATGGCAAGTATTTAGGGCTAAACCCTGATTGTTTCTTTATTGGTTGTGATATAAGTGCACCGTTGATTCAGATTTGTAGTGATAGAGGTCATGAGGTTCTAGTTGCTGACACGGTTAATTTGCCGTACCGGAGCGGGTACGGTGATGCCGCGATTTCGATTGCGGTTTTGCATCATTTGAGTACTGAGCATAGGAGGAGGAAAGCTATTGATGAGTTGGTTAGGGTTGTGAAAATTGGTGGGCATGTTTTGATTACTGTGTGGGCTGTTGAGCAAGAAGATGGATCTTTGCTTAATAAGTGGACCCCGCTTACGTTGAAGTATTTGGAAGAGTGGATTGGGCCCGGGAGCCCGTGTAGTCCGCGGGTTCGTAGCTCGGCTGCAGTTACTTTGGAAAGTATTCCTGAAACCGAGGTTAAAGAAATTAAAGATTTTGATGATGTGATTCGACAAGAAGTTGAAGATGATAAGCAGCAAGAGTACTTTGTGCCTTGGCATTTGCCTTATCATCGGGCGAAAGTGAGTGGGGCTTCGGTTGGGGCGGTTGAAAATGGGCTTGCGAGGAAAGATGATGTTAAAGGCGCAATTGTGTATGATAGATATTATCATGTGTTTGGTGAAGGTGAACTGAAAGGTAATATTTTTATTCATGTGTTAGCGTTTGTTAATATCTTGGTTGGTTTAATTTTTGTTATCGATATAAATAGTTGTGCAGTTTAGATATTAGGTTGAGGTTTTCATTGATTATGGAATGTTTGTTAGTGTAAAGATTGCTTCAAGAGATTAGATTTTTAGCCTGATAGGGTGTTTGGATGCTCATACCGATTATTATTATTATTAGAAGCCGGTATGTAGTTGCTATAAAAGAACTAATCTTTAGGCTCGTAATTATAGCAAATCTTGATCTTTAGAGTCGTATACATGTGATCTTACAACCCTTTACTTTGATCAAATATTGTTTTAATTCCAAATCTTTATTATTGACGGGTTATAATAATACTGAATCTTGTTCTTAAAAGTCGTATACAAGTGATCTAGTGACCTTTTACTTTTGATCAATTATTGCCTTGATATCAACTCGTGATTTTTGACGGGCCAAATTAAACAAGCTTTTGATCTTTAGGGTCATCGTAGTGATCTAACGACCTTTTACCTTTGATACAAAATCGTCTTAATACCAAATCTTTATTTTGGCGGTCATAAAAATCATTAAGGGTGCAAACGAGCCGATCCTGAGCTCGACTAGCTCGAGCTGGTCTCGTGTAACTTACACAGATTTCAAGCTCAAGTTTGGCTGTTTAGAGCTTTATTGAGCTTGGCTCGTGACTAGCTTTCAAGCTTGAGCTCGCCTCGTTCACTATTTATTAATTAATAATTAATTTAATACATTTATAACTATATATAATATAAAATTAAATTTATATAAATATAGGATTGTTTAGGCTCGCGAGCTGGCTCAAGTTCGATACGTGAAGGTGGGGGTCGTTTAAGCTCGGCTTGATCGAGCTTTTAGTTGAGCTAATCTCTAGTAGCTTTTGAGCGGCTCGGCTTGTTTGCACCCCTAAATTAATCACTTTAAAGTTGAACATCCTATCGCCCTCTAGTATAGCTCCCTTTTGACTCATATTGTTTCAAAATAAAAAATTTATTGACAACCTGTGTTCTTTTTGTTAGGTTGGTTTCTGGTATGAAGAATGCGGTTATTGTGGATCAGTTTTATGACAAGTCTAATTGGTGTGTGATTCTTGAGAAAACCTCAAAAGGAAAGAACGATACATTATCGGGTCAGTTTTTGACTGAAGGTAAAAATGGTTAACAAAACATCAGAAAGTGATCAAAACCAAAATTTGAATGCTTTATTTGAGCACTTTTGATGTCAAGATTTGTACGCGTATCTTGTCAAACTCCCAGATTCGGGTGCAGGATTTTGTAGTTTTTTTAGTGAACTTTAGTTTTTGTAACTTATCTCACAATCGGAGTTGCTATGTTTCTATGTTGGATTTTGATTGAATACTCTTAATGTATTGTGAAGCAGAAAAACAGTTTTTGTTGAAATGGTTAAAAAAAAAATTATAATACACATATATTATACAGATGGTTCATAATTTGAATTGATCTAATTCTGGATATGCGATTGTTTTTTCTATTTTGCAAGGTGTAGATGTGTTAGGTTATATTTAATGTATAATGCATTATGCAATGTCTTTTATCTTTGTAATGGACCACCTTTAGTCCAAGCGAAGTTTTACGCTTTCACCAGACTAGCACTGGTCCAACTAGTAGACCACTTTCGTATGAGCTATCGTTGGCCCGGATGGTAGGGTGAGTGCAGTCTGGATTAATGTTGGCTTGTATAATGATAGATTTGGCTTATGTTATCACTTGCATGAGGTACAAGTGTATACGCAATCTTAAAACTATAATTCTATGTAAAGTCTCAAGGTGTAGTTTTAGTCAGTTTTATCTACAGGCATCAATGTAAACATATTTTGCTCCTAACCCAATTATGAAAGTTGTCAAATCTTAGTTTGGTAATCACCTAATCCAACTTTAACATCATTTGGCCCATATAATCAACAACTTTACCAGTTTTACAACTTAAATTAGGGAAGATCAACGAAACCGGTTCCTGGAACCGAACCGGTGGACCCGAACTGGACCCGAACCGGTTCCTACCCGATTTTTGTAGGAACCGGACCCTATCTGATTCAACCCAATGATCCGTGACCGGTTCTTGCATTTCTGAGTGGGGGCGGGTAGGAACCGGAACCGGTTCTGGAACCGAACCATCCGGAACCGGTTCCTAACCGGTTCTAGCCGTTGGATCGAATATAGCCGTTGGAAATCGTTTTTTTTGGCCGTTTTTGACCGTTGGGGTCAAAAATAGCCGTTTTTTGGCTCCCCCAAGCACCCCACTACTAGTATAAATAGGTATTTGGTGTCATGGGTTCATCACAACACTCAAAACGCAAACCCGAACGCAAAAAAATACAAAAAAACGCTATTACAACATTTTGAGTTCTCTAATCTCTTGTTTTCTCTTCTTCTATATTCATATTTGTTGTTATGGCTGCCTCACAATCATCGGTTGGTCAAGATTCCAACGCCGAACCAAATTTTGTTCGTATTGTACCTCATAATCGTAATCAAGAGATTTGGTGCATTGGGATTTGGTTGAATTGAGTGACCATTCATTGAAGGCTCGGGGCAAGTTTTGTGGGATTTATTTAAACCCACTTTCGAATTCAAATTTGAATAAACACATCGAAAAACCGTATTGCAAGGCGTTGAAAAAGAACGTCGATTCGCAACAAACGCAAATGGATAGTGAAGGCGGAATATTTACATACCAAATTGATCGAGTTCAAGATCGTATGGCGAAGTTTGTGATTCAAGAAGCTTTGCCGTTTAGCCACTTCGACAACCCTCGCTTAACCGCCATGATTCGAGATACGCTTCAACCACAATACACTCACGTAAGTCGTCATACTCTTAAACATTATTGTTTAAAATTGTGGAAGAAGGCCAAAGAGGTACTAATTGCATATTTTGAAAATATAAATACGGGAATAAACTTAACTAGTGATGTTTGGTCGGCTCCACATGGTCTACCCGAATCTTATCTTTGTGTCACCGCTCATTGGGTAGACCCGTCATCGTGGGAAATGATGAAACGCACCATTGCTTTCGAACTCTTTGAGTATCCACATACGGGAGATAATTTGTTTGAAATTTTAGATTATGTTATAAAAACTTATAAACTAGAAAATAAAATATTTTCAATGGCATTTGATAACGCGTCGAATAATACATCGGCGGTTGATAAATTAAAATTAAAATATACGCCGATTTGCAATGGTGTATTTTTTCACTCAAGGTGTGTTGCACATATCATTAATTTAATCGTGCAAGACGGACTTGCTTCGGATGAGGTTACATTGGTTATAAACGATTTTAGACTAATGATACATGAAGTTTTTAAGAAAAGTAAAAAAAGACAAATGGAATATAGAAAATTTTGTAAAGATACGGGAAGAAAAGCTTTGGGAGCTAATTGGGATGTACCTCATCGATGGAATTCCACTTGCATAATGTTTCAGAGTGCTTTGAAACAAAGAGAAACTTTACAAATGTTTCATTCTAGTCTTGCCGAGAATGATTTGGCAATCCCCTTTTCAAATGAGAAATGGGAAATTATCAATGACTTATCGACTTTTCTTGAAGTTTTTAAAACATCAACTACGAAACTATCGGGAACGTATTATCCGACAAGTCCCTTGGTTCTTTCGGAGTTATTTTTAATCGTTAACAATCTTAAAGAATTTGAAAATAAAAGTCCAATGTTTTCAAACATCATATTACCAATGAAGTTTAAATTAAAAAAATACTTTCTTGAATTGCCACCGGTTTTTACTTGCGCCGCCGCTTTAAACCCAATGTTAAATGTTACGGGGGTTGAATGTGTGATAGACGAAATTTTTTCAGCCTTAGATATGCATGAAGTCCCCCCAAACTTTTCAACAGAGGCAAAAAATGATTTTAACTTGAATTTTAAATTTATGTATGACTTTTATTTAAATAAATATGGGTCAAACTTACGCATGCCTATGCCGGGGGGGTCTTCATCAAGTTCAAGTGCTACTAGAGTACGAGATCCCATGATTAGCCTTATGAACACCGTTCGCAATGTAACGGCTAAAAAACAAAGGGGTAACACCCCTTCAAGCGAACTAGGAAGGTATAGTGCAAATGATTACTCTACCGGTTTATCCGAAGAGGAATATGGCACTTTTGATGTTTTGGCTTGGTGGAAGGTAAAGGAAACCGAGTTTCCGATTCTTGCCACCATGGCCCGTGATTTACTAACCGTCCAAGCTTCTACGGTAGCTTCGGAATCCGCTTTTTCTCTTAGTGGCAGGGTAATATCGGTGAGAAGAACAAGACTAAATTCGGAGTCGGTGGAGATGTGCATTTGCTTAAAGGATCACTTGGACTCAATCGATCGTATTCAACACGTAACCACTCTCGAAGATGAAACACCACTTGATGTTCGAGTGCACGACGAACAAGAAGGCATTTCTACAAGTAATTCCGAGGAAGAAGTCGCCGCTCAATAATTACGACGAACAAGAAGGCTTTTCTAGAAATAATATGTCACAACTTTATATTATAAGTTTAATGTTTTGTTAGTTTGTTTTTGAAGATTTTAAAACATGTAACCTTTTTTTTTTGAACTTCTTAAAGTAAATAAAATGAATTTTATGTTAATTGTTTTGTTTATTTTTCATGCTATACAAATACGAATCGTAGTTTAGAATCCAAATCGCAAACGAAAAACGAAAAAAAAAAAATTTTTAACACTGTAACCGGTTGGAACCGGTTACGGTACAGGAACCGGTTTAGGAACCGGTAAGAACCGGTTTGATAGGTTATGGGTCCGAGGGTGGGAGAACCGGTTCGGTTCCCTAACCGGTTCGAGCCTGGAACCGGTTTAAAAGGGGGTTTTGAATATAGGAACCGGTTAGGAACCGTTCCGGTTCCTAGTCCCAAACCGTTTTGAACATGCCTAACTTAAATCAATTGAAAGGTTATTTAACCATTTTCAGATTCACACTGTCTTCAGATCTTTTGGATGATGATTTGTTTGTTTATGAAATCGAAGCTTATAAGTTAACATTCTATATTCATATTTGATCAATTCTAGTAACAAATACTATATTCGGCCGCCTCCTCTCAACCAATGTCTCACTCTCTAGAAGCCAAATTTCCATCTCTTCTTTTGTCTGGTTCTCAACTCCAAAATTTCAGTAGCAATGCAGACCTACTGTGCAAGATTTGGGACAACCGTTCTCCAATAAAACAAAAATGTGCTATTTATGTACTAAAATCCTGATGTCTCTCCATAAAATTTTGGTTGACCCCTCAAATGAAATTCTTGGGTCGTCCACACATATAAGACCTTTTAAGTCATAGGTTGTGTAGGGTTCAAGGATTTGTTTTTAGAGGAAATTTTAAATTTTGAGGCAATTGGAATATACCAAATGAATTAGAGTTTGTGAGACAATTAAGTGACAAAAAAATCATGAAGTAATCTTGACCACCTGCCGGTTGTTGTCGCCACCACCACAACTCAACCATCTAATCAGTGGTGAAGCACTGAAGCTTGGACGAGAATGTTGAGGGAGCTGGACTCAAAATATTTAAAAGTTTCATAAACGGGGGGGGGGGGGGGGGGGGTGAAAAGACGTGTTTAATATCGTGTGTTTTACTTGCTTATACCTATCGAACATGGTTACTTTGATTTGTTTTTATGATTGAAGGTGCTCGGAGCTTAAAGGAACTAATTTGGAGCTTAAAATGTGTTTTGGAAGCTTTTGGATGGAACCAAGGAACATGAGTGCAATACAAGGGAGAAAGACAAAATTTGGTCAAATCAGAGTTGACGTACCATATGCCAGAATCAGCGTACGGCAGAAAGTGAGTATGGCATACTTGGCGTACCATACGCCAAAGGACAACCTGATGCGAAAAATTCCGAAAAAATTACTATAAAAGCCATATGTTTTAGGGTTTCGAGGGAGACCTTTTTCCAGCCTTTTTGGGGGTTTCCAAGGCTGATTTTGGACCTCTCCAATCATCCCAATCACCTCTCTAATCATGTTTCCTTAAACCGAATCAAGACTTGAAGCTGCTATCTCCATGAGGCAAGACTAAATCATTGCGATCACTTTAGGCTAGGGTTTTGTGTAAACTGATTATGATCGATTATATGTGTTTCATTGATTAAGAGCTTGATTGAATACATTATTATATCTTGCTTTGCTTTTGTAATTGATTGTTTAAACAGTTTGTAATCTGATTGTCAAATCTTGCATCAACTATTCGGCTGTATTCATCAGCCATTAGGATTAAATTCTTATAGCCATTGATCCAAAAACCGTTAGTCATTGCTTAATAATTGATCTTCATATTATAAAACTGGTAATTAGGTAGATCGCCTTCAGTTGTGTCAACAATTCGGATTAGGTTCTGTTTGTCATCACAACCATACTACTAGGTCTAGTAATTATTGCGCAATCAACTTAACAAAATTTGTGACTAGCTTGTTATCGCATTACCTGAGCCTGAAGTGATTCACTCGTTTCTCATAAATATTTACAAATCATAAAAGTAACCGTGTAGCATTCAAACATCTTTCTAAACTGCTTGACATCGTCTGTCCACCCAGTTAAATAATTTCCGAGTAATGAATCAAACCTGCACTTTTCACTGATTTCTTGTGAAGACGGCCTTACTTACCCATACTAATTATAGGTATTTAAGATTTCTAAATACTTATTTTTTATTAGAGCACGACATCTACAACACTGGGCTCAAATTTTCGGCTGAAAACGGGTAAATTTACACTATGTATAAAAACTTTTGAGTGAAAAACAGGTAAATTTATACTAATGCTCAAAAAATAGGGGGGTGGGGCCACACTAAGCTTCGGCCGTGCACCTAATGGTTGCCACTAGGGGTGCAAACAAGCCGAGTCCGAGCTCGACTAGGCTCGAGGTTGACTCACTTAACTTACAAAGAGCTCGGCTCGTTTCGAGCTCTATTTTCAAAGCTCGAGATCGGCTTGTTAGTAGATTTTCAAGCTCAACTCGGGCTCGGCTCATTTACTATATATTAACTATTTTTTATATAATTATAGTTATTTTTATATATTTTTTATTATAATTTTATGTATAAAATAATATATATTATTTAGTTATTTTTATTTATTTTTTCGTAACATTATATATATTAATTAATATAATTATTAAATATATATTTTAAAAAATTATCTAAATGGCATGCTCGTTTAGTCCCGCGAGCCGGCTCGAGCTCGATAGTGAAGCTCGGGTTCGGGCTCGTTTATTAAACAAGCTTACTTTTAGGCTCAAGCTCAGGCTCGGGCTTGATTAAGCTCGCCTAGATCGAGCTTGTTAACGAGCCAATCTCAAGTAGCTCGGCTCATTTGCACCCCTAGTTGCCACCACTATACTACCATGGCTGCCACAGCCAACCACACTAATGTCTGCACCACCACCACTGTTGGCAATGCGTGCACCACTGACCGATGCCACCTACTTTGCGGTCGTCACCACGACTAACGGTAGCAGCACCTCCTTAACCATCGTGTCTCCGCCACCCGCACCACCATTGTTTATTAGATGTAGGGTGGGGTAAATGGGTTTAGTTACAAAACGGTAAAATTGTATATTATAATGATCTAACCATGTTTTTAGTCTTTGATGTTTTCTTTACCTTTTGGCTTTGGTATTCATATTGTGTTTCATGTTTATAAAAAAATATACATATATATTCTTTTATTGGTGAGCAAGTTTGTCTAATATACATCTTGCAACAATAGTAGTGAGTGGTGGTCCATATTAATAATTATGGTAAAGTTGTAAAGGTGATAGGAGAAGATACAATCATTCATTCATTCATTCATTCATTCCCAAGTCTAATGAGACAAGAAGATAAGTACTTTACTTGTGAAATGGTGTAGTGGGGGACCTGTTAGGGTTAGTGAGATGTTTTTAAAGAACACAAACTCTTGATGACGATTAAGAAGTGCACATGTGCCGGATTAGTTTATTCCACCCAAACCATTATGAACCGTTGTGCTTTATACAGGGATTTCTCTTATTCTAAACACTTCTTTATACATTGTTTTCAAACATACAAGAAATAATTTATCAATAAGCGGTGAATCTAGAAAAGGTTCATAAAACTTGCAAGAATCTATACACATCATCTAGGATATTGCTACATCCTCTTCATGCACCAACTCTTAACTATCAAATGATAGACTTTAGTTAAAGTGGTTGATCTTACACCACCAACAAAAGAAAAATGAGACTTATTTGCTCAAAATTCAAAACCAAAGTCCAGATTTAGGTTTTCTAAGATATCGGTAAAGATGATTTCTCAGTTGGTGGCGACATTGACACAAGGGTGAGGCTGGTGAGGTTTTAACACAACAAAATGACTCCAAGTGTTGTGCACTTATGTTCGTGTGTAGTTTTTTCGTTGGAAAACCGAACAGAAAACATAAATCTCGTCGAGTGAAACGTTTATAGGTGTTTCTAAGATATACAACAATGACAATCACACTAATAAAAAAGATAAATAAAAAGTTAAAAACTAATAGTTTAATCATTTTACAGGGTCTAAAAATAAAAAATAAAAAAAAAACCCAAACCATTATTTTCGTAATAAATAAATAAAATAAATGTAGGAACCAACCAACCACATTTATTACCTTAACAACCCAAAAGATAAAGTCATAAAATGAAAGAAAGAATTCTAAAAATAAATAATAAAAATAAGTATATTTATGTAAAACATACCACTACACACCTAGTAAATACTAAAGGACCACATTCAGTGCACTTGCAATCAAGGCTTTCACGCTGTCATTTTGTCCACTCCTACTCTCACTGCTCTTCTTTCCTCTTTTCTTTTCATTCCATCTGATTAACATTAAACAAATATTCACAAACCCATTTCCAGTTACTGTTTCTTCACGCCACAAATGTTGCTTCAATTGCAAGTTTCCTAACCCAGATCTTGCATTTGCAGCAGGTAATAGTAATACACATCATTCGCTTGATCTTAATCTTTTTTATTAACCTTTGATTTTTATGCTTAATCCTTGAAAACCCACTTGGGAATATGGTTTCTTGAAGTGGGTTTTCTTTTATTTGATGTAAAGGTTTGATTTTTATTGGTTTTTGTTGTTAATTTGACCCAAATTCTTGGTTTTTTCAAGTGGGGTTTTCACCTTTTGTGTGGTTTAAGGATTGTGATTATTATTGTTATTACTTTTATTAAATTTTTTTATAGTTTGAGAGTGCAATCACTTTCTTCCTTTTTGGGTGTTTTAAGGATTGTTATTAATATTAATTAATATTATTATTTTAATTTTAATTTTGGTTTGTTTAATGTGTAGTTACTGTTGATGATAATTGGTATTTAGGGTTTCAGACCAGAGTCTTCTTCATAGTTGAATTGGAGAAGGTAAGCGTTGACTTTGGTTCAAGCATTGACTTTATTAATTAGATTCTTATTTGTGATTAATTTGATGTAGATGGTATTATTCAAATGCTATTTGATTAGCTTTCTTTGTCTTCATTGATGCTGACACATGAAAATCTAATCCATTTTTGTTCTAACATAATTCTAAGCTAAATTTCATAAATTACATCTTTCTTCTATTATAAATCATTGACATTGATATTATTGATTTATATCCAAGAGATTCCCTTGTTATCTCATTATCTAAGGGACTTTTAGACATTTAATTAATTTAATACTTTCTTAAATCTACACTAAGTAGTCTTTGTGGTGTGACGGTGATTGATCTATACTTTTAATATTAACCAATGCTTTAAAGAATATATATATATATATATATATACACAAAGGAGTGTTTATTCGATTTTGATGATCACATAAGATTAAATAAACAAATTTCAATTTAACTACATATTCTTTTATAATAAAAAATCGGTCTTTTATTATAAATGAATTAAACTAACTAGGCTTGTAAACGAACCGAACGAACATGAACGAGGCATATTTATGTTCGTTCGTCTAACTTAACCCAACAAATGATCGAACACGAACAATTAGGCTAACTGAGCTTTCTTGTTTGTGCTCGTTCATTAAGAAAATGAAGATGTTCGGCTAAAAAATTCATAACTAAACTAAATTAAATTAAATGTCGTTTTGGCTAAAAAATTAATAAATTAACAACTAACTATATTTAGAATTTCATAATACTAGACTAAATGTAATGGAACTAGAACAGTCTAAGAGTATATATACAAAGTAACAAACTTAAATAAACGTAAACGAACAACATAAACGAACTTAAATAAACGAACGTTCACAAACTAATGAGACATGTGTTCATGTTTGTTCATTTAACTAAATAAAAAAAGTTTTTTGTTCATGTTCGTTATAAACAAAGTTTTTTGTTCATGTTCGTTGAACCTAAACAAACTTCCCGCCAAACTGTTCACTAAGCATTCTGTTCGTTTACATGCCTAAAACTAACCATTTTTCCAATATGGGCCTTTTTGTTTTTGCAGAAATCTTGATATAATAACAGGTGGACCCTGCGAATTTGCAATTCATGGTTTTGCAGTAATGTTGAGAACTACCAAGTGGAAGCTTGAGAAAACTAAAGTCAAAGTCGTTTTTCGGCTACAATTTCATGCTACAAATGTACTTTCTTTTTAAATCTTTCTCTTTTCATTTAACAAATATAATTATTATGCAACTGAAACCACCTTATTATATGTATTCTTGAAATATACTAGATTCCACAAGGTGGATGGGATAAATTATTTGTTTGCTTCATACCTACCGAATCGGGAAAGATAATTGCAAAAACGAGCAAAGCGAATGTGAGAAATGGAACGTGCAAGTGGGCGGATCCTATTTATGAAACTACAAGGCTTCTAGTAGATTCTAGAAACAAGCGATATGATGATAAGTTATATAACCTCATTGTGGGGATGGTAAGCTTTGGTTACACCTGAATCAGTTTACTGTTTTGAAGTTTTGTTTGTTAAGTAAGGTTGTTTTCGTCTTTTAGGGTTCTTCACACGCGAGCATACTTGGTGAGGCTACTATTAATCTTGCGGATTATGCGGATGCGTTAAACCCGCTTATTATTTCTTTGCCTCTTCATGGATCGGACCAAGGAACTATTTTGCATGTGAGGAATATTCTTTTATAATTTCTTTTTTAGGGATAATTTTGATTATAATGGACCGTTTTGCAGGTTGGCTGGTTGAACCGAAACTAAGTGAAAGTACACAAACATGAAAATTGTGCCCAGCGCATGAACCTGAACATGACACGAGTTTTTGCGGTTTGACACGAATACAGCCTGCTTAACCTGAAATTTATTTTCTTTGTTTGCATATTAATAGTCTAAAATTATTACAACCAGAAATACAAATCTATGTAAAATATTTACTTTTAAAATAGAAAACTTGATACTCATTTCATCTTGTAACTTTTGGCATAATATATTAGATACCCATACATTTTTATGTTATGACATAAAACACATTTTGTTAAAAATAACTATAAAATTAAACTGGTTAAACAGATCAACCCGTTAGGTCGACCCAAACTCAACGCGTTTAGCGAAACACGTAAGCTGGTTCGACCCAAACCAATTTAGATTAAACCAAACTGAGCGCTGTTAGTTTGGGACATTGATCGTGTAGATGAAAAGTCAAGAATGTTTGGATAAAAAATTCATTTTAAATAGATGATATAGATATTTAGTTAAGAATCTTTTAGATCAAACACTTATTTTTCACTTAATCTTTTTGGTGTCAGGTTACAGTTCAGTTGCTGACTGCTAAAACTGGATTCAGGTATCGCTTCTTGAGAACTTAAACATTTCATTCTTCAGAAATTATATATGTTTAATTACATCATAATAAGTAAACCAACACAATGATATGGGTCTAGAATCTTCCATTGTTTTTTTTTTTTACTTTTACTTTATTGAATGGCATTTTAGACATTTGACCAAATTCAAACATTTTCTTCAAACAGAGAATTTGAGCAGCAGTTTGATAGGGGGTTGCAAAGCAGCAGCAATTATAGCCGAGAAGTGGAACCTAGCACCGCCACATCATCACCTTCGGAGTTGCGGATCTCCGATTATCATGAAAATAAGGTTTGATTGTCTTTCCAGCTAGAGCTAAATGTGCCAAGCCGAGCCAGGGTGGGCTCGGCTTGTTTATCTTAACAAGCTGAAATGTTAAGCTCGAGTTGAGCTCGTCAAAAGCTCGAGCCAGCTTGTGGCTCAAGCCGGCTCTTTTATTTAAAAAAATTTGAATTTTTTATGTTCTACACTTGAGGATAAATAAATACTAAAAATTAATGTAGCATATACATAATGCAAAATTTATATGCGAGTTAAGTGCCATTTTAGTACCTGTGCTTTGTCCAATTTCGCAACTTTAGTACCAGTTTTGAATTTATTGCAAATGGCTACCTCACTTTTCTAAAACTTGCAATTTTGGTACTTTTTTTCTAACCCCGTCTATTTCGTCCGTTAAGTCAGGGGCAAATTAGTAATTTTGATTATTTTATTTATTTACGCCCTGCTTGCGGTGCGCGCATATAATGTATATATGTGTGAACCCTCGGGTGGGCAAAAGTAAAATTGCACTAATTTTGACGTTATTTTACTAATCTCGTGAAAATAACGTTAAAAGTGGCGGAAGGTTAATCAGGCATCATGTGGTGGCGTTGATAGCCGAAAGACAAGGGCACATGCACCAATCAGCCGGTGTCCCGATGATTGAGTGCTATGTGCCTTATGTCCAAGGCTTGATGCAAAACTACTATCGAGCCGGGGGTCTCACCGGAAGCAGCCTCTCTATCCCTATGGGATAGAGGTAAGGCTGTCTACATCTTACCCTCCTCAGACCCTACCATAGCATTGCTATTGGTGGGATATACTGAGTACGATGATGATGATGATGATGATGATGATTATTTTATTTATTTTTTCTTTTGAGTAAAATGTCATTTTCATACATGTGGTTTGTTCAATTAAGCAACTTTAGTACATTTTTTTTGAATTTATTGCAACTGGATACTTTGATTAGTTTTGGATATATAGACAAACCAAAATAGACATTACATATTTCAACTAAAAGGTAACTAAATACATGATAAAAGATGAAAATCAACCATGAAATGTATAACATATTTTTTAGCCTTTTGTTTTTTATTGTCAATTTACTTCTAGTAGCTCAAGATCCGAGTTCATCTTAGCCTTTTTTCTTGCATTTTCTTTATGTGCATTGATTTTTTTTTCAAAAGTTCGGGTATGATAACAGTAGCTCTTTAACACATCGGAGGATCAAGCCAAATAAAAATCACACAACTTCGCACCTTTTAGTATAACATCAATTGGACTTGTAGATGAATGACAGTTGACGAATCACATGGATAAAACAATATATCGTAATTCATTGAACTTGAAGATGAACAATGGTTAGGGTTTGAATGATCAGTGAGCGTGGGGAGGCAGGTTGATCTATTCATTTAGGGTTAGAGATGATCTTTTAATTGTAATATGTAATGCCTCTTTGGTTTGGTTGTCTATCCAAAATAATCAAGTATCCAGTTGCAATAAATTCAAAAAAAAGTACTAAAGTTGTGTAATTTAACAAACCACGAGTATGAAAATGGCACTTAGCTAAAAGAGAAAATAAATAAAATAATCAAAATTACTAATTTGCCCGTGACTTAACGGACAAAATTGAAGGGTTAGAAAAAAAAGTACCAAAATTGCAAGTTTTAGAAAAGTGAGGTAGCCATTTGCAATAAATTCAAAACTGGTACTAAAGTTGCGTAATTGGACAAACCATAGGTACTAAAATGGCACTTAACTCTTTATATGCTTTAGAATTCATGATGCATATATATTAAATTTGTGTTATAATTTTTAAGTTATAATTTGTATATATTACAAGTTGGGGTTCACTTGTAAATGAGCCAAACGAGAATTTTAATATTAAGAGAAATTTCATTTTTTTTTTCTTCATTAAAAAATGTCATACTACTTTAAGTTAATACACACACATGTATATATTTATAAATTTGTGCTTTAATTTAAACGAGCCGCGAGCTTTTTGAACAGCCCTATATCCAGCTATCTATTGAAAGTCTAAAATATCCTTAAACAATGGCAAAATAGGAAATCATCACTTTCATAGAGCACATCCAAACACTTGTTTATTACAACATACAATCACTTATATGGCAACCACTAATTTTCTTTTCTTTTTTTTTTTTGACATTTAAATAGGTTAATACAAGAACACATTTCAGATCAGCATCTAAAGAACTTATACCAATTATGGAAGAAACGGGTACGGATCAAGATTTTTCAGATTCGCCCGTTGAAGATAACGGCCTGTGTAACAACTCAGAAGGTTATAATGCTGAATCCCGGGACTTAAATGGGGCAGCCCATAGTCAAACCCAGTCAACAGGCAACACAGATTATTCAAGCAACTTAGTAATTGCTCTTGAAGAGAATCAAAGACTCAGAAATAACTTGCAAATGGCTGAATCTTTCATCTTTGATCTTAAGCAAGAATTAAACGTGTTGCATAATCATGCTAACGGGATGAATATTGAAACACAAAAGATCACACAACATCTAACAAACGAGATCTCTTCAGGCCTAAAACTAGAAAGAGAGGTTATGTTGCTCAAATCAGAATGTTCAAAGTTCAAAGATGAGTTGCAACAGCTGAGTGAAATAAAATTAAGGTCACAATTTCTGGATAAGACACAAAGTCAACGGGTCAAAGGGCTTTTTCTTGTTGAGGGTCGAATACGCGAGCTCCAGAAAAAGATTCTTATGTTCCGTGAGTCCGATATAAGCTTTATAAACTCGGATTTGGAAATGATTCTTGGTATTGTGCCGAATCTTGAAAAGGGAACGGGAGTTTCAGGAGTTGTTGACTTGGGAGACAGTCAAAGTCAAAGTTTGGAACTTTTATGCCAATTAAACGAAGCAAAAGCCGAAAGGGGGAATCTTGTTAAGAAGATGAATGAAATGGAGTCTTATTACGAGTCACTCGTGCAGGAGCTTGAAGAAAACCGGGACCGGATTCTTGTAGAGTTTCAGAAGCTTAGATATGAACATGCAACTTTCAAATCTGAAACTGAGTCGATACGTCTTTGTATGAAAGATCAAATTTTGAAATTTGAGAAAGAAAGACTTGCTTTAAGTTGTGTTAACGAGGAGCTCGAAAAACGAGTAATGGTTGCTGAAGCATTCGTGCAAGAACTCGAGGAAAATCGAGATCGGATCTTTAATGAGTTTGAAAGACTCAAAAATGAGCATTCGACATGTGACGACACTATCTCAACCTGCAAATACGAGACAGAATCAATACGCCATGATTTGAAACACCAAGCGTTAAAGTTCACTAAAGAAAAACAAGAATTGGAGCGTGTTAAACGGGAACTCGAGAAACGAGTTATGAGTGCTGAGTCACTAGTACAAGAGGTAGAGAATAAACGAGAACAGATATCGGAAGAATTTCGATGCCTTAAAAATGAGCATTCGACATGTGTCGATACTGTCTCTAGCTTGAAAGCCGAGACCAAATCGATACGTGGTGATATGAAAGATCAAGCCTTAAAGTTTGCTAAAGAAAAGCATGATTTGGATTGTGTTCAAGAACAACTGGACAAAAGGGTTAAGACTGCAGAAGCACTCGTGCAAGAGCTTGAGAAGAACCGAGAAGAGATTCTAAATGAGTTAACAAGCCTACAAAACGAGCATTCAACATGTGGCGACACGATTTTGACTCAGAACAATATGAACAACCGAATCTTGAAACTTGAAAAGGAAAGACATGATTTGTGTTGTGTTAACTCGGAGCTCAAGAAAAGTGTTCAAGAACTTGAGGGAAAACAAGAACAAGTTTTGGGTGAGTTGCAAAGCCTACAAAACGAGCATGCGACATGTGGCGGCACGATTTTGGCCCACAAAAATTTGAACAACCAAATCTTAGAACTTGAAAAAGAAAAACATGATTTGGCTTGTATTAACTCGGAACTCAAGAAACAACTCCAAGAACTTGAAGAGACAAGAACAAATTTTGGGTTTCAGAGCCTACAAAACGAGCATTCAACATGTTGCGACACCCTTTTGACCCATGAAAACATGAACAAACAAATCTTGAGACTTGAAAAGGAAAGACAAGATTTGGGTTGTGTTAACTTGGAGCTCAAGAAACAAGTTCAAGAACTAGAAGAGAAACAAGAACAGATTTTGGTTGAGTTTCAAAGCCTACAAAATGAGCATTCGACATGTGACGACACTATTTTGACCCGCAAAAATCAAATTTTAAAAGTTGAAAAAGAAAAACATGATTCAGGTTGTGTTAATTTGGAGCTCAAGAAACAGATTCAAGAACTTGAGGAAAAACAAGAACAGATTTTGGGTGAGTTAAAGAGCCTACAGAACGAGCATTCGACATGTGGCGACATGATTTTGACCCAAGAAAATATGAACAACCAAATCTTGAGTCTTGAAAAAGTAAGACATGATTTGGGTTGTGTTAACTTGGAGCTCAAGAAACAGGTTCAAGAACTTGAGGAAAAGCAAAAAGATGTTATGAGCAAGTATCAAACCCTAAGAAACGAGCATTCGACATGTGGTGACATGATTTCGACCCAGAAAGATCAAATCTTAAAACTTGATAAAGAAATGCATGATTTGGGTTGTGTTAACTTGGAGCTCAAGAAACAGGTTCAAGAGCTTGAGGAAAAACAATTGCAGATTTTGGGTGAGTTTCAAAACTTAAAAGATGAGCATTTAACCTATAAATCTGAAACCGAATCGGTGCGCGATGATATGGAAGATCAAATCTTAAAGTCTGGAAAAAGGGTTAAAGAGCTTGAGGAAAACCTGGAAAAGATCCTCTTAGACCTTGAGACCCTAAAAACCGAGCATTCAACATGCGGCGATACCATTTCCGCCTACAAAACCAAGACTGAATCCATACGAGCTGACATGACCAACCAAATCTTGAAACTAACTGAAGAAAAACATGCTTTAACTTGTGCTAACACAGAACTCAAGAAAAAGATAACGACTTTAGAATCAGCACTCGAAAGGGGTCGTTTAAATTACTCGATTGCGGTTACCAAATTGCAGAAAAATCTTGACTTGTTAGCTGCCCAGGTTTCTTCCATGTTTGAGACCAATCAAAACCTTGTTAAACAAACATTTTCTTCTGAAAATTGCCCAAATTTAGCTCCAAAAGATGATCAACTTCATGAAATAAGTTGTGAAAGATTATTATATTTAGATGTGTACTCACTTATTCTGGAAGAAGGATTATCAGAAGTGAGTAAATATGCACAAAGTTTGAAACCTGTTCAAGACAAAAACGAGCCCGAAAAGCCATCAGAATCTTTAAGGTTAGCTTTTATGAAAGAACAATGTGAAACAACAGTGCAAGAATTGAAGCACCAGCTTTTTGTTTCCAAAAGGCATGGTGATGATATTTTGATTAAGTTACAAGATGCCCTTGATGAAATTGAGATACGGAAGAAATCGGAAGCTTCTTATTTGAAAAAGATTGAAGATTTGTTGTTTAAAGTCGGGGGATTGGAAGGTGACTTGGAGTCGATGCAGGCTGAACTCGATTGTGCTTTGTTAAATCTTGAATGTTGCAAGGAAGAAAAAGAAAAGATTGTTGCACAGATTATTGAGGTAAAGTAAATAACTTGGTATGATGATATTATTTGTTGTTTAAAATAATTCACTTTTTATAAGGATGGTAAACGGCTTAAGTGCTGCTTTTATCGAAATGTAGTTGGAAAAGATGAAAAACGAGAGATCAATTCTTGCATTGATGAGTCATGACTCAAGTTTTCAAGATTTACAGAGGGAACTTATGCAACTACACAAGGTAATTTGAGCTTTGATTTAAATATACATAAAACTTGGAGTGTATATTTGACAAGGCACCAATCTAACATGAAATCTGTGTTTGGGTTTATTCTAAATGGGGCCGGTCAGTTTTGGGTCAAACTCCATAAACACATTTAGCTAAATGAGCCATGTTTGGGTACCCGTTTGTTTTCGTACACTTACAAAAAATACGTTTTATTATGCCAAATGTAAAAAAACAAAAGAGAAATAATTGTTGTTTTATAGTTTAAATGTAATTATTTTATATAAATTTACATTTTTGGCTGTATGCCTGCAATTTTAGAGTGTCGATATGTAGAAAGCTAAAAAAGCTAAAAATAAGATAATTCAAATTAACGAATCGTGTCATGTCAACCGGCGATAACTCTTGTCGTGTTCCCCGGTTCATGTGTTTTGACAAGATTCGGTTGACCCGTTTAACCTTTTTATTTTTGAACGTTGTAGAAAGTATATATTTTATTATTTATATATGTAAAAGATAAAGAGAAATAAATGTGATGTTTAACGTAATCATTTCATTTACATTTGCATTTTTGGCCAAAGCCTATAATTTTAGAGTACTTATATGCTAAAGATAAATTAATAGATAAAATGGTGGTGTGTGCATGTCAACCCACTGAACTCGTGTTCAGGTCCATGTGTCTGACACGATTTAGTGTTCGACCTGCGAAAACGGCCAATTTAACATGGGCCCTAGAAATTATAGTTCTAATCATTAGTCTGTTACTAAAGGCGAATGAAGAACTCGAGTGTATGTACCCAAGATTTAAAGATTTCACGGGAGATGGAAACACGTTAGGGAGGGTTCTTGCTTTGGAAATTGAGCTTGCTGGAGCACTTATGGTGAAGAACAAATCAAACATTCAATTCCAAAGGTAGTAGCCATAAGGGTCAAAATGGTAATTTTGTCATTCAGATCAAACGCTTGTCAAACATAATGATCTTTTATGTTTTTGCAGTTCTTTCCTTAAACAACATAGTGATGAAGAAGCAATCTTTAGAAGCTTTAGAGACATCAATGAGCTGATCAAAGACACATTGGAGATCAAGGGTAAATATGTAGATGTGGAAACCGAGTTGCATGAAATGCATGCGCGCTACACGCAATTAAGCCTTCAACTTGCAGAGGTTGAAGGGGAGAGGCAGAAACTTTTGATGACAGTCAAGAATCTGAGATAATAATCTTAATGGAAGTTTTTTGGTAGGGTCAAAGTTAGTCAACCGAGCCGCTAAGGTCAACAGAATCTGTGAATATGTTTTGGTGTTAACTGCAGGGTCATTGAGTAGAAGATGCGTGTTTTCCGGTGGTGTAAATTGCTTTAGCTACAAAAGGGTCAAATTATTTATTAGAATAATCTAACCATGTTTTTGGTCTTTGATGTTTTCTTTGCTTTTTGGCTTTGGTATTCATGTTGTGATTCATGTTTATAAAAAATATATATATTCTTTTATTAGTGATCAAGTTCATCTAACATATGCTGCAATAATGGTAGTGAGTTTGGCAAATCTAATGTTGTGTGTATTCCAGATAGGTAATTCTACCTTTGCATAAAATCAAATAATTTATAGAACTTTTAAGTGACAATTAACTAGTATATATGATTTTTGTCATCATCTAGATACATTATTTGCCCAAAGGTTAGAATAAAGTAATTCTACATATTTTTAGTTGTTTGTGTTGGAATTACGTATGCCCGAGACACATACTTATATTAATGTGGCTAACTGTGTTTGATCCAAGTCGGGTCATACCCAATAACAAGCTAGACGACACCAATTGTATTCTTTTAATGATTTGATCATTTAAACGAATACCGAACACTATGTGTTTAGAAAATTGGTTTTCTAAACAAACACACTTGATAATTTAAATAAATTATCTGGATAATTTATTTATATAAATTAATTATTTAATTGGTTAAATAATTAAGATAGCATGCATGATTTATAAAATTAGTTTTATAAAGTATAAGATGGAGATGGAGATGTTTTAATTGTTAAAACAAAACAAAAAAAAAAAAATAAAAAAAATAAATAACAATCAAAAACCGGCCACCCATGTGGGGTGGTGGTTTTACCCAATCAAATGGCCTTGTCTCCATGTGATGACCATTTAATATATCTCCACATCCAAGACATGCAAAAGGGATCTATCTTTTTGAATTTTTTCAAGTGTTGAATCAAGTTCACTCTCTCTCACTCCCTCTCAAAACTCACGGCCCATTTTGGGCAGAAATTGGGAGTCTTTGGGAGCTCATATAGTGTTCATAAATCCTAGCAATCACTTGGTGTTGTCACAAATAGCTTGGGGTATCACACTCTTGAGGTCTTCTTCTTTGGAGGCTTGTCATTCATCCACCATCTCCTTCAACAAATCACTTGTTCTTCTAAAGGTAGAAGAAGGTACAATTTACATTTGTGAGCATTTTGTTCTTGTAATATTGATCCTTGTTCTTTGGGTTTTAGTTTTAACATAATGGTATGTTCATAACAAGTTTTAAAATCTAAGCTTCCGTTGCGTTTTCATGTTAAATATGGTTAACTTGAACTTTGATAATCTTGTATAAAACCCAACAATGGTATCAGAGCCGGTTACAAGGACTTATGCTTCTTACATGTTCATAGATTTCGGGTTTTTCATGGGTGAAAAAGGGGTCCGAAATTTTGGTGGATTTTACCCCTCATGGATTTGTAAGATCTTGACATGCATGAAAGATCTTAGGAAACCATTAATAACATTTGGATGTTGAAAATAAATAAAAAATAATAATAATAATTTGGGCCGTAGCCTCTTGGGGGGGGGGGGGCCGATTTTATTTGGTAATTTTGGGCATTGGTTGCTTAGGTTGCATGCTTAGAACATTTGGTATGTTTGGATGTGTCATAACCGAAACCTAGACCTTGGATGTGTTGATTGTTGTTTGTGTATGTTGATTATGTTTATTATTCAATATGGTTGTAATAATTCATAATCTTAGGCTTGTGTAATTTATTTATTCATAAGTTGGTTTGTAATAAATAGATTAGTTGCATTTTCTTTTTTTAGAAAAATATGTATTAGGATACATTTTGTAAAAATTTGAAGATGCAAGAATTGGTGGATTTGGGCCTTGGACCGAAATTTTGGGCTTGTTGGGCCTCACCGGCCCATCATGGGATTAAAGCCCATTAGGCCCATAAATTTCACTCTTGGGCCCAAGAAGACTTTTGGAAGTTTGGAGCCCATTAACAAGCCCAACAAGAACACAACAACTTGGAAAGGATACTTGAAGCATTTGGATGCAAGATCAAGTGGGAGTCAACATTCCATCCTTGTGTCATGTTTTGTCCCTTAGGTGTGACTTATGACCTATACTTGTTTCGGCTAACAAGTATGGTCAAATTTAGCGGTTTTCGGTTATGACTATATTTTGCATGTGTATGCTTGGTTGTTTGTTTTACTTTATATAATGTGTGGTTGATAGATATTAGGATATCCAAACCGTCACATAGGAACGACAACAAGCATAAAACGGGTTCTAATATATATTTGGTAATATCGCGTCAATTAGTTTAATTAAATGGGTTTATTAAAACTAAGCGATTACTCACATATAATAAAATTGGTTTTATTATAACTTGAACCTTGAAAATTGGTTTTCAAAATCGCCATATTACTAAATGCATGTTAGGATATGGCATAATGTTTTTCAAACTAGAATATTGGAAAACTTAAAAATCCCTTTTTCATAATTACCAAGGAAACAAGTCTAACACCATCCTTTTGTATGACACTTAACGTATTAGGGAACTTTAAATGGGATAAAGGTCACCTAACCATTTTTGAGCAAACTAATATACTTAGGGTAATATTAACATATTTGTGGGATAAAGGTCACCTAACCACTTGTATGTTAATCTTACATGTTTATACAAGTAGGATGACTTGAATTGGAAACCATGTGATAAAGGTCACCTAAGCATGGGATCTAATGGTGTTGATGGGATAAACATGCCAACACGAAATAAGGATTTCGAATGGTCCCATACCTCTAGAAGTTGCAAAGGGTTGCAATTGTCAAGATTGACTACCTTGTTAAATCAAATAACGGGATAAAGGTCACCTAACCGAAATTTGATTTATCGTTGGATTCTAGAATTTAATTATTATTTTAAAATTTGGAATAAAAGGGTATTAATAATTAAATTGTTTGTAATACTAAAATAAAACTTTGTTAAATTTTGTAGATGGCCGCTAACAATGCAAACACCTCTACCCATAACACCCGTAACCTATCCTTAAGAACCATCCTTGAAAAGGATCGTCTAAACCATAATAACTTTATGGATTGGTATCGCAACTTGAGAATAGTTCTCAAACAAGAAGAGATATCATATGTCTTAGACGATCCCATTCCCGACGAGCCTAACGTGGAAGATGAGGAGGCGTATAACGATTGGGTCAAGTACACCAAGATTCGGTGCAAGCCTCTTGCCTCATGTTAGGGACTATGATTCCCGAAATCCAAAAGGATTTCGAGCATCATGGGGCATACGACATGATAACTCAATTGAAGGAAATGTTCCTTCAACAAGCTAGAGCGGAACGTTTCGAAACGGTTCGAGCGTTTCATGCATGTCGTATGGAGGAAACCCAAAGCGTCTCATCTTATGTCCTAAAGATGAAAAGCTACATTGAAAAGCTTCGTAGGTTGAATTGTCCCGTATCTAATGAGTTGGCTACGGATTTGATCCTCAATTCTTTGACCAAAAGGTTTGAAACCTTTGTCATGAATTATAACATGAATGGATGGGACAAAAGCATTGGTGAGCTTCACGCAATGCTAAGAACGGCCGAAGCGGGAATGGGTAAAAGGGTTTTACCCGTTCTAACAATCAATGAAGGAAAAAGGGGACATAACTCCAACCCCAAAGCAAGTGTTGCTAAGGGCAAGGGCCACGTCCAAGGAAAGGGAAAGAGGAAAGCCATCACGCCCACCAAACCGAAGGAAAAGAAGCAAAAGGTTGCGGCGCAAGATCCATGCTTTGAGTGTGGAGAGATAGGTCATTGGAAAAGGAATTGTCCGACCTATCTCAATGCGTTAAAAGATAAGAGGGATGCGGGGCATACCTCAGGTATTATCTTTACTATACATATTGAACTAAATATTATTTCTTCAAATACATGGGTACTTGATACCGGATGTGGAACTCACATTTGCAATTTGTTGCAGGGGTTCAAAAGAAGTAAACAACTCAACAAAGGGGACATTAGTCTCTTTATGGGCAATGGAGCAAGAGTTGAAGTCCAAGCCCAAGGAGACTACATATTAAAGCTTCCAAGTGGTTTGGAAGTAATTTTGAAAAATGTTTTGTATGCTCCTAAGTTAAGGAGAAACATTATTTCCGTGTCTCTTTTAAAACAATGTGGCTTTGATCTTAAGTTTATTGATTATGATATTCATGTTTTGATGAATGGCATATTTTATTTTAAAGCTATACCCATAAATGGTATATATGAAATAGATCATATTGGTGCGTCACATAGTAGTTCAATGTACAATGTCAACACCAAGAAACTCAAGAAGGACTTGGGTGATTCCTATCTTTGGCATTGTCGCCTTGGACATATAAGCAAGAATCGCATGCAAACTCTTCGCAAGAGTGGTATTCTAGAAACAAATGAGTATGATTCATTTGATGTATGTGAATCTTGTTTACAAGGCAAAATGACAAAGCAACCCTTTAATAAAACTTTTGAAAGGTCAAAAGAATTATTGGGTATCATACATTCGGATGTATGTGGTCCTTTTAGACCAATGACTAGGAATGGTGAAAGATACTTCATTACCTTTATTGACGATTATAGTCGATATGGTTATGTGTACTTAATGAAACACAAAGATGAAGCTTTTGAAATGTTCAAAGACTTCAAAACTGAAGTAGAAAGACAACTCAAGACAACAATCAAAGTACTTCGTAGTGATAGAGGAGGTGAATACCTAAGTGGTGTTTTTCAAGATCATCTTAAAAGTTGTGGAATTATTTCACAACTCACTCCACCTGGAACACCACAACATAATGGTGTGTCTGAAAGGAGAAATCGTACCCTATTAGATATGGTTCGATCGATGATGGCTAGAAGCACTTTACCTCTATCATTTTGGGGCTATGCTTTACTTTCCGCTGTTCGCATATTAAATATGGCTCCAACCAAGAAAGTGGAGAAGACACCTTTTGAAATATGGCATGGAAAGGCTCCATCGCTATCATTCTTAAAAGTTTGGGGTTGTGAAGCTTATGTAAAGCAATACACCCCAAACAAATTAGAAGTCCGATCCACTAAATGTATCTTTATAGGTTATCCTAAAGATGATATAGGATATTACTTTTACGACCCTAGTGAGCAAAATGTTATTATTGCTCGAAAGGGTAAGTTCTTGGAAACTAAGTTCCTTGAGGAAGGAACTAATAGTAGAACAGTGAAATTTGATGAGGATCAAGAATCACAAGATGATACACAATTGGTTGATACTAGCACTCAACAAGAGGTTGTTGAAAGTGATCAAGTGGTTGATCAAAACACACAAAACGTTCGCAGATCTGATAGAGTTAGCAATCCACCTGAAAGATATGGATTTTTTGTAGAAGGTTGCTACGTGGTAGATTCGGATGAACCAACCACATATCGTGATGCAATGTCCAAGAATGATTGTGACAAATGGCTTGAAGCCATGAACGTTGAGATGCAATCCATGTATGACAACCAAGTTTGGGAATTGGTTGAACCACCACTCAATTCCAAAGCTGTTGGAAGTAAGTGGGTTTTCAAAAGAAAAACTGATATGCATGGAAACTTGGATACTTATAAAGCAAGACTTGTAGCTAAGGGTTTCACTCAAACTCAAGGGGTTGATTATGATGAAACTTTTTCGCCTGTGGCAATGCTAAAGTCTATTAGGATATTATTTGCCATAGCTGCACATTATGATTATGAAATTTGGCAAATGGATGTCAAGACCGCTTTCCTAAATGGATATCTTGAGGAAGATGTCTATATGGTTCAGCCTGAAGGTTTTGTCGATCCGAAACATCCTAATAAAGTATGCAAGTTAAAGAAATCAATCTATGGATTGAAACAAGCATCTAGAACTTGGAATCATCGTTTTGATGAAGAAATCAAAAATTTTGGATTCATCAAGAACGCTGATGAGGCTTGTGTGTATAAAAAGGCTAGTGGGAGTATAATTACCTTCTTAGTATTGTATGTCGATGACATTCTACTATTAGGAAATGACATTCCAACCATGGAAAGCGTTAAGGCTTGGCTTGGAAGTAGATTTTCCATCAAGGATCTTGGTGAAGCTGCCTATATTTTGGGAATAAAGATCTATAGGGATAGGTCAAGGCGCTTGATAGGTTTGAACCAAAGTACATACATTGATAAAATCTTGAAAAGGTTCAAGATGGAAAACTCCAAGAAAGGTTTTGTACCTATTCAAAGAGGGACTATATTGAGTTCAGCTCAATGTGCAAGCTCAAAGGATGAGCAAGAGATGATGAAACAAATCCCATATGCTTCTGCTATAGGATCCATCATGTATGCGATGATATGTACTAGACCGGATGTGTCATGCGCTTTGAGCATGACAAGCAGATACCAACAGAATCCAGGAAACAGTCATTGGATGGCTGTTAAGAACATATTGAAATACCTTAGGAGAACTAAGGATATGTTTCTGATATATGGATCTGGTGAGGAGGAACTCGCTATAAAAGGTTACACGGATGCGAGCTTCCAAACTGATCGAGATGATTCTCGATCACAATCTGGGTATGTGTTCACTCTTAATGGAGGAGCTGTCTCTTGGAAGAGCTCAAAACAGGAAGTGGTAGCATTGTCCACTACAGAATCAGAATACATCGCCGCTTCATTGGCAGCTCAGGAAGCTGCATGGTTGAAGAAATTCATTACTGATCTAGGGGTGGTCTCTTCCATTCAAGACCCCCTAGAAATCTTTTGTGACAACGAGGGTGCGATTGCACAAATCAAGGAACCTCGTTCGCACCAAAAGACTAGACACATAGAGCGGAGATTCAACTACATAAGGGATGAAGTTGAAAAGGGAAAGATATGTATTCGCAAAGTTGGAACTGATCAAAATCTTGCGGATCCATTCACGAAGCTCCTAGAAAGACCGAAACATGAGCGTCATGCGAGTGGCTTAGGACTTCGATATTCTAATAATTGGATTTGATCTATTTTGTATTTACGTTTAAAAGACTTTTGTAATTTAACTTTTATATGATTATGGAATCTTGAGTTAAATTCTGATTTTGCATGTTTAATCCATGAATAAGTTATCTTATTCTAAAAGTCCGTAGTCGATCACATTTGTGGGAACAAATATGAAGCAAGACTATTATGAACTAGGATTGGTGGATATTCATAAGGAATGAATATGGAGCATAGGTTTGCTGCCAAGGTTCATAGATATTTGTGGGATACAAATATTGGACTGACCCGCTCTCAATATTACTACATGGAGTCGATGGACCTGATCATTAGTAATTTTGAGTAAAGGAGAATTTCATATTATCCTTAGACCTGAGATGTATACTGGGCCTTGGTTTTCACCGAGTATTACACTTTGACTCTCCCCTTCGCTATTCGTAAAAGATGGTACATAAGGATGAGCTCGGGTGGAGTATAAAGTGATAGTGAGAGGCGTATACAGTCAAGATGGAATTTGTTCCTCTTATGTGTTGAGAGTTTAGATGTCTAAGGCCTGATAAAGTTGAATTGTAAAGAGAATGATCACCTATGTCTCTTAGATCCAACATGACATCTAGTAACAAAGAGATATAATGATAGAT
Source organism: Bidens hawaiensis (assembly GCF_021521415.1). Classification (NCBI taxonomy): domain Eukaryota; kingdom Viridiplantae; phylum Streptophyta; class Magnoliopsida; order Asterales; family Asteraceae; genus Bidens; species Bidens hawaiensis. Next base: position 341,367 of record NW_027493246.1, read on the forward strand.
TCACCTAAATCATATCAAGTAAGGGACTTGAAGGGATGATGTTATTGAATGGCACTTCGTCAAACACGTTAGGGGTGATGAACTGTTGTTAGGCGGTATTCACCACTTGCATTAATTTTCTATGTATCTCGTGCAAGTGGGAGATTGTTGGAATTACGTATGCCCGAGACACATACTTATATTAATGTGGCTAACTGTGTTTGATCCAAGTCGGGTCATACCCAATAACAAGCTAGACGACACCAATTGTATTCTTTTAATGATTTGATCATTTAAACGAATACCGAACACTATGTGTTTAGAAAATTGGTTTTCTAAACAAACACACTTGATAATTTAAATAAATTATCTGGATAATTTATTTATATAAATTAATTATTTAATTGGTTAAATAATTAAGATAGCATGCATGATTTATAAAATTAGTTTTATAAAGTATAAGATGGAGATGGAGATGTTTTAATTGTTAAAACAAAACAAAAAAAAAAAAAAAAAAATAAATAAATAACAATCAAAAACCGGCCACCCATGTGGGGTGGTGGTTTTACCCAATCAAATGGCCTTGTCTCCATGTGATGACCATTTAATATATCTCCACATCCAAGACATGCAAAAGTGATCTTTCATTTTGAATTTTTTCAAGTGTTGAATCAAGTTCACTCTCTCTCACTCCCTCTCAAAACTCACGGCCCATTTTGGGCAGAAATTGGGAGTCTTTGGGAGCTCATATAGTGTTCATAAATCCTAGCAATCACTTGGTGTTGTCACAAATAGCTTGGGGTATCACACTCTTGAGGTCTTCTTCTTTGGAGGCTTGTCATTCATCCACCATCTCCTTCAACAAATCACTTGTTCTTCTAAAGGTAGAAGAAGGTACAATTTACATTTGTGAGCATTTTGTTCTTGTAATATTGATCCTTGTTCTTTGGGTTTTAGTTTTAACATAATGGTATGTTCATAACAAGTTTTAAAATCTAAGCTTCCGTTGCGTTTTCATGTTAAATATGGTTAACTTGAACTTTGATAATCTTGTATAAAACCCAACACACAATGGGTGAGGTCTATAGGTCACTATGAACAATATCAAAAGGTAATAGAGTGCAAGAATGAGAAACATTAAATGGTAATCGAGTACTTTTTCCAAACACACATGATTGACAGACATGTTTTTTCAATTTCTCAAAATCAATAGAACGAGAAGTTTTTAAAGTACGTAATAAATTAGATCCCGAGTGACCGAGACGTTGGTGCCACAGTTGGGAAGAGATGGCTGCAAAGGTAGATGGTGTATGATGCTTGGATCCACTAGATGGGAGAAGAGGATACAAATCACCGCTGCTATTGTATCGAAGAATAGGGATCCGGGTCTTGTAATCCTTCACAAGAAAACCAAATGGGTTAGTTTAGAGAGATTGAGGATCAGTGGGTGACACCATGATGGAATGTAATCCCTTTCCTTGTCATTTATTATAGTCATCTATATATAATTACATATGGCAATCTTCTAATTAAGATACCGATACAACATTATCTCATAAATATATATAAAGATTTATATCCTAATATATGTGTAACCGATTAGCTAGTTCATATACCTCCTCCTTCCCAAAAATTCCTTGTTCAAATCAAAGTCCCTTCAAAATTCCATTCGACCTTCCGGATCAAAATCCCAAACTAAACTCAATTGAAAATCACAAATTGCCAAAATCTGACTTTAAATTTTGATTCTTAGATTTACTTTGTTGTTCCTTGCAGCTAGGTCTTGTTTTTTTTTATTATGTTGTTCACTATTGGATAAATTACGGATTACGATCGATCTTTATTTGACAACTGTTACCACAGTGCTGCTCATCTATGCAAAGTTAGATCACACGTGGATTATTATTATCATCATCATCATCATCATTCTCATGAGTAGTTATCTCTCATTTGTATTTCAAAGTTTTTATATGTGGGTTGTATTTAAATTTTATTTATTTTGTAGTTGTAGCTCTAACATCTCATATAAACCATCAAGGCTAGAAATCCAATTTCATTTATACTATTAATGTAATTGTTTTGACTTGTTTGTTCTATTGGACCAGATTTAAGTTAAAAGAATACGATGTGAATTCAATAAAAAAAATACCCGTTCTCTTTCGAAGGACTTTGGGTTTTGGAAATTTCCTTTTATGTAAGCAACCAATCAGCCACCTGTTATTCTTATTCATCTTTATTTAATGGTCCATTACATTCGTCTTTGTCTAGTCATTAGCCTTTTCCACAAATTTGTTTCCAATTTTCTAATTAATTGAAGGAAGAGGCTTTATTAGGAGCACTACATGTATGTCTTTATTTCTTCCAATTTTAGAGTTTTCTTCAATGACTAGCATACATAGAAGTATGTCTTATTGGTTGTTACATCATGAGAAGGGGATGTTAAGTTAGTGATTATTTAAAAAATAATTGTCGCAGAGATATGTATTTTAGACCAAACTAAATAAAGAACCGAAATTGCAAAGTAATCCCGTAATCAAAAGCCAATCTAAAGAAATCGAAAATGCAAATGTGGCACACGCAAAGTTCTATTAGATATCTAGGTTTTATTAACACGAAATACTAAATGCCATTAAAATATTATGCCAAGCAAATATGGCACACACATGGAACCAAAAAATTTTAGTGGCACAAATGCTAAATGCCACTAAAGTGTGTGTCAAGCAAATATGACATACATAAAGTGCCACTAAAACTTAAATATTAGTTGCAAAAACGCTAAATGCCACTAAATGTGTGTGGCAAGCAAATGTGGCATACACAAAATGCCATTAAAACCTAAAATAGTGTCATAAAGGCTAAATGTCACTAAAAACATATGCCACTAATTGGCATTTGTTTGAAGTGACATGGAGAGCGTTTTCATCCACTGCCAATGTCCGAAGGACAAGAAAACCACTTATGCTTCAAGTGTCTTAGAGAAGAGAGCCCTTACTTGGTGGAAATGTGAAAATTACTCCCATGGAGCCGAAATTTCCATGGCTATGTCATGGGACGCCCTCAAGGAAATCATGCTCACAAAGTTTTGCCCAAATCATGAAATACAAAGATTGGAAGCCGAATTTTGGGTACTTAAGCAAGAAACCGGTGATAATGACACCTACAACAACCGTTTCCATGAACCAAGTCTATTGGTTCCTCACTTGGTCACTCCTCTCTCCCGAGCCATTGATAAGTATAAAGTCGGGTTGCCCATGCAAATCCAAGACTCCGTCTTGAGTAGCGACCCACAAAACTTTCGTGTTGCCATCACTCTTGCTGCTACTCTAACCAAAAACCACGTTAATGACGGGACATTGACGAGGAAAAATACCAAGAAACCCGCCGAGAAGGTCGTGACCGAACCCGCAAAGGAGGTCAAGGCCGAATCTTCTTCCAAAACCAATAACCATGCTAACCACTACTCCATCAACAAGAACAAACGCAAGGCCGATCACCGTAACTATGCTTTAACCCAATCCAATCCATCACCTCAAGCTCAACAAGCCTACCCCAACAAGAAACCCTATACCGGGCCTCACCCGTTGTGTACCACTTGTCAACGTCATCATCCCGCTTACTCTTCACCTCGGTTGTGCACCAACTGAAACCGTTATGGTCATCTTGCTATCACTTTGCGCGAAGTTACACGTGGACAAACCGCTCCACAACGGTTCATTCCGCAAATCTCTCAACCCCGTACCGTGCCATTTGCTCATCCCAATGCTCCTCCTAGGGCTTGCTATAATTGTGGAGACCCCAATCATCTCCACAATGCTTGTTCTCTACTTGCTTATCCACACCAAGCGCAAGTCATACCTGCTCCTTACTACACTACCCAAGCCTACCAAGTCCAAAATACCAACCCCAAGTCCCACAACTCGTCACCTCTCAAGTCCCTCAACTCATGGCTCCCATGCAACCGGTTCATGTCCCCACTATTCAAGCTCCACCACCAAACCAAGCCGCTTAAGCAACCCAAGATGCTCGTGGGCGTGCTTTCATGCTTAATGTAAACCAAGTTTAAAACTCCAATGGTGTGGTGAACGATACGTTTCTCGTGAATAATCATTCTGCTTCGGTTTTATTTGATACGAGTGCTGATAGGAGTTTCATTTCCTTTGATTTTATGTATATACTTGCCAAGCCTCGTGTTAAGTTATCTAAGCCTTTCTCGATAGAAGTTGCTAATGGCAGTTCAATTGTTATTGACTATGTTATTCGTGATTGTACTCTTACCCTCACCAAACATAGATTTTCTATTGACCTCATACCGATGAAGAATCCTGAAGTAAAGACAAAAATTTTCAACATCCCGATCGTCTATGATTATCACGACGTTTTCCCCGAAGATGTTTCCGGACTTCCTCCCGCTCGACAAGTCGAGTTCCGTATCGATCTTGTACCCGACGCTAATCCCGTTGCCAAATCACCTTACCATTGCGCACCCTCCGAAATGCAAGAACTTTCTACATAGATTCAAGAACTATCGGCGAAGGGCTTATTCGCCCTAGTTCTTCTCCATGGGGCGCACCGGTTTTATTCCTGAAGAAGAAAGATGGAACATTCTGTGTATGCATTGATTACCGTGAACTCAACAAACTCACCATAACAAACCGTTACCCTTTACCTCGTATCGATGACCTTTTCGACCAAATTCAAGGAGCCTCTTGCTTTTCGAAAACCGATCTCTGTTCGGGTTATCATCAACTACGTGTTAATGAAGAAGATATACCCAACACCGGTTTCCGTACTCGATATGGGCATTACGAATTTTGTGTTATGCCTTTTGGGTTAACCAATGCGCCCACGGTTTTCATGGACCTCAAGAACCGTGTTTGCAAAACCCTACTTGGATAGGTTCGAAATTGTTTTCATCGATGACATCTTGATCTATTCTAAAACCGATACCGATCACAAGAAGCAATTGTATGCTATTCTCGATCTCTTGAGAAATGAACAACTTTATGCTAAGTTCTCTAAGTGAGAATTTTGGTGAATATTGAGTTATGCAAGAGATAAGGCTGCACACCGAAAACCCTAGGGAACGCCACAACAACAGAAAAATTCGCCAATGATAGAGTGAATAAATTACAATGGATTTCGGGACGCAAATTCCTAAGGTATAGCAAAGGCATGATGTAAATTGGGTAATCGCGGATCGATTAACCAATCCTCACATTTCATCCCAATCTATGACGATTACCACAATGAATTCTCGCCCAAATTCATGATGATGAAATGGTAACTCGTCGTGGAGTACCATTTTCAATGATCTCAGATCGAAATAGTCATCCTACTTCCATTATTGGAAGGAGGGGAAGGAAGCATCGAGAGCTGGAAGCTTTCTATGGGTGAAGTAGTTATCACCAATTTGTCAAATTGAAAATGGGCTTCAATCAAGCCATAAGATTTGAATTGATTCGAGAAACAACCAATCGGATTTATAATATTTAAGATAAGTTGAAAGCAGCGCGAGATTGGCAAAAGACTTATGCCAACATTCAAAGGAAACCATTGTCGCTGGAAAGAGGTGACAAGGTATTCTTAAAGGCATCACCTTCGAGAAGTGATATAAGGTTTGGCAAAACCGAAAATAGCCCCTTAATATATTGGACCTCATGAGACTATCTCCATGATTGGTCATTTAGTTTATCGATTAAAGTACTCCAGGGGTTAAGTACTATACATGATGTTTTGCCATGTATACGGATTGAAAAGTACCTAAGCGGTGAGGCAATGAAAGTACTAGTAATGGAGGTACTCATAGAAGTCATACTTGATATCATAAATAATTCCGTAGAGATAGTAGACGGGAAAACTAAACAGTTTGGACACACCAAGCTTTATTGATCAAGACTAAGTGGAATTCACAGTGAGGACCAGATTATACCTGGTAACGCGAGGGTGAATTCTGAAGGAAACCCCCCCCCCACCTTTCTCTCGAAGGGATAGTGGGCGTGTAAAATTTCGAGGACGAAATTTCTTAACGGGGGGAGAATGTAACGATTCCGACGAAACCAGGTATACCCTAACCGGTAGACTGTAGTTACGTCATATTTAATGTCGGGTACATGAATTACCATAGTAATCATACGAGAATACATGGTTTATTGTACTGATTGTACGTGAATATATAATTCACCGTATTGAATACGCGATCAATCGATCGATAGTTATTGAAACCCGAATGAATCGAGGGTTCAATTATAGATGAGATATATGATATTTAGTGATGTTACGAAGCATTAAAGCTTCGGGATAAGTGGATTAAAGCACAGAAAAAGGATTTCGATTTAATAGTACGTCGGTACGTTAAACGAAACCTTTAATACCAAACCGAGCAAGAGATGATCGATCAAGCCGAAAAAGATGCACAATTATTAATACTATGATGTTTTAAGTTAATAAATGTCATGGTTTAAGTTTTTAAATCGGTTTTATATAAATTTCATTTTTAAGCCGAAAAACGACCGTTTTAGCCTCGTTTTAAGCCGAATTAGACGTTTAACCGAAAAACGAACTGAACCAGATTATCCAAAACATTATCCGGATTACGAGAATCCAAATATGTGGCCTAAAATGAAGAGGTGGGTCCCACCCCACCCCCTCACTATGTCCGATCGGACTACACCACCACAAAACATTTCATTTTCTTTTTTTCACAAACCCAACTCAACATTCTTCATTTCTCTCAAGTTCATAATCCAAAAACTGACAATTCTAGCAAGAATAACGAGGTAATGATCGTGTTATATACGTGTTTATCTTCGTTTCTTGAGTTTTCTTTCAAGAAAATGAGGTTTCCAAGTGAAAAAGGGTGAAAACCCGAGATGGAACCGATTCTTGCATGATCAAGTGATGTATACGGGTTATACAAAGGATCTTGGTCCAAGAAATGAGTTAAACGAATCAAAAACGAATTTTTACGGTTAAATCTTTGTTTTGGTATCATAACCGTAACCATGAAAGAAATTGCTTGATCGTGAGTGTAACTTGCTTGGTATTGTGGTATGTTGTTTGTAGGCTCTGTGTTTAGTGGTAGATAAGACGGAAAGACGAGTTTGTAGCTTGTAGTGGCGGAAAACGAAAGGTATATTCGGTTTATGTCGGTGTTTGTGTTTTTGGACAGATTGTTGGTCGTTTAGAGTTAGGTCATGAAATATTTCAGGGATGTTCTACACATGAAAATAAGAGTTCTGTGAATATTTGGTAATTTTTGGATAAGGGATGAATATTTGGTGAATTTAATGCTCGGTTTTGGCCAAAAATGATGAAAAATAGTTAAATATCATGCAAAATTCTGGAAAATTTCAGATAAGCGTTTTATATCATGAATAAGTCACACGCAAAATTTTAGGTCAGTTGGAGAAGTCTAAGTAGGCTTTTCGGTTAAACGAGTTCTAGGGTTTTCTAGCTCGGTTTTAGTGAAAATGGCATGTAAATGAAGATTTTGGTTCTGGAAAAATTACAGGGGACTATGTGGATGGCACGGGACATCCAGGAGAAATTTGGGATTTTTCTAAGATCGTTTGGTATTTACGACATATTTAGTGTTTAAATGGTGTTTAAAAATAGATAAATAAATGTTAAGTATAAAAATTAATTCTGGAAATATTTTTATAAAATTCCCCACTGTCAAAAAGTTATTTGTACAAAATTTCAAGATCCGAGACTAAACGGATAATTATTTGTGCTAAAACAAACTTTTAAAGCTTAAAACGCGTAAACCGGTAAAGTTCGCATAAGCGAGCTGACTGGTGTATAAAAACCCTAAAAATGAACTATTTTCATATAATTGAGTTAAACAAGTAAAAATGAATCATCCGAAAATAAGTTGGATGATTTGAGTGTTTTTAACATATTTAACAGTTTCCGGTACGATAAAGACGGAAACGGGTCCTGCGGCCAATCGGGACGTCTAAACCGAGCTATAATTTCATAACTTTAACTAAATGATCAGTCAACAATTATTTTCGGGTCGTGTGTGACCAAACTCAATTTTGGAACATAAAAACGGATAACCGTGCTAGGCACGTAAAACGAGAAAAACGACTAATAGTAATTGTGACCATGGAACTCTAAACGATATCACAATCTGAGTCCGGATAAGTATTTCGGGTACAGTACTACAGTTAAAGATTATATAAACATTAATGGTATAATAACGATCGTAGGGATCATATTACAGATTGGACCTGTTAATTGATAATGATTGTTGTTACCTGCTTGCATGTGCTAAGGTGAGTTTCACGAGCCCCTTTTTGCTAAACTGTTTTAAATATTTTCCCGGGGCGGAAAGCATGTTTCTATCAAAATGTTTAAGTACATACTGAACGTATGGAAATGCGTGTATATATATATTGTTTATTGTACGGGAATCGTACGGAAATGTACTAAGATGGTAATTGTCTGAGTTGTTAACATTGTAAGGTCCCGCAACAGTGTTCAGGGTTAACAGTGTCCCCAGATGTCATTGGAAGTGTTCTGGGTTAACAGTGTCCCCAGAGGTTATTAAATGTATTTCTGGGTTAACAGTGTCCCCAGAGGTTATTGGAAGTGTTCTGGGTTAACAGTGTCCCCAGAGGTTATTGGAAGTGTTCTGGGTTAACAGTGTCCCCAGATAATATTACATTATGATATGGATTTATCATGGTTTTCTCAAATTGTGAAACTCACCAACTATTCGTAGTTAACCCGTTTTCTCACATGCTTTTCAGGTACAACTAAGATGAAGTGATTGCTTATGTGCTAAGTGCTTGATGTGTGTAAGATTTGCGTGCGGGATGTTAGGATACATTATAATAAATAGAATTATGTATCGTAGTGTGTGATGTGTGTATCACCTAGACGATAATGGAATACAAGATAATGTAATTTGAAGTATATTAATGCATTCAGTTTTCTTTATAAACAATGTGGTTGATATCAGACGAGTCTGTCGCACCCCGTTTACGTTTCCGCTGCGGTTGCGGGGTGTTACAAAAGTTGGTATCAGAGCCATTGGTTATAAAGAATTAGGATGTCTTTAAAAGATACCCAAAATATAACCAGTAGCTCAAGTATTATAGGATCTGAATATCAACTAATAATAGATAGTGACGAGTATCGGGATGAACTCGGTCGGACAAGTGAGTTGTTATGGTCCGGAACATAATAACAGACTTGTCTGCACGAGGGAATTCAGGGGAAGTCACTGGGTACAGTAATAGGTAAAAATGGCAACATATGTGTAAAGTATATAATATTATTGATACGTGCTAAGGTGTATATATATATGTGCGTATCTTGTGGGTACAAGTATTGAGAAATAGGACCCGGATAAGGAACCGGGGGATGAAATAATAAAAGTACCGAGGATGCTGAAATTTCTAGAGCATCGGTTGATGATAAGCCTGACTTATCGGGTCACAGCTATGATAGCACCAAGTTAGACCTTCCGTTTGACATTAACCAGAAATATCTAGTAACCGTCACTCCCAACCAAAATTGATAAATCCCATACCCTACCAACACCGGTACCGTATATTCTAATAACCCCCTATGTTCACCCGAACCGCCAACCCTCACGTACGGACGGGCCTGTACCTGAACCCATTCTTGTTCCATTAAAATAAAAATAAAATAATAATAATAAAATGGATAATAAAGCAGCAGATAAAAATAATATATAGAAATATATATATATGTATTTCTCACTCCCAAACTTATGAGACATACCTCCTCCAGATCGAGAACTACCGATTTCAGCGAACCTAGAACGCCTGAGGACAGTGACTGAGCTAGTGATAGAGTTCCCATAATAGTAATTAATACTATTTGAAGGCAACCCATGTCACACGATTACCTTGAACCTTGCAACTCCCTATGTCATCCTTACATCCGATATATGCCTATACCCATGTATACTCGAATAGAATGATTACCCATACACGAAGAGGTGTTGGAATCATTATAGCATAGTTGGTTATTCGTTCGTAGGTGGTATACCGTGTATGCCGGATATACGAATAGACACGGATATTATAATTCCGTAGTATGTAATCGTTTGGTGCTCACGGTGAGCATGTATCGGTTATGCTGCCATGCAGAAGGATATCGAAATCAAGCATGTTAAACATTAATCTTTGTTGAGAAAAATCTATATGTCAGTTGGCGACAAGGGTTATGAAACATATTCAAACGTTAACCGACGTCAGGTTAAGTTCATATGTTATTATATTTGTGGGACATATATACTAAATACTGGTATGTGTAATATGTGTGATAATATTTGGTGTGAATGTGTACCTACTGTTATGATTGAGCTGGTAACGAGATATACGGTGAGATTAGTGTTGATTACTGCGTACGGGATGAGTACGGCAGAATGACATAAAAAGAGTAACTCCAATGATGGAGATTGATATGATTCAGTTGAATGCTCAAAGATAGCAGATGATGATACCGAATGTCGTATCACAGATCACTGCTAGTGTTGATGCAGATGTGATCGCGGAATTATAGATCGAGCAATCACATGAATATGAATATTTAAATTCTTAGTGGTATTACTAAGAGTGATAATGTCCCACTGAATACAATTATGACTACAAGTATTAGTTATAAACTAAACATGAATAGTAGTTGTAATGAACTAGATCCAGTATGAAGGATATGTTTGTTGATTGTGTTAAAAAAATTATTAATAATTTACTGATGGTAAAGAGAGGAATAGATTAGCGAGTGGATAGAAAAGATCGAAAAGGTCAAGGATTTTGGTAAGAGCCTAGAACATTGTGTAGTGAAATATGCTACAGATATGTTGGTAGATTATGTGGTATCGTGATGGAAAACGATGGTACAAAATTATAGTTAGAAAATTTTTACTCAGATGTTATGGTCAGAATTTGAAATTCTTGTGCTAGAGCACTTGTATTCGAGTAATTAAGTTCAGAGATTGGGAACCGAGTTATGGAAGATAGAAATGTTGTGTGCTGATCACTTAGAACACGCTAATTGTTTGAAGGAATTGTCATGTCTGGTAACATGGTCAATTACTCCTGAAACTAAGCGAAGTGAGCGCTATATTGGGGACTAACTCCAGCGATAAGGAGTATAGTCAATCCTGTAAAATATACAACCTTTGAAAGGGTGGTGTCACAAGCCAGCATTGATGTATTTGACTCTATGGGAAGCGGACTGGAAGGACGTTGGGTGAGACGTCGAGGGTTAAAGAAGAAAAGTGATAAAGGCATGGTGCAAGATAGACTTTGAATAAGTAGGAAGAAGAATGTCGAGTGATAGTAGGCCACAGGTGTGGTAAAGATGGACGTAGTGCCCCAATTATAGAACCAATTGAAGCCATGCGAACCGGCAACCCCAACCTATTCGTGTACAACCACTCTGAAACCAACAACCTCAATAACAACCCATTCAAAGAAATCAAATTATGCCAAACAGTTGTACTTGTGATGAATGTGGCAGTACAGAACGTTTCAAGAGAAATTGCCCAAAGTTGAACCTAGGTGTCATTGGAAGACGAACCTCAGGACAAGCATTAACTTCTGATCAAGCAAGGAGCCGAGAATTCGAATAAAGCACGTCATGATCCAAAGGTGGTATTAAGTATGTTATAGTTTTAAAGCAATAGGCTTCAGTGATATTTTGCGGTCGCCGACAGAAGCTAGTTCCTGTTAACCTCCTATCATTTGGAAAGAAACCGATTAGTGAAACTATAGAACCCTATACTGTAGAATCGCTAACGGTAAATCCCTAATGGTTAACTAAATTGTACGGAATTGTCCTATTATTCTGAACGATTAACCTTTCCTTATTGACCTACGACCAGTAAAGCAAAGAAGTTTTGACGTAATAGTTATCATGGATTGGCTAACTCAACATGAAGCAGAAATCAAATATGAAAAGAAGATGATTAGAAGCTCTCTTTCGGACGATGAAGCGATTAAATACAGAGAAAAGTGTACGGTATTATGTTGCCACTCAAATCTCATCTTGAGATGTTATAATATTTACGACAAGAAGACGTGGTGTATTTAACAAACGTGATTGCCAAAGTATTTAAAAGAAAACATATAGAAGATATCCCGGTGGTACGCAAATTTCCACAAGTTTTCCCAGAAGAACTCCCTGGATTACCGCCAACCCGACAGGTCGAATTCAGAATCGATTTAATGTCTCAAGCTGGCCCTGTTGCTAAAGCACCCTACCGACTTGCACCATCCGAGATGCAAGAATTATCCAATCAGTTACAAGAATTGTTGGATAAGATTTTATACGACCTAGTTAGTCACCATGGGGTGCACCAGTTTTAATTGGGAAATGAGGACGGAAGTGTTAGGATATGTGTTGATTAGGGAGAATTGAATAAAGTGACGATCAAGAATAGGTATTCACTTCTTCGAAGTAAATGATCTGTTTAACCAACTGCAAAGGGCGATTTATCTTTAGAAAATTGATCTTATATATAGTTAACACCAAATGAAAAATCCAAGAGGAGGACGTTGCAGCAACAGCGTTGCGGACTCGTTACGGCCATTATGCATTCTTATTCATGCCGTTCGGGTTAACAAATGCGCAGGCAGTTATCATGGAACTCATGAATCGAGTCTGTAAACCTTACTTTGACAAATTTGTCGTAGCATTCATTGATGATATTTTGATATATTCGCAACGTAAAGAAGAGCACGAACGACGATTAAGGAAAATTGTGGAAGTGTTAAAACAAGAAGAGCTATACGTGAAGTTTTCAAAATATGATTTTGAATAAAGGAGGCAGAATCCCTTGGTCATGTTGTAAAGCAACAAAGATTTCACAAAGATCCAAATAAGATGAAAACCATTAAAATTGTGCCAAGCGCCGATTTTAAGTCTCCCCGATGGAGACGATGGTTTTGTCGCGTATTGTGACGCATCGCGTAAAGGGTTAGGATGCGTATTGACGCAGTATATTAAGGTTATAGCCTATGCTTCCCGACAGTTAAAAGTACACGAGTAAAATTACACTACTCACGACTTATAACTGGGAGCGGTTATCTACGCACTTAAAATGTGGAGACATTGTCTCTACGATACGAAGTGCACCATCTTCACCGATCATAAAAGTTTGCAGCACATGTTTGATCAGAAGGAACTGAATAGGAGGCAACGAAGATGGGTCGAGTTGTTAAGCGATTATGACTGTGACATCCGTTATCACCTTGGCAAGGCTAACGTCGTAGCCGATGCCTTGAGTAAGAAAGATCGGGTTAAGCCATTGCGAGTGCGAGTGCTGGGGATGATAGTCCAGTCGAACCTTCGAACCTGATTCGAGTCGCTCAACGTGAGGCGTTGAAAGAGGAACAATTGGAAAAGAAGGAATCTTACGGCAATGAGAGGAATTTCGAACAGCGCGTGGACGGAATTCTCTACTTCAAAAATCGGGTTTGGATCCCGACCCTCCATGACCTTCGTGAATTAATCATGGACGAAGCGCATAGATCGAAATAATCCATACATCCGGGATCGGATTTGACTATTGATGATACGGATATCTGAAAGGATTTTTATTAATGCTCGAGTTTGGAGAAAGATATGGTTACGTGTGTTGGTGAATATTGAGTTATGCAAGAGATAAGGCTGCACATCGAAAACCCTAGGGAACGCCACAATGACAGAAAATTCGCCAATGGTAGTGGGAATAAATTACAATGGATTTCGGGACGCAAATTCCCAAGATATATCAAAGGCATGATGTAAATTGGGTAATCGCGGATCGATTAACCAATCCTCGTATTTCATCCCAATTCATGAAGACTACCACAATGAATTCTCGCCCAAATTCATGATGGTGAAATGGTATTTCGTCGTGGAGTCCCATTTTCAATGATCTCAGATCGAAATAGTCATCCTACTTCCATTATTGGAAGGAGGGGAAGGAAGCATCGAGAGCTGGAAGCTTTCTATGGGTGAAGTAGTTATCACCAATTTGTCAAATTGAAAATGAGCTTCAATCAAGCCATAAGATTTGAATTGATTCGAGAAACAACCAATAGGATTTATAATATTTAAGATAAGTTGAAAGCAGCGCGAGATTGGCAAAAGACTTATGCCAACATTCAAAGGAAACCATTGTCGCTGGAAAGAGGTGACAAGGTATTCTTAAAGGCATCACCTTCGAGAAGTGATATAAGGTTTGGCAAAACCGAAAATAGCCCCTTAATATATTGGACCTCATGAGACTATCTCCATGATTGGTAATTTAGTTTATCGATTAAAGTACTCCAGGGGTTAAGTACTATACATGATTTTTTGCCATGTATACGGATTGAAAAGTACCTAAGCGGTGAGGCAATGATAGTACTAGTAATGGAGGTACTCATAGAAGTCATACTTGATATCATAAATAATTCCGTAGAGATAGTAGACGGGAAAACTAAACAGTTTGGACACACCAAGCTTTATTGATCAAGACTAAGTGGAATTCACAACGAGGACCAGATTATACCTGGTAACGCGAGGGTGAATTCTGAAGGAAACCCCCCCCCCCACCTTTCTCTCGAAGGGATAGTGGGCGTGTAAAATTTCGAGGACGAAATTTCTTAACGGGGGGAGAATGTAAAAATTCTGACGAAACCAGGTATACCCTAACCGGTAGACTGTAGTTACGTCATATTTAATGTCGGGTACATGAATTACCATAGTAATCATACGAGAATACATGGTTTATTGTACTGATTGTACGTGAATATATAATTCACCGTATTGAATACGCGATCAATCGATCGATAGTTATTGAAACCCGAATGAATCGAGAGTTCAATTATAGATGAGATATATGATATTTAGTGATGTTACGAAGCATTAAAGCTTCGGGATAAGTGGATTAAAGCACAGAAAAAGGATTTCGATTTAATAGTACGTCGGTACGTTAAACGAAACCTTTAATACCAAACCGAGCAAGAGATGATCGATCAAGCCGAAAAAGATGCACAATTATTAATACTATGATGTTTTAAGTTAATAAATGTCATGGTTTAAGTTTTTAAATCGGTTTTATATAAATTTCATTTTTAAGCCGAAAAACGACCGTTTTAGCCTCGTTTTAAGCCGAATTAGACGTTTAACCGAAAAACGAACTGAACCAGATTATCCAAAACATTATCCGGATTACGAGAATCCAAATATGTGGCCTAAAATGAAGAGGTGGGTCCCACCCCACCCCCTCACTATGTCCGATCGGACTACACCACCACAAAACATTTCATTTTCTTTTTTTCACAAACCCAACTCAACATTCTTCATTTCTCTCAAGTTCATAATCCAAAAACTGACAATTCTAGCAAGAATAACGAGATAATGATCGTGTTATATACGTGTTTATCTTCGTTTCTTGAGTTTTCTTTCAAGAAAATGAGGTTTCCAAGTGAAAAAGGGTGAAAACCCGAGATGGAACCGATTCTTGCATGTTCAAGTGATGTATACGGGTTATACAAAGGATCTTGGTCCAAGAAATGAGTTAAACGAATCAAAAACGAATTTTTACGGTTAAATCTTTGTTTTGGTATCATAACCGTAACCATGAAAGAAATTGCTTGATAGTGAGTGTAACTTGCTTGGTATTGTGGTATGTTGTTTGTAGGCTCTGTGTTTAGTGGTAGATAAGGCGGAAAGACGAGTTTGTAGCTTGTAGTGGCGGAAAACGAAAGGTATATTCGGTTTATGTCGGTGTATGTGTTTTTGGATAGATTGTTGGTCGTTTAGAGTTAGGTTATGAAATTTTTCAGGGATGTTCTACACATGAAAATAAGAGTTCTGTGTATATTTGGTAATTTTTGGATAAAGGATGAATATTTGGTGAATTTAATGCTCGGTTTTGGCCAAAAATGATGAAAAATAGTTAAATATCATGCAAAATTCTGGAAAATTTCAGATAAGCGTTTTATATCATGAATAAGTCACACGCAAAATTTTAGGTCAGTTGGAGAAGTCTAAGTAGGCTTTTCGGTTAAACGAGTTCTAGGGTTTTCTATCTCGGTTTTAGTGAAAATGGTATGTAAATGAAGATTTTGGTTCTGGAAAAATTACAGGGGACTATGTGGATGGCACGGGACATCCAGGAGAAATTTGGGATTTTTCTAAGATCGTTTGGTATTTACGACATATTTAGTGTTTAAATGGTGTTTAAAAATAGATAAATAAATGTTAAGTATAAAAATTAATTCTGGAAATATTTTTATAAAATTCCCCACTATCAAAAAGTTATTTGTGCAAAATTTCAAGATCCGAGACTAAATGGATAATTATTTGTGCTAAAACAAACTTTTAAAGCTTAAAACGCGTAAACCGGTAAAGTTCGCATAAGCGAGCTGACTGGTGTATAAAAACCCTAAAAATGAACTATTTTTATATAATTGAGTTAAACAAGTAAAAATGAATCATCCGAAAATAAGTTGGATGATTTGAGTGTTTTTAACCTATTTAACAGTTTCCGGTACGATAAAGACGGAAACGGGTCCTGCGGCCAATCGGGACGTCTAAACCGAGCTATAATTTCACAACTTTAACTAAATGATCAGTCAACAATTATTTTCGGGTCGTGTGTGACCAAACTCAATTTTGGAACATAAAAACGGATAACCGTGCTAGGCACGCAAAACGAGAAAAACGACTAATAGTAATTGTGACCATGGAACTCTAAACGATATCACAATCTGAGTCCGGATAAGTATTTCGGGTACATTACTGGGTTAACAGTGTCCCCAGATGTACCGGTTGATACAGTTAAAGATTATATAAACATTAATGGTATAATAACGATCGTAGGGATCATATTACAGATTCAATCATACCCAGTAAAATCCCACCGACAGCAAAGCTATAAGTAGGGTCTGGGAAGGGTGGGATGTAGGCACACCGTACCTCTATCCAAAGGAATAAAGAGGTGGCTTCCAGAGAGACCCTCGGCTCTAAGTACATGTGTATGAAGCAAAATAAAGGAAATCAAAGTTTAACAGCTATATAAAAACTACTGCTAATTATAATAATATTAATAATAAGATCACAGTTTAACAGCTATATAAAAGCTAATAATAATTATAATAATAATAATATATGTAAGGGAAATACCATTATGGTATGTGACCTAAATAAGTTAAGTCTAAGCCCTAAGGTATTCAATTCTCTCTAAAAATCCTTAACTTTAATTCTACTTCTCCACGAATTCCTATCCTCAACCATGTCCTCGGAGAGGTTTAGGTCTATCAAATCATGCCTAATCCTCTCATCCCAAGTCAATTTCGGTCGTCCTCTACCCCTCCTCCCCTCTATAGATTGGACGTGTTAATTGATAATGATTGTTGTTACCTGCTTGCATGTGCTAAGGTGAGTTTCACGAGCCCCTTTTTACTAAACTGTTTTAAATATTTTCCCGGGGCGGAAAGCATGTTTTTATAAAAATGTTTACGTACATACTGAACGTATGGAAATGCGTGTATATATATATTGTTTATTGTACGGGAATCGTACGGAAATGTACTAAGATGGTAATTGTCTGAGTTGTTAACATTGTAAGGTCCCGCAACAGTGTTCTGGGTTAACAGTGTCCCCAGATGTCATTGGAAGTGTTCTGGGTTAACAGTGTCCCCAGAGGTTATTAAATGTATTTCTGGGTTAACAGTGTCCCCAGAGGTTATTGGAAGTGTTCTGGGTTAACAGTGTCCCCAGAGGTTATTGGAAGTGTTCTGGGTTAACAGTGTCCCCAGATAATATTACATTATGATATGGATTTATCATGGTTTTCTCAAATTGTGAAACTCACCAACTATTCGTAGTTGACCCGTTTTCTCACATGCTTTTCAGGTACAACTAAGATGAAGTGATTGCTTATGTGCTAAGTGCTTGATGTGTGTAAGATTTGCGTGCGGGATGTTAGGATACATTATAATAAATAGAATTATGTATCGTAGTGTGTGATGTGTGTATCACCTAGACGATAATGGAATACAAGATAATGTAATTTGAAGTATATTAATGCATTCAGTTTTCTTTATAAACAATGTGGTTGATATCAGACGAGTCTGTCGCACCCCGTTTACGTTTCCGCTGCGGTTGCGGGGTGTTACATCAAGATCCTTTAAAAGAATTATATGACCCACGATCTCAAACTTGGAGCCGTTATATTCGCTCTAAAAATGTGGAGACACTATATATATATGGTACGAAATGTGTTGTTTACACCGATCATAAGAGTCTTCAACACATTTTCGATATAAAGAGCTCAACATGAGAAAACGAAGATGGGACGAGTTACTTAGTGACTATGATTGTGAGATTCGCTACCATCCTGGCAAAGCGAATGTCGTGGCCGATTCCCTAAGTCGTAAAGAACATGTTAAAGCTGTGTTGCTTGATTACGTGATTAATCAACCTGATTTTCTTTGCCGCATCTATGAGGTTCAATACGTCTCCATCACCGAAGGAAAATGTATGACGAGATGTCATGTGGTGCCGAACTTGAACTCGAAACCAAAAGACATGGCTTGCTTATTTAATCAATCGTTATGGATTCCCGATCATGACGATCTTCGCGCCTTAATCTTGGATGAAGCGCACAAGTCACGATAGTCCATTTATCCCGGTGCGGATAAAATGTATGCCGATCTTCGTTCCAACTATTGGTGGCTCGGAATGAAGAAGGATATTATGGTATATGTGTCCAAGTGTCTCACATGTTCTAAGGTTAAAGCCGAGCATAAAAACCTTTTGGTTTACTCGAGCAACCTCTGATTCCCATTTGGAAGTGGGATGACATTGCTATGGATTTCATCACTAAATTTCCAACAACCCATGACCAACATGATAGTATTTAGGTAATCATCGATAGGTTAACCAAATCTGCTCATTTCATCCCTATTCGAGAGAAAAATTTCGTCGAGCAACTTTTTAAGCCTTATGTCAAGAACATCGTTTTTCGTCATGGGTTACCTTTGACTATCATATCCAATCGTGATGGTCGTTTCATATCACACTTTTGGAAATCCCTTCAAAAATATTTGGGAACTCGATTAGATCTTAGTTCCACTTATCATCCTCAAACCAACGATCAATCTGAGAGAACTATTCAAACTTTGGAGGATATGCTTAGATCTTGTATACTAGAATTTGGTGGAAACTGGGAGGACATCTACCACTCATTGAGTTCCCGTATAACAATAGTTTCCATTCTAGCATTGGAATGGCTTCGTTCGAAGATCTTTATGGCTGCAAATGTTTTTCCCCCGATATGTTGGAACGAATTTGTGAATCTCAAATAAGCGGTCCCGAGATGGTTCAATAAACATCCAATAGATTTTCTCAAATCCGTCAAAATCTTCTCGCCGCAAGAAGCCATCAAAAGAGTTATGTCGATAGACGTCGAAATCCTCTCGAGTTCAATATTGGTGATCAAGTTCTTCTCAGGGTATCTCCTTAAAAAGTAGTCGTTCGTTATGGTAAAAAAGGAAATTTATCACCTCGATTCATTGGTCCGTTCAAGATAACTGATAAAGTTGGTAAAGTTTCTTACAAACTCGATCTTCACATTGAACTCTCTAATGTTCATCCGACTTTTCATGTACCGAATCTAAAGATGTGTCTTGCCGAGGGTAATCTCCATATACCTCTCGAAGAAGTTCATATTGACGAGACCATGCACGTTGTTGAGAAACCGGTGGAGATCGCATGGATAAGGAAACGAATTGTAGCCGAATTTCGTTAGTTAAGGTCCATTGGGAATTTAAACGTGGTGCTACAGTTACTTGGGAACGTGCAGATCATATGAAGACCAAATATCCTTATCTCTTTGTTGAAGTTTCACCTTAATTTTGGGATGAAATTTCCAAAAGTAGGGAATACTATAACATTTGTTAATTTTGTTTTGGTTGTACCCGAAACGTATTATAATTCTGGTCTTGAATTTATTAATAAAATTTCATTTCGTTCATTTTTCGTGTGTTAGTTTCATTACAACTTGTTTATGTGTTTTAAGTACCAAGTTTTAGCACTTAGTTTCAACTTATTCAAACTTCAGGGATTATAATTGTTAAAAATCAAAACTATAAACTGTAGGGACCATTTTTGTCAAAAATGAAACTGTTGGGTCAGTCAGCAGCTGCAACAAGTTCGTTTCAGCTCGTTTAACCCAATTTTTAGCTCGTTTAATGCTTAATCTCCATCCAGTTATCATTATAATTCAAATTCAAGGTTCTAGATTGTTCCTAGATGAAATCCTATCTCAAATCAACAATCTTTATCCCGAATTAATCAAGTTTCTTCCCTAATTATTGCTTATCTTATCATTTGTTTAAAGTTCAAAGGTGGGTTATCTCTAAGTTCGTGATAAACTTGATGTTAAACCTGATTCTTATATAAACAAGGGTAGTAAGTCGTTCATAACTTGCTATACAACTCACAAATCTCCTGCTCTATTACGAATTCAAGTTAATGTTCAAGTGTTCTTCAAGAGTTGACCACACAAAGTCAAATGGGTCTCTTTAATCATAACCAACTAGTTTCTCTTTCAATTGTCGGGTAAGTTTTGGTTTTTATGATTTTTTATAAACCTTAGCATGAAAGCCCTCAATCAACTTCTAAGGAATTGAGGGATTTCATGTTCAATTTCATTAATCTCAAACTAGGGTTTATGTTGGAAACTAATTTGGGGCTTTTCCATTACGTTAAGAATTGACCCGAATTAGCTTTTGACTTTTTAATAACTTATGTTTATAATTAAGTTTTGGACGTGTTGGATCCGGATTCGACCTCATAACGACATTCGGAAGGATTACGAACCGAACACACATTTAAATTTCGGGTTTCTTAATTTTTAAGTTTAAACTCATATTTTATTATTAATTTTTGTTCATTTTGGTTTTACTTTAACTTTGAAATATTTACCTAATATTTAGGAAATCATCAAGTTCGGTTTGGTCAGCTCGCTTAAGTTGGTTTCTTCCATATTCTAATTTTCTTTCACTTGCCAAATCTTAAGGTGAGTAGATTCACATCCCCTTTTTAATGTTTTATGTTTTGGGGATAACATGTAATATATAAACCTCAAGAATATTATTTTACATCCCCAACCACAATTCTAATATATGCGTTTACATTTATCACTCAATTATTTGTTTCATGTAATGTGCTAAAGTGTTTAATGTTTTATTGGTGGCCTCATCCTCATCCTCATTAGTAAGATCTTACGCCATCTTAGTAGCTTGACCTAGTGTCATGATGAACAGATTTTATATGTTATTGTTACAAATTAATTGCTGTGATTACGGTTTACGCACCCGCATGAGAATTGCTTTTTATTATTATATATATTAAATTGTGTTTTTGTTCACCAACCTTGTGTTGATCAATTTATGTTCATACATTATGCAGGATTTTACATGAGTTAGATGAATACAAGCAAGTAGATGATACCTTTAGGATATCAGCGAATATTTATCTTTATCAAGTTTATTTTGAATTTTGTTGGATAATGTTTCATTTTGAGATTATGTGATGTACTTTAATTATTCAAATTAAATAATTAGTTATTCTCACTATATTAATGTTTGTGTCTTGTGAGCTACTATGCAATCAGTTATGCCCCGACATTCCGCCGTAGGTTGGGGTGTAACACTGAGTAACATGAGCCTGAAATGGTGGAAGATGATGAAGAGAGAGAATCTGAAGGGACTAGTGATGATGATTATGATGATGATAATAATGATGAAGGTGACCTTGATGTTGATATGGGATGAAATAATGTTGGTGCACATATTGAGAATGTTTATGAGGCAGTCTAGATGGTGGTTGATGACGTAAATGTTACTACACCCAATGCATCTCCTGCTCATGTTCAAGCCTTTTCACCATATCAATCACCAATCCAATCACAAATACCTTCTCCATGTCTATCCCCAATCCATGAAACTCCTATAACTGAACCTATTAAACCAACTCCTGTTATTGAACAACCTGTTTCACCTACCCATTCCCAACCTGAATATCCTATTAATGATCCATCTAATCATTCATCTTATGCCCAAACACCTGAGCTAGAATCTTTCCATATATCACCAATCCATTCACCTATAAACCAAAAACCTAGAAAAAATACTAGAGCAGATATATATGTCGAACTACTTACCCGAAATTTTACTCTCACTTTGGAAAATCATGAATTGAAAGATGATAATGTTGTCTTACAAGCCAAACTGGAAGAAGCTCTTAGAACCATTCAAATACTTACATCTAAATGTCATGAGATTGAGAAGACCTCAGATGCACCAAAACAAAGGAAAATTAGTTTGCCATAAATCTTATTAGGGAAATTTATGAATCAGGTGAGAGTGAAGTAACTATTGATGAGACATATGCCTTTAACTTAATAGGTGAATCCTATGGCATGTCTCAGGATGATGAGGAGGTTGTTGATGATATCTTAAAGCCTGTAGAGACTAAGATCATGGAGGAAGGTGTAACACCCCGACCAAAGGCGGATTATACATCGGGGCGCCACATATTGTTTCATTACTCGTGACACTATTGGGTGTCAATATTTAATAAATATATTCATTCGCGCACGCGCAACGTAAACACAAGATAACATAAATCAACATAAATCAATATATTATAAGACAAAATATTCGAACAATAATAACTTGTCTTGATACATTTTAATCTAGGTCCAAAAGTAAAAATGTCCTACGTGTCCACAAGCTCCAAATATAGTTACAGCAAACCTGAACATGTGTTAAAATAAAACGTCAAACACTTGCGTGTTGGTGAGAAATCAAGTTTAATAGATAGTAGATGACAATAAATCTGCGCGCAACATGTGTATGTCTGGTTTTCAACAAGGGTGTAATCAGATCGGGACCAAGTCTAAGATTCATAGCTCATAGTCAATCCGTGCTCCCAATTGAGCATAAAAACAAGAAAACTGTGCAAGTGTAAACAAAAGAGAAAATCATAAACGATTGTTCTCCCGTGTTCATCTAATGGTACCATGAGAACTGCGGAATAGACCGACAAGACGGTTAATGATCCACACATACAAATAAACAGCCAAGTCTACGTCCTCAACACATGGGATACTGCGCGACTAAAGTTCATAAACAAGTTTAAGACTCTAAGTTTGTATGAACACATGAACATCCCAAAACATTAAAAATAAAAAGGGATTAGGTACGAGATTACTCACTTGATAAACGGTGCGGTGAAAGATAAAGCAAGAACCAACTTTAAACAAGCACAAGTTAACCTATAATTAAAGATTTTAACGATTGGTTTTAAGTCTTGATTATAAGTTAGCATAATTAATAAGTAACTTAAACAAATTATTATATATTATAGATTACCGGAAAGCAGGGCAGAACAGGAGAGAGGACGAAGGCAGGGAGAGGAGACGGCAGAGGATCAACGGCAGAGAGCAAGGAAGATAATAAGTGTTTGTGTGTGTAGTGTTAAGAAAATGGCATTATTATTTATAGGGAAACCCTAGGGAACACAATCCCTAGAAAAGGGGAAAAGATCTAGATAAATCAAGCAAAAGATATCAAAAAGCATAAGAAAACAAAAGCAAAAGATATCAAAAGATATGGCAGCTGCAGGGGACAAGGAAAAGCTGACAGGTAACAGTAAACAGGCATGGGAGGGTCAGATAAAGGTACTGGTCAAGCATGGAAAAGCAGATCTCAAAAGATAATGTCAGTCACTTTTTCTGCCAACCAATGGGGTTGGTGCGCATGCTGCGCCGAAAGTAACTTTTCAGACATAAGATAGGTCAGGTCAACAGCACAGAAGATAAGACATCACAAAAGTAAACGGCTAGATTAAACAGAAGACTCAAAGGGTTTAGCGCGAGAAGGCATCAAACCTTAGCGCATTGCGGGAAGAACTACAATTCTAAGCGCGTCGCGGGAAGAACTAAAATCCTTAGCGCGCTGCGGGGACAGTTCGCCTCGCGTATCGCAGCAACAGATGGTCTTCACGCAGGCTTCCTTGTAAGGAGTCTGACGCGTGGAGCTGCGCAGACAACCTTAGGCGGGAAGAAACAAGGGACAAACAAAGAGAGAAGGGGGGGGGGGGGGGTTCAAGGCTTAAGGGCGGAACGACGACAAGAGAGAGAAAGAGGCGGGACGGCAACAAGAGGGAAAAGAAGGCGGAGAGAAGAAGAGGGACGGGACGGAGAATATTATTAGTAATATATATATTAAATGTCAAGTTTTAAAAGAAAATAATTAAATTTTAAATCATAAAAAGAATCGGATCAGAAAACGGGTACCTGGGTCGGGTCGGATTCGGGCAGATGTCACAGAAGGTGATGTGGATGTGGAATTCGATGATTTATATGATCAAACTGATAATAATTCCCCTCATACTAAAGAGGAAGAAGAGCTAGAAAATCAAGAAGCTCTTTAGAAAATAAAGAACAAGGGTAAAGCCCCAATGACAAATGAAATCCGTGAAGATCCTTTGGAATCCTTTGTGCCTACTTCTAAAAATCATTTTCTATGCATTGATCCATCATCTATAAGGGCTAGGCTAATTATGAGGAAGATAATTACTAGAATGCATGAACATGACATCCAATACTTTGCTTTTACTAAAGAAGATATTGAAGAACAAAGAATACCTCTTGAATATGCCTATTTGGCTAAGCAGCTGAAGGATGAATCTAAAATGAGAGGAGATTATGAGACCCCTCATGAGATATTGGAGACTTTGATTGATATGAAAAGGGGTGAGAAGAGGAATTATGAGGTGAAGATGAGAATTATAATATTGAAAAGGAGTTTGAGATAGAACCTGCAGAGGTTGATACTCAAAGAAAAATATGGCCAGAAAATGTGGTTCATTATGAAAGAAGAAAAAGAAGAACAACCACTTCCGAGCACATTGCAGAGCAAACCCCTACACAAGCTCCAACTGTTGTTGCACCCAAAAGAAAAAAATCATGTGCAAAGAATACATTGATAGAAAATTCATAGTTAGGAAAACTTTACAAGAAGAGAGACAATGTTCCACTTCAATATGAACCTCAAATTAGTGCTTTAGATGATATATCTGAGACGGTTCATGTTGTTATAGAAGTTGAACCTGAAGTTCAATATACAAGACATGAAAGTCTTAATGTTGATTTAACTAAACATAACATAAGAAGCATTCAAGAGAGGCTTGATGAACTTAGAAGGAAAGTGCCAAGCTTTGTTAAGCTTTGGAATATAGTTTGATGAGATCAAGGATCTGTGTGATGAGGATTGATTACTTTATCAGAAAGAAGAATGAAGTTGAGAAGAGAAAGAATGAAGAGATAAAGAAACAAAAATTGAAAGAAAATGAAAGAAAGAAGAAAGGTGAAAATGAGAGAGCTGAATAGAAAAGGAAAAAGAAAGATGAAAAGAATAGTAAATAAAAGGAAAAAAAGTTCTTTTCTGATAATGGCTGAGCAAATGAGAGGTCTTTTAAGAACAAGAGAATGGCCAGGAGATGATATTGAAAGAATACCAAGAACCCAATTGTAAGATTTGTTTTACACTGAAATTGATAAATACAATAGAAGAAGAAGTGAGCCTGAAAGTCTAAGCCTTCCTCATCTAAAGCTAACAAAGTGAATAAGAGAAAAATAGATGAGGTGAAGGATCTCAGTGATGAAGAAGAAGATGAAAGTCAGAATATTCAGCATGAGGAAAGAACAATGGAAATGATTCACAAATTGGTTGAAAGGCCACGGAGTTATGAAGGTTGATAATTGCCAAAAGAAGAGATAGAAAAGCTACGTGTTGAAGACCTTGAGGCATAAAAAGTGATATATGAGGTGACTGATGATCTTGTAAAGATCCATGAATACATTGCTAAAGCTGTACTATGAACTGGTGTTAGCAGAAGATAAACTAGACCATCATCTTTCAGACCATCTACTTCAAGACTTTCAATTTTCAGTCACCAGAGCTTCATTGAGAAGAGAATCAAGTTCCGAACCAAAGACAAATGAAGATTTACCTAAGGACGTGTTCTAGGATGTTGAGAGTGGTGAACTAAAGGTTGAAATGACCAGCGGAAGAGAAAGGATGGTGAAGTACAAGGAGAATTTTAGGGAATTGACCGTTGAGCAATTGACAAAGCTAGCCAAGCTGCCTTTGCATGATTATGAATACAGATTCAGGTTGGCTAGAGCTTAACAAAACAATCTATCCAAGTACTTAAAATAACAACTCAGAAAAGGCTTTCCTCTCTTCAACCAAAAACCAAGATCATATGAGCCATCCGAAACTACGAGAAAAGGGAGACAATAAAGGGCACTTGAACATACAGCTTCCAAATTTTCACCTAGCACTCCTAGATAGACAATCACTGAAGCTATTAGCAAGAGAATATAGATTTCGAGACCCAATGAGAGAATCACTGAATTTAGATATGATGCAGCATCTCAGAGTCTCCTTCTTCTTGGTTCAAAAGGAAAACTTTTGGGTGTAATCAAGCATGATTCTGATCTATAGTACCTACACATTGAAGATCTTTGGAACATTGCTGAATGGGATCTACCTTTTGATCATGACCATTATATTGAAATTAGCATGTTTCAACAAAGAGAAGCAACTGTGAGAGAAGATAAAGTGCTGAAAAGAACTCAAAATTTTGTTTTCAAAGAATATAACCAGAGATGATCTTTAATATTTATGTTTTATCTTTGAGGTATTTTCTGTTTATTTTTATTCCAATATGTAATTCATATAAGGCAGAACTTTAATGATGTATTCATCTTCTTTATGTAATTTAATTTACTGCTTTTATGGATTTTATGTTTATTTTGACTTGTGTAAGTAATCTAGATGTGTTTTGTTGCATATGAGCTTGTTTCAATCAATGGAAAGATTGTTGGGTCATATGAAATGATTGAAATCTTCTCAACCTCCCAGATTTGTCTAAGTATGGAATTTGATCAAGCTCAAGCATTTCGAGCAAGGAAAATGCTTCATCGAGCAAGATATCCAATCCGAGCAGGATATATCTTCAGAAATATTCTAAGTGTCAAGTTCAAGCAAACTACACTTCGTCGAGCAAAGTTAGTTCTTGTATCAAGCATGGTTTACTAACGAGCAAACCCTAAATAAAACATAGCTTAATGTCACACCCGACCAAAATACGGCGGAATCCGTCAGGGCATAACCGATTGCTCATAGCGCAATGACACTATTAAGTGACAATATTTAAGCAACTCATTAATTTCATAAAATCATAAAACAACACATCATAATACTAGCAAATAAGTAAGTTGTTCATTCGTTCTAATAACCTAAAGGACATAAATAAGTTCAGTACTTCAAATCTTCAATCAACCCATAATCAAACCTGTAACATTGCCTAAAATAAATTTTTCAACACGTATGTTGGTGAGCAATTTTCATAGTTTTGAACTATAAATAGAATATGAAATGAAATCCACAATTCGTATATGAAACAATAAATAATTGCAACAGTTCGGATAAACAACTTGAAGTAAATTTTGATGTTGCTCATTTCTAATTGGTAACAACCAATTGTACTCGGAGAATGGTCTCTATTCTATCCGCACTTAAGGTAGGATAGTTAGAGGAGCGTATGATCATACTTATTTGATGAGAAACCAACTGAAAGTGATAAACACATAGCAATTAATCATATAAAGCTTGTAACACCAAATATATTTGCATAGGTAAACATATACTAATGAGTTTTGTGGTTTGAGGCACGATATATAAATCATTTGTATTTGGATAGGTATGTAACGTCACCCCCAAAATATGAACACAAAAATGGGGGATGAAAATGTACTCACATGAAATAAGTAACTTGATAGGTAACATGGTGATAAACCAGAACGACGGGATTAGCGAGTAAGACCTAAACTAAAAAGGGGTTTTGAGTTAGAATGTAGTCTTGGAATTTCTTAAAGTAAAATGAATGACAAGTAAAGTAAATAATTAAAGTTTAAGGTTTAAAATGTAAATACTAAAGAAATTAAAGTGACGTTTTTGAAAAGTAAGTTTACTCGAAATCAAGTCTCGGTATTCTGTTTGTTTATTTTACTTAACCTATGTTAAGTAAATATTAGAGTTGGAATGCAATAATGCAAGACCCATTTGTTAACCAAAACGAGACTTTACGAGTGTTCGGATTTGTCGGTTCGGGTCTTGATAATTGACCAAGCCCGAAGTCAACTTTCCAAAATAATAAATGTTATGAGATAACCCAATAAAATCAAAATAAGGACATAACCAAGTGTGTAGTTCTATTTGGAAGAACTCAAACGTCCATTAAGCGAGTGTTCGGTTTTATCGGTCCAAACTCGTTATAAGATCAAGTTGGATTCGACATGAAAAGTATGTTGAGAAAGTATTTAACTTATTTTACAATGAAATATTAAAGAAAAATATAAGCTTTGGTGGCTTGAAACACACTTGTGTGTTTTAAGCGAGTGAACTTGGTTTAGTTCGGTTCTCAACTCGGGATAAGACCGAGGATAGTTATGTCACACCCCGACTTAGGGCCTAGGCGTGTGACCACAAGTTGGTACCTGTTTTGTAAATATATCAGAGTTTATGGTTAATTTTAGCGGAAGACTTTTGGTTTAAATATAATATTAATTTACATTGAAAATTTACTCGGGAATTAAATATCCGAGTTTTAGTTTACAAAAGATATGTTTCATATTACAAGGATTTAGTTTATCAAAACGAAGCCATCTTGTACGCGCTTCTATCTTCATTAAGACTCCAATCCTTGTTAATGCTGCTTATGCTTAGTTACCTTCAATGGGATGGAAAAATACGTCAGCTATATGCTGGTGAACACATATGACTCTATAAAACATTTGAATGCCATTACAATACAAATATAGTTTTCTCTACAAGCTCAGCAGAAGCATTTCTACTTCTATTCTATGTACCACTGCCCTACACACACAATTATTCCCGAGCCACGTAGCCCTTAATGGGAAACTAGTTATGACCATTAGCCCACGGCCACGTAGCCTTTGAATGATTAGGCTGAACGGTTATGTTTGGATCCAGACACATGTGTATTCTGTCTGAGTTGATTTTATTTTCTAATTTGTTTTATAACGTTTTAGAGATCACATAACTTCATCTAAACATTGACTGACTCGTTAAGACAAACACCCGTTCATCTTATCGAGTATAAATATGTTTTGACTGATTAAAAAGGTTAACGTATTCACATGTACAGTCGGTGTTGGAAAACCTTGACTGATTGATTGATTGTTAATGATATTTAACCTATACATAATAGGTTTGTATAAATATTTGAATGATGTTACTTGATTAAGCTAATATTGTAAGCTTAACCTTGAAATCGTTTATCTTTGATTATGAATGGAAACACTTAAGTTTTTTATGTGAGGTTTGATGTAGCATGCTTTTGCTTAATAGGTTATAACACGTTGGTAAGTTTCTCCAGGTAAGTAAACGGGTCCCTCGGTTGATTTGGATTTGTACGAATTACTTTTACTTAGGCAAGAAACTTACTACTAGTGATATCACCCTTACAGTTACTACATGCCCGTCAAAATATATCTTTGATTAACATTACTTTATTATGAAGTAACGTTTACGAAAAACTCGTTTATGAATGTGAATGTTTGTAAAATACGATCAAGGTTAAAGGCCATAGCCTTGATTGATTGTCTAAGCTATAATTCAAATAACTTAAACATAACTCCTACCTTAGATTGGATACTTAGATTGATAATAAAAAAAAGGCAGGATCTTGATCTACTCGATTGTATGATTGCTAGCTCGATTATAACTTCGTTTCTTGCACGAACTATGAGAAAATAGCATGTCGGCTCTACAAGGCAATAGGGCCCATTTTTCAATGCTAAGTGTGTGAAAATATAGGTGTGATGGGATGGGGAGAGCTCAATACCCGTCACCCCCTTTTATAGGCTGTTCAGGTGCCCTATCACGGTACGCGATGGGTTACTTGTGACCCGTTGCGTACCGCAGCGCCGCAATTTGACGCGCCTTACCGGCTTGTGACACGTGGCATGTCATATCATGCCACGTGTTGACACGTGGTTGGACACGAGTCAAACGACTCAGCAAGGTCATCGCGATCCGCGATGACCCTTGTGGTTGGGCTGTAGCGTATCGCTACGCCGCCCATTTGTGGGTCTACGTGCAAGTCCGTCGCGCTACGTGATAGGTTTAAGTTTGCCCCGTCTTTTACCCTTGTATTTTGGGCTAAATTTTATAGGGTAAAAGACGCGGTGTTACAAGTTACCACATACCCAATACCATGGAACGTGTAAAAATAAATCTTAAAATGATAATATTCAAGTCTTTCATACAATA
Source organism: Bidens hawaiensis (assembly GCF_021521415.1). NCBI lineage: Eukaryota > Viridiplantae > Streptophyta > Magnoliopsida > Asterales > Asteraceae > Bidens > Bidens hawaiensis. Next base: position 371,744 of record NW_027493246.1, read on the forward strand.
TGTAAATAATAAAGCATTTAAGCAAACGTTTGGCTTTGGTTCGGTTCTCGACTCGGGATAAGCATGAGGATAGTTACCACATACCCAATACCATGGAAATTATTAAACATGTATTTGAAACTAAAATATACAAAAGTTAACCAAGGTTAGTAAGCATAAACGAGTTAGATAGTTAGTCAAGGACTATATGAGTCCTCCATGTAGCCTTACCTTGTAGCACGGCACTTCAACTAACCGTGACCGAAGAAGTGAAATCCGAAGGAAAACAAGTTGGTGTATATTAACATTAAGCTTTAATTACCAATAGTTAGTTGAAATGGAAGATTAAACTTAGTTTGACTTTAGAAAGTCAAACTGCCAGGAACTTGAATAATAAACTAGAAATCTTAGATTTGAGAGTGAATTTGATGGAAGAGCAGGTGTAAAATGAAGGAGGTGAGCATGTATATATAGGGTAAGTTGAAGGGAGCATGCGTGGGGTTTATTTCAAGTGTTAGCATGTAAATGGATGGAGTAAAAGGGTCAAACAAAGCATAGACAAACAACAATCGTTACTGTGCTGCTGCAGAGCTCCTTAGTGTGGCGCTAGGGGCTCTGTCCTTTCCACTTAGCGCGACGCTAAGCGTCGCACAGGGAAAATATGATTGTTATCTTTTGCAAATTGGCAATTTTAGTCCCTGAAGTTCGTTTTAAGCATTATAAGGGCATTTTAAGGGTTGTAAAAGATGTTTTTGAGATCCAACAACCATAAAACAAATATGTAACATAAAATTCATCATTTTTACATTATTGAAAGGTTCGGGATACACAACAGGTCGGTTTTCATAATAAAAACAAATACAAGTTAACCCAAAAATGGAGAATGTCACACTTAAATTAAGTTCACGAGCAACATAGTGGGTCGAGCAAGGTATTCAATAAAGGAGAATCTCTAGTATGCATGTAGGGAGTTTTTGGAAGTTTTATAAGAGTTACTCCCAACATGATTCAACCTCGATAATGTCTACCATTCGGGTATACTTAGAATGTTCAAATAAATCTAAGTAAAGAGTGGAGAGATTCAGGAAAGAACTTGTTTTCTCGTAGGAGCTATCCTAACAAAGTTTGATGTGCTTAAAAAGATGAAGCTTGCTAGAGAAGAATAATTGAACTCTTCAAATATTCTAAGTATGGATCTGCTCGAAGTAATATCCTGAGCACACTTGAAGATCACAAGGTCTTAAGATCCCTACTCGTATTGAAGAACCATGCTCGAAGACTTATTTACACTTGTATTTTATTATATCCTGTTCTGTGTTAGCTAATGATAGGGTTTCTAGAAGACATGGAAGGTGGGCTTATAAATAAAATGTTTAGGTCACATTGATGGAAGATATTTCTTTGAATATCTCACCTACATGCCAACTTTATTGAGAGACGTCATTCCTTCAAAACCCTAATATTTTCGTTGGACCTCATTATTAATCTTATTAATGATATGAAAATCTTTTGAGTTTAATCTAATCAAGTGTTCTTTCATATTTTAGCAACTTACTATTTGTAGTTGATTTCACCGGCTACATTTAAGGGTTTCACAATTTGTGTTTCGTGTGTTCTTGTCCGATATTCTCATCATCACGACGCAAACAGTCCTCCATATATGTTATTCATATTGGAACCAACCAATATACCAAGATAAGAGAACGGGACACAACTTGGTTTAAACCCTGGAGACTGGGCCATACTGAATATCTTCTCCCTATAAAAACCACACCCGACGATATACGATTTATTCATATTAATTTTAATCCCTGTGCGCACATAATAAAGCACCTTACAATCTTCGCGACATTTTTAAATTTGATAGAGACCATTCCCTCATAATTATTGCATCATACATCAATACAAACGTAGGCGTAATTTTATAAACTGACTTAAATTAGGCGTGGAGAAAAATAATTATGTATGAAGAAAAGTAATCAGGCATTAAGAAAATATTCACACAATAAGGAAAATAATCACCTGTGAAGTAAAAAACAATTACGTATGAAATAAGTTAATTACGGATGAACCTAATCACACACATTATATGCATAACACATATGGGTTTAATAAAATGTTTTTTAAAGTAACAGTAGATACCGAAATTAAAGAGAATAAAATACTTGATATTTGATACAACTTTTTTAAAAAAATAATGTTGTATACAAAAGTTATCAACGTTTTAAATTAAGTAAAACAAACTTTAACAAAATAACTATTATGTACCATAAGTACAGTTTATGTATGCCATAAAATCAATAGTCCAGATCCTCTTGTATACCGTGTGATAAGTGATTATTTTATTTTTTTTAGTGTACTCCATGTCTATATATACTAATAAAAAAATATAATTCTGAACTCATAGCATTTTAAGGTTAATTTTCACTATCAAATTACCACCCACATCACTTCTATTCTATTGATAGAAAATAAAGAAAAAATCTTAGTTCTAAATACAGTATTAATTATAAATTCAACATACCGTATTAATTGGTCAATCTCGATTGATTAAGCTATTAATGCCATAAATTATTTATAAAAAGTGTATTAGCATTCAATTTTTTAGTCATCTTTGTATCGAAGAAACTATAATAATTTTTTTTACAAATATTTGTCTTAAAAATAATTGACAAAAATTCCATATTTTATATTTATTATAAGACTATTGTGATAGATGAACAATAGTTTGTCTATGTGGATATCATGAAAGTTGTTCAAAAAGGAAAATCCAGTGTCATTTTTATCTATGGTCGGATGTGGAGTGTAAAACATTTTTGTGAAAGACTTTAGCTACATTTTTCAAATCGAAAGAACTCATTGTTTTAAATGATGCTTCCAGAGGCATTTCATTATTGTACACTGATGGTAGAACAATCTATTCTCGATTTAAAATACAATTAAATTTGATGATATAAAGCGACTATATTTATAATACATATTTTTTACATAGTATAAAGAGACTTAGTTATCTTTTTTTTTATTTGTATTTAACTATTCATTGTAATTTATATATTAACTAATCTCACGTAATACACGGGATTCTAAAACTAGTGATATATATATATATATATATATATATATATATTAAAATTCAAATGATAGTTTTCTCACAATAAACACTATTTATTAAATAGTATAAGAAATAAAAAAAATAGTTCCTCACACATGTGCAACGATTTTTCAATGACTGATAATTTCTAGTTAAACACATCTCTGTAGTAAATATTTATTTTCATGATTAATTTCATTTTCAAGTTTGAATTTAATATCCTTTTTATTTTCATAACTAATTTTTAACGTATTATATTTTCTCTTACAAATCATAAAATACAGTGATTTTTTTAATTCTGTATATACAGTTAGGACATGCTTATTTTAATTTACGTTTCAATATGATCATCAATCATAGTCGGATTCCACCCGTCGTGACATTGGAGTCACAGTTGCTTTACTAGTTATAGTCTATTTTGACTATTTAAATCGACTATCTGTGTAAAGCGGAGGTCAAAAACCTTGTTGCATTTAAAGTGTACTCCATAACTTGTTAAAAGTAAACAACTTTTATAGTGTAGTCCATAACTTGTTAAAAGACGGAAGTCAACACTGCATTTAAAGGGTCCTCCATATTTCATTTAAAGTGTACTCCATTATGCCAAACAAACATAATCATACTAGCTTATATGCAAAATAATAACAAAAAATCTAACTTGTATATATTATCTTTTAACAAAGGGTGGACACTTTAAATGCAATATGATATATTCGAAATGGATGTTTAAAATAATTTAAATCAGAATTCATATTCGAAAATTCGAATCAAAATTATCCAAAAATTAGGATATCCGAATTTCCAAATTCGATTTTGGATAGTGATTTTAAAAATTTTTAGAGAGTTCGGATATCCGAACTATCCGAAATATATTTTTTACTAATTATAATAAATATTATTTATTAAAATTAAGATGATTTTAGGTTATTTCGGATACTTTTCGGATATTTCGGTTAATAATTCCGATATTTCGGATAATTTTCGGAAACGTTGGATAATTTTTTAGATATTTCGGATGTACAAAATATTTTTAAATGTAGTTCTTTAAATTTTTTTTTTGTAATTATTATGTTTTTCCGTATTTTCATAAATCTGATTCACTATACGACCGAATATCCAAAATTTTGGATCTGGATAGTGAAATTCACTATCCGAAAGATCCGGATATCCAAAGTTCGATATTTGAAAGTCCTGATATTCAACTTTGAACACCACTGTATACATGTATCTTCGAGTTGAAAGTTGACCATGAATAAATTTCTTTATTAGTCATTTTCTAGTTATTTGCAAGTTAAGTTTGACAATTTATTTATCCATCAAAACTCTGTTAAGAAACATTATAAATTTCATACACTGAACATATAGATTGATCATAAATTTCAAATGACAAAAACTCTACTCAACCGAAAAGATTGAAGTGTTAACTTAAAAGTAATATATCATATTGTAGTGTACTCCATAACTAGTTAAAAGATAATATATACAAGTTAAAGAACTCTTAGATTTTTTGTTATTATTCTATTATGTTGCGTATAAGCTAGTATGATTTAGCTGTAATTTACTATGTTTCTTAAGAGAGTTGGAATAGATAAATAATTTATCAAACTTAACTTGCAAATAACTAGAAAATGACTAATCAAGAAAATTTATTCGTTAACTTGAAAATATATAATTAAATCTAGTTTATTCATTGTCGACTTTTACATATAGATAGTTCTAATTTGTTGTCTTTAAACTTCATTACTTTTGTCAAGTGTTTTTCTCAAGCCAACAATTATCTTTTGAATACTTAAAAATAAAGTTCGGGAATTTTTTTTAAAATAACCTCTTAATAGAGAGATTCCAAATTTATCCCTTCAATTTCGTATTTTCAGCTTTGTCCTTCATCTATCGCAACATCGGCGATGAGTTAGGTTGTACCACTGATGAATTAACAAACCAATAACAACATGACATGTGGCCGAAAACACATCATCTCTGACGTGTTAAACACTCTAATCGATTGTTGGGACGGTAGGTTTTTTAGCAAATCATGACTGCCATGACTTGTTGGATGCAAACATAGGTACTTAAGGATGTGCTTACACCAACGCGTCACCGAAGACGTATTACGTTAACATATCGGAGATCCTGTGTTAGAAAAAGAAATACATTGTCGGCGGTGCTTTAAGTTAATATCGCCGTCGCTATTTTCCTGTAACACATCGCCATCGACTAGAACATGGCTGTCAAATTTGGCAGCCAAACATTGACGATGAGATACTGAACGGCCATAACACGTCGGGGACGAGGATATATGGTGTTTGACGCTTTGGCCAATCATGAGATCATTAGTTTATGCATGTGGTGGAGTGGGAAGTCTTATGGCCAGTTAATCAAAGAAATGTGTAAAATGGCCAAAATCGAGCATAAGAGGCTTTTTCTAAGTCCATTAGGACGGTTCAGGGGGCTAGAACCGTTGACTTTGAGGATGAAGCATAGTGATTGCTTAAGGAAGACTTCACATATTTTTTGCCGTAGGAGCTGCCGCGTCAGGGCGATGTTTTTCTGGCAATGTATCTTGATGTGATTGGTTTATTAACTCATCAACGATACAACCTAACACATCGCCAACAATGCAATAGAAGAGGGACAAAGCTAGAAATATGAATTTAAAGAGATAAACTTGGAATTTCCTCTATTAAAAGACTATTTAAGAGTTTTTCCAATAAAGTTGGCATCTATTACGTTATTCAAAGTTAAGTGGGTGAAAAATGATGAATAACTATGAAAAGAAATTGGCTCATACATAGTGACTCTATGGAGACTTACTGAAGTTTATGAAAAATCACGGAAGACAACTTTTATTTATTTATTTATAATACATACCTAAAGTTATTTTAGGTTCCCAGCAGGATCTACACGGAAGTATCTCGTTCTACGTAGGTGCGGAATCCCTACGTAAGACGATACGAGCGATTGATGCGATATACGTTAAAACCAAGCACAAATACACGTTACAATACTCAAAAGACACGTTGTATTGCAACACTTAACACGTGATGTTCAAATCACAATTACACGTACTCGCGAAAACTCTCTTACAAACAAGCTGTAATCTAGAATATAAAGACCTCGACAACTTCGCCTAACAGACTAGGCGAAGTTGTCAATAACTTCGCTTGTCCACAAGTTCGCTTATAACAGGCGAACTTGTGAGACAACTTAACTAAAACATCAAAACAAAACAAACTAACACGATTACAGACACTAGATACTGAACTACTGACATCATGTACCAACAGACTCCCCCTTGGCAGTAGCTTCATATCTCTAACTTCAATCACGTGTCGTGTAATCCCAAAACTCGAGTCACCCGTCTTCAAGCATGAACGCCTTCTCTGACACAAACAGATACTACTATCTGATATTTCTTGGCTTCATCTTTCCATGCATGAATATAGAATATCTTTTTCTCGTTCAGCACCTGCAAGTCAGCTTGAGACAAATCCACCAAGTGCATTGGATCATACACTCTCAGCAACTCTTGTTCATCTTCATCCTCCATCACCGCTTCACCTGTTTCACTATCGACATACCACCATTTCAGATTCTTTAAGACATCCTTGGGCATTTGTTTCATCGGCACTTCTTTTAAACACCGGATCGGCTTATACTTCATTACCATCCAAGGTTTTGCCATCAGCTCTCATACCTCTGTCTTTATCCTCAACAAGCTTCCCTCTCTGCGGCTTTAACAACTCGAACTTTTTCTCTTTTATGCTTTCTTTCCACACGATCTTCCTAATAATGCTAGCCATATTATCATCACTTCTGTTTATCAACCCCAACTTGGCCAAATCCTTCACCTCACACTCAGGCAAGGTATTCAACGATCTCAACAACCTCTTGAAATACTGAACTATGTCAAAACGTTTGATCACAAACAGCCTCAACTGCTCATCATACAACCAGCAAATAATCCCCTTTTTCGATTCAGCATACCCTTTGATGTTGTAACTCTTCTTGAACATAGTAGGAACCGCCGGTTTCTTTGTCTTTACGAACCATTGAGCGTAGCCTTCTTTCCATCTCGGCTGCTCTTCCCATTCAGTCTCATCGCTTCCCATATCATAACCCACATTTGACTTATCAACTTCTGGAATTTCATGCTCAACATTATCCTCCACAATCTCTCCCTCTTCAATCTCACTATCAATTACAATGTCAGCTCCTATCTTCTCAATCTCTTCAACCGGTAACACATCGTCGTCACCTACAATATCATCATCCAACACCTCCTCATCATCCACTACCACCACATCATCACCCCCTGATCCACCAGTTGCACCCGTTGACTCCCCTTGAGATGTGGAAGTCCCAAGACTTTGTTCAGTTCTTGGCAACTCACCACCTGCATCTTTCGATGCATTGGGATCATCGTCTCTATCGTTATTCTTCTTCGTCCTCAACTCATCGCCCTTGCAGCTCGTCTCCCCTTGAGATGCTAAGAACTGTTTTAAGGCATCAAAAAGTTTACCGTGCTCAATCAGGAGAGACGACTGAATTTGATTTTCTGCAACAAGGCGCTGGAAAGCGTGAGTCTGGATCAGGTTAATTCTTGACTGTTCTGCCACGACCCTCTCAAGAGCTGCTATCCTGTCTGAGTCAGATAAAGTTGCATCAAAATCAAATCTCATATGAGAAGTGTCTTGAGCATACGGTGGAGGGATTCCCAAGGTAGCCGGAACATCAGAAACAGGCTGAAAAGTAACCGCAGGTGGTATTATAACAGATAAACCTGCAGTGGCAACCAGTGTCGACTCAACGAATCTTGCAACAACCTCCGATGGAGTAAGTGTAGGAGGTGGCAAGGAAACAATTTCTGGAGCCGAAAACTGAAAAGTGGTGGGTGGAATGCCAAAGGAAGATGATGTAGATATCACGGGAACATCCGAGGTGATCGGTCCTGTCACAGTCATCGATGCAGGGACCATAGTCATACCCGATAAGGCGGGTGGAGTGAAACGGACCACCCTCGAGCTTTCACCAGCTCCCGATCCTTCACCCGTTCTTGCCCTTTTCGATCGACGAACCAACCGATCTAACTCCTCCTCATAATCAGATTCACTGTCATCCGTGTCTTTCTTTCTTTTTCCATGAAGTCTTTCTTGGGCAACCAGAATCTATCTTGCTTCTGCAACATCATCGGCTGAGGAGTCAGAATCGGTTCTTTCAGAATCAGCTACAGACGCAGCTACCATCGACACATCAATACCGGAAACCTCTGCAACTGAGTCCTGAATCTCTGCCTCAGGATCAACTCGTTCCAATTGGTAATCATTCGGAAAGATGTATATATGGAGACATACACAACTCTTAATGAGTCTTCCCTTTGAATCGAGAAGATTTAGTTAGTATCACTTTAACTTTTACGCACCATAAAAAGCTACCTATAACATACAATGACTGTTCTAGAGTCTTTTAGGCCTAATAACTTCACTAGTTAAGCACACAGAAATAGTTTCTGTATCACTTTCCAAGGTTGGATCAATTTTCTTAGAAACATTGTATTGAAACTTCTTTACACGGAAGTATCTCGTTCTATATCGAAAAATCCTTGGCCCCCAAAAGCAGCTTCAAGGTCTACTTGTTCCTCCGGTGCCACAACAGGAGCAGCAGGCAAAGCTTGCTGTACCACAGGTGGTGGTTGGGAAACAACAGCCTGTTGCGGTGCCGGATCCCGAAACTCGTCCCCACGAGGAGCAACATACGCCGGGTTGATCAAATAACCAAAAAGCGGAGTATGTCGTGGACGAAGCTCTGGTTTACTTCGAGCACTCGACGCTCTGCACTGTGCGAATATCCTCTTGCTGACGCTCTCTACATATCGAATGGGACGGCGCTGAGGTAGCGTAGGTGCCACATGATTCAAGATCATTTGTAAGAATCTTGGATACATCAAAAATCTTTCACGAGATACCGCACGTCTCTGACGGTCTATCTCATAAAACACCATCTGACTGAAGCTGTAACGCTTGTTGTAAGTCAGTGTTGTCATTGCCGATTGCATCGTTGGCACCCATACCGTCCGTACCAGCCTTACGACCCGACATGCATACGATCATCACGTGCATGAGAAAACTCCATTGATCCAACAAAAATCCCTTTCGTCTCTGAGTGTCACCCAATGGACCAGAATATCCCATTCTTAAAAATGCACCATCTCTGAATGGAGCAACAAAGTCTGTAGGATCATCCCTCGTTTCATTCCCAAACTGCAAGGCGACCCTTATCTGTTCCGATGAGAACTGCACCTCCTGATTGTTGACTGTGGCGCGCATGACTGGGGGCTCGACTCTGCAATCATACTCAACCGTCTGCCAGAAGTCTTCTATGTTCGGCAGAGAAATGGGCAGAGTTGTAGTAATTGCATGGAAGATACGCGAGCGAATAAGAAAAGTGATGATCTCGCGATAATCATCAACACCGCTAGCATCCGGGTCCAGTGTGATGTACATATTGTGCCCCGGAAAGAACTGACGGTTGTTATCACCACCTTCGTCACCACCTGCACTACCGGCTCCTGCTACAGCTGCCATATCTGCACCATGAACGGGCTAAATTAAAAAATCGTCAAGGCAGATCACAACTTCGCCTGTTACCATGAGCGAAGTTCTGATAGAATCTGTTGTGGAGGCGAAGTTAAGGAAAGGGCGAAGTTGAGTACAACTTCGCCTTTACTATAACTTCGCCTGATAACAGATAAGCTTATAAATAAAATAAAGAACCAGGCGAATTTAGGTATAAGGCGAAGTTAAGGATAAATTCTCCTACCCATAACTTCGCCCCTGAGTTGTTAAAGATTGAAGTAGCAGGCGAAGTTAAGCCTAAGGCGAAGTTGAGAACAACTTCGCCTAAACTATAACTTCGCCTGATCTGAAATGACAAAGGTTTAGAAGGCCAGACGAGATGTCTTTTGGAGAATTTGATGATTGTGGACTCTAAAAAACATGTTTTTATGGAGATCTAGACGATCAAGTTGGTTACGACCACGTTAAAACGAGTTTGAAAAGTGGGTGTTTAAGGTATGCATGAACGAGGTCTCAAATCGGACCAAAACGACATCTGATTAACGCCATTGACACTAATTATATGTCATCTCGACCCTACACACCTTTAACACTGATTAAAACAGAGATAAACAACAAGTTTTGATTCGAGATATAACTTCGCCGAGGGTTATGAGAGGATAAGTTCGCCTGGTTTTTGGAAAGTTTAAAGAGTTTGACCAAGTTGACCTTTATATATGTCTGAATATGCCCAGGCGAAGTTAAGGTTAACTTCGCTTACCCTTAACTTCGCCCCTTAACAACTTCGCCCCTACACAACTTCGCTTAATATTAAACTTACAAAACAGTCCCTTAAAAATTGAACATTATGCAATTAACTTTTAAAACTTCCTTTAAAGAGTTAAATGTTACGATCAAAGACCAAGTAACCAGGTATTAAACCATAAAACGACGTATGTAAAATAAAATTTAGAAATAAAGTACACGGGATCAAATTTCAGTCTTGACGGGGACCAGAATGTTTTAGAAAAGATCCGAACAGGAATCATACTAATTAGATGGCTGTCACTTAGATCCATGTTCAGCTGTATTATGACTTAAAGAAAGAGGTTGTAAGCAGGTAAACAACTTAGTATGGTTTTCATCGCTTCTGTGATACGGATTAGGTTCAATTAAGCTCAAAATTTAAACGGACAACACATCAGAGATTGTGATGCCTACCATCTATTCTCAAAGCTTTTTTGGCTTTCCCCAAGTCACCCCGAGTTGACCTCGACCCGTAGTGTCTGATTAAACAGTAAGTACATCTTGATCTTTAGAGTCTTTTTCCCGTTCTCTTTCTTGCCTCTTGATTGATAATTATAATATAATAGGCTTCAGAAGGCTAAACATCATCATTTTTTTTTAAATAATAAAGATTTACATAGCTTCAAACAGTAGACTACTGCAAGTCCCGAATCTGGATCACTGCAGGTACTTGACACACTATCTTCTCGGAAATCAGAACACTCACGGGCTCGTGTATGATTGGGTAATCGCTTTTCTGCCTATCATTCAAAAAGATGTATATGGAGACATACACAACTCTTAATGAGTCTTCCCTTTGAATCGAGAAGATTTAGTTAGTATCACTTTAACTTTTACGCACCATAAAAAGCTACCATAACATACAATGACTGTTTTAGAGTCTTTTAGGCCTAATAACTTCACTAGTTAAGCACACAGAAATAGTTTCTGTATAACTTTCCAAGGTTGGATCAATTTTCTTAGAAACATTGTATTGAAACTTCTTACGAAGTTGTAGACTTGAAAAATTATATCATCTCCCCAAAAAAAATTTAGATTCTATCGCCCCGATCAAGTCCAAGTCTTCAGGTAAACGGCTATCCTAAAGATCCAATGGATCAGCTGGACCGACCACATACAAGTATGTGTCCTTCTGACTAAGTATGAACGACTTTTTTTTCAGCGAAAGAACAAAACCTATCATAAACCGCCCCGGTCACTTTCAGTCATCTGGTCAATGGTTATCCTCATAATCTACTAGTAGAAGTAAGGACCAAACATATCCGAAGATGTGTCCTTCAAACTGAAGCAACCGACATAATTCTAAGCGATAGTGATTTTTTTTTCTTAAATAGAAACGAAAAACACGGTTACTCGGGATTGATCATCCCGTTAAGCTCAACTAGATTTTGAAAACGAGTTCGCTTTAGTAAAAAGATCGGCGAAATTATCTAACGAATCAACCTTTTCTAGCACTATTAATTTCTTCTCAGCACAATCCCGTATAAAATGATGACGAATGTCAATGTGTTTAGTTTTGCTATGTTTTACGGGATTAGTTACTGAGATTGCAGCAGTGTTATCAATACAAATAGGAGTTTGAGTGAAATTCAGACCGTAATCGCGCAATTGCTGTTGTATCCGAAGAACCTGGGAGCAGCAGTTTGATGCTGCCATGTACTCTGCTTCACAGGTAGAAATGGCGACAGAGGTCTGCTTCTTGCACTGCCATGACACCAATCTTCCTCCCAGAAACTGGCAACCACCTGTTGTCGACTTTCGATTCTGATTGCAACCTCCATAGTCAGAATCCGTGTAAGCGACTAAGTCCAGGTCTCCCCCTTTCGTGTACCACAATCCCAGCTTAGGCTTGCCTTTGAGATACCGCAATATCCTCTTTACTCCCTTCATGTGAGATTCCTTTGGGTTTGCCTGAAAACGAGCACAGAGACAAACTGCAAACATAATGTCAGGTCAAGATGCAGTTAAATACATTAAAGAACCTATGATTGCTCGATATTGGGTGGGGTCCACATCTGCATCACTGTCTGAATCAGCACCCAGTTGGTGGTTGACACAAACTGGAGTATCAAATGGAGTGCTGTCCTCCATCTTGAAGCGTTTGAGAACGTCTTGGACATATTTAGTTTGATGGATGAACATCCCATCTTTCTTCTGATCGACCTGCAATCCTAAAAAGAAAGTTAATTCACCCATTACACTCATTTCAAACCTCTTTTTCATGACTTCCTCAAAATCCTGACACATGGCGACTTTTGATGCAGCAAAGATGATGTCATCCACGTAGACTTGAACTAGAAGAAAATCTCCCCCCTTTCTCTTGACAAATAGCGTGCTGTCGATCTTTCCTCTTTCGAACCCTTTCTCAAGTAAGTAATCTGATAAGGTTGCATACCAGGCACGAGGGGCCTGATGTAGTCCGTATAGCTCTTTACTCAGCTTATACACATGATCCGGAAAGTCAGGGTCAGGAAAACCTGGAGGCTGTTCAACGTATACTACCTCATCGACTTTACCATTCAGAAAAGCACTTTTCACGTCTAACTGGAACACCTTCATCTCATTGTATGCAGCAAATGCCAAAAATAGTCGAATGGCTTCCAATCTAGCCACAGGAGCAAACACTTCATTATAGTCGATCCCTTCTTGCTGATTAAACCCTTTTACTACCAGCCTTGCCTTGTTCCTTATGATTATCCCTTTCTCATCTCTCTTACATTTGAAAACCCATTTGGTGCCAATAGCATGAACATTTTTCGGTTTTGCAACCAATTTCCATAATTCCATCTTCTCGAACTGGGCTAACTCTTCTTGCATGGCTTCGACCCACGAGCTGTCCTTTAGAGTCTTTTGATAGTTCTTTGGTTCAATCTGGCTGATGAAGCAGGTGTACAAGCATTCATTTAAGATACCCGTTTCTTTAATGCATGCGTAAACACAAATGTGCTCATTCAAGCTTCGTCTTGTTTGTACACCGTCATACAGATCACCTATCACGTTCTCCAAAGGGTGATTTTGGTAAACTCCAGTAGTCGGAACCGAACTGACTTGCAGATTGTCTTCCAGGTTCGAAGAGAGTTCATCAATGGGCATTTGTTGTTGAGAGTGAAATGGATTGAAAAATTCGTCTTCAGTAGGGGTATCAACAGCAGTTGACGAGGAAGGTTGACATTCATTGTATTGCGGACGTTGCACAAAATTTTCTTCCTCATCATACAGAATCTGTGTAGCAATTTTCTCATCAACTTCTGCAAAATCCAAGTAAGGCATATTAAAGGATTTGAACAGTTTATCATAGTCAAAAGCTTCAGCGGGTCCCGTGCTAGGCATTGGTGGTTTGTAACTCGTGATGTCGGTGTTACATACCACTTCAACCTTGCTGCTCGATAAATTAAAGACTCTTCTGTTGGGTGTCCCAACAACATATCCGACTAAAATACCTTCGTCGACTTTCTCACCAAATTTTGAGTTTGTCTTTAATATCGTACATGGGGACCCGAATGGTTCGAGACCATTCAAGTTTGGCTTTCGACCATGCATAAGTTCATAACAAGTTTTATTTAGCCTTTTAACAGTTAAAACACGATTAAGGATATAACAGGCTGTGGCAACTGCTTCAGCCCAGAACACCACGGGAAGTTTAGCATCGGCCAGCATGGTTCTGGCTCCTTCAATTAGCGTCCTGTTCTTCCTCTCAGCCACTCCATTTTGTTGCGGAGTATACGGGGCGCTGTACTGGTGGTCTATCCCTTTCTGTAAGCAGAACATCTCCATCTGGTAGTTCATGAACTCTGTCCCATTGTCACTCCTGATGTACTTAACCTTTCTCCCCACAATATTTTCAACCTTGGTAATCAGGTTAATTACTAACTGAACCGTCTCATCTATTGCCTTCAGAAAGTATACCCAAGAGTATCGAGAGTAATCATCAGTTATTACCAAGCAATATGATGTTCCACCTAGACTTTTTACATTCACGGGACCGAAGAGATCCATGTGAAGTAGGTCTAGGGTATTGACTATTGAATTAGCCTTCTTGGAGAGATGGGGTTTCTTGTGTTGCTTTCCCTTCTTGCACGATAAGCATTGGTCTTCAAAGTTGAAATTCTTCAAGGGAACACCAAGCACCAGCCCATTCTTGACAATGTAGTTCATTTTTCTAAGATGTATATGCCCCATTCTTCGATGCCATAACTCGGACTCTGATTCAGTTGCTTTTGACAGAAGACATGATTCTTCTGTTGCCATCTCAGTTGACCTCATATCCATTACATATGTGTTATTTTCTCTTGGAGCTTTCATCACCACCCATGCCTCTGGTATCTTAAAACCAGGATACAGAACTATTGCTTCATTTTTAGTAAAGTGCACCGTGTACTCTTTGTCACAAATCTGAGATACACTCAATAGATTATGCTTCAACTCCTCAATAAAATTCACCTTTTCCAATTTCATTTTTCCATTTGTCACAGTCCCAATACCAGTAATTGTACCACCACTCTCTCCAGCAAAACTTACCCTACCTCCTTGAATAGGTTTCAATTCGTGCAACAAATTTTTGTTACCAGTCATGTGCCGGGAACAGCCGCTGTCTACAACCCACAGATTGTTTACTGCCCTGTTCAACTGTTCCTGCACATTTAAAGAAAGTGATTAAAATCTAGGGACCCAAGACCTACTGGTCTTGGGTCGATTAAATCTGTTAAACGGCATCCTGTACTTTGTTTGCCCAAAGTCAGTTTGAGAATGATTTCTGTAAGTCCTAAAAGGAAACCTTCTTGAGTATTGACTATGAGGCCTACCAAACCTTATTGAATTAACCGAATTATGATGGTAGGTTTGGTTGTTAACTGGGAAAAACTGAGATTGATTTCTTTGAAATCTTGGTTTAGTCCAATGTCTTAACTTTGGTGAGTTTGCATTCTCACCATTATAGTAATTACTATTCGTTTTATTCTCAGTTTTCGGAGGCCACATACCTCTTAATCTCTGATTCATAGGGCAATCAGCAATCAGGTGTCCTATTTGATTGCATCTGAAACAACTCCTATGTTCAACTTTCGTTTCAACAGTTGTTTCAGATGTTGAGGTTGCATTACTACCCGTTTGTCTAACATATGGTGGGACAAACGGGTTTAGGGGACAGTTATTTTCAATTGGCTTATATTCCTCCCCACGTTTTAGCAACACTACCTCTTCTTTTATCTCACTTGATTCGGATGTCTTGTCCGAATTTGATGAGATAGAACTAGGAGCAGAAATCTTAACATTTGAAACAGGCTTACATGTTTCGCTTTTACTAACTTCAGGTTCTTTAATCGAAACTTTGACAGGAACTGTCTGACTAATTTCAACATCAACAGATTTCTGATTACTAGGATCATACGTATAGTTATGGTTATATGGTGGTGGAACTTCAGAAAATCCAATTCCCCCTTTGTTAACTGGGGAACGTTGAACACTTACGATGTGATCAAGCATTGCTGAGGAGTTTCTAAACTGTTCAATTTTTCTGTTTAATTCCACCACTTTTACCTGGTAATCAGCTATATGTTTATCTCTTTCAGCAATTAGTTTGGTTTTTTCCTCTAACATTTCATAACTAAGATCAATAACTTGTATTTTCTCAGCTAGACTGGCTTTAAGACTTCTGATATCCTTTTCACTAGCTTTTATTTTTACTGAGTAACTGTTTTCTCTAGTATAGTGATGATCTTCTTTTAACGTTTTAAATTGAGCGTCCAAACTAACAAACTGATCAGTTATTGTTTTCAATTGTTCAGACAGATGTTCACATTGCATACAAGGGAGTTTAGAACTTACCTCAGAAAGCTGATCGTTCACTTCTGCCATATAAGCTTTATTTTCTCCCGTCTCTTTGTCACTCCCTCCAGTTTCGATGTTTACCAAGTTAGCCTGTTCGAACACTTCCTCAACTTGCAGATTCCAGTTGTATCCCCCATGGTGTCTAGATACCATAGCCCTATTCTCACTACCTCCCCCATTTTGTTGTGCAGGCCTGTTCTGACTACGTTCGACTCTCTCATTTGTACATTCCTTGGCAAAGTGACCATTTTGTTGACAGTTGTAACATCTAACCTTTGATTTGTCAAAACCTGGTCTTTCGCCAACGAACTTTCTACCCGTTTTCTTCATGAATCTTTTAACCCGTCTTACTATCATAGCCATCTGCCACTGCAGATCCATCTCTTCTAGATCATCAGCATCAATCTGATCATAGTCTTCATCCAAAGTTGCGGGATCGACTATTTTACCTTCGATGTAATTCTCATAAGATGCAATGAAAGATGCATAGAGAGCCAACTGCTGTTCAGCTGATTTAACACTCATGGGCATCTGTGAGTAGTTGTTGGTTGGAACATTTGATGAACAATTACCAGTTGTGGCTTGAGGTTTTGAAGAATTATTTCCTGCAGCTACGAAACATACATCACCATCCATGTTGAGAGTCACATGACCATCGTGAGTTGAATTTGAGTGTGAGTCTCCCTTTGAGTAATAAGCAGAGGATTCTGACTTTGAACTTGAACTTGAAGTAACTTTCGCACCATACATTCCCGGATCCTAAACCTGATCAGTTGGTGTCTCTTTCCGAACCATGTTAAGTTCAAAAGTTCTTAATTTATTGACTGTTGTTTCCAAATCGATATTGGCAAACTCTTTATCTTCTCTCATCAAAATCGTGTACATTTCTCATTTCGGTGGAAGAGCATTAAGAAGTTTCTCTACTATCTCCTCTTCTTTGTATACAATGGAGTAATTGCATAGTTCAGTCATCAGGTGATAATATCTTGTGATGATATCATCAAGTGATTCATTTATCAAATATTTGAACACCGAGAATTGGGTTTTTAGTAGCTTAATTTTGGATGCACGTATCCCCACATTACCTTCATATCGATTTTCTAGCGCTTCCCATAGCTCTCTAGCGGTTTTGTATTTCCTAAAGGAGTGAAGAATCTCTTGTGGAAGAGCCATGGTGATCGCCGCATGAGCTTTACTCTCTGCCTCATACATTTTCCTCTCATCTTCATCCATCTTACTGTACTTCTTTATTTGATCACGACCCTCAAACAAGGCCATTTGTGGAATGTATCCATCTTGTATGCACACCCACATCTTAGCATCTTGATATTTAACATACTGTTCAAACCGATCTTTCCAAGCAACGAAATCGGTACCCTTAAGCATTTTCGGAGCCTTAGTTGCTGAACCGGCCTCAACTTCCATTTTCACCAGTTCCGTAATGTTTATCGAAGTCATTGCTGAAAGTTACACAACTCAAAACACGAGGAAAGTATAAAATAATTTTTTATTATTTTGAACAGTGCCCAGTAGGCGAAGTTATGCTTAACTTCGCTTATACTCAACTTCGCTAAACCTTAACTTCGCTTGCTTCTTAACTTCGCCTGATGTTAACTTCGCTTATTGACAACTTCGCTTAATTCAAGCGAACTTGTGAGACAAGCGAAGTTAATGATAACTTCGCTTAAACTAATATCTTCGCCTAAACCCTACGAACAGTAACGGCAACTTCGCCTGATGAACACAAGGTTTTTGCAGGTTTTAATTTGACGTATTGCGAGGTATGCGAAGATGTAATGGGTTATATTTGATAGTGGGAGATGGGTAGGACACAAAAACTCGGTATTTCAACGTAAACTCGTCCCGCGAAAAGTCGAACGGAACGATTTCTACACTAGTGTGATAATCCCGAACCACACAATCACGAGCAAAAGCTCTGTAATTGTGTTTATTTAAAAAAAAAATCTGTTGGTGCATTTTGTGACCGTCGTTATGCAATTCTGACCAGCGGAGATGCCATAGGCGAAATTAGAACATCTTCACCAGAGGCGAAGTTAGAACAACTTCGCCATAGGCGAAGTTATAACAACTTCGCCTACTGGCCCAAGCCCAAGCCCGCGAAGTTGTTTTGTCTATATATATATGTGTCTTATTTAGGTTTTAGAATCTAGAAAGTTAGCATTTTGTGTGTTTAGTTCAATTGTCTAGAGAGAAACCAAGAGGGAGAGTCGTGTGGGACGGCCCGAGGTAGAGCTCACCTCGGGTCGGCCGTGTTTTGGTTTATGTTCGGTTTGTAACGTGTTATGGTTATATTATAAAGGATCTGCAGATTCGTTTATCCCATTCGTGTGTTTGTTCGTGTATGTGTTTGTGTGTAATAGTGTTCTTCGTCTTCTACACCATTAAACGAGTCTAGGAGGATTCCGCTTACAAGTGGTATCAAAGCCTTAGGCTCTTATGCTATGGTTCGAGATCTGCGTTTTGGTGTTTCTGGCACGTTTCTGATGCGTGTTTGGCCGAACAGCCGCCGTAGGCGAAGTTATTGGGGTTCAGGCGAAGTTGTCGCTTAAATTTTAGGGTTTAGGCGAAGTTAGCAGCCAGGCAAAGTTATAGCCAGGCGAAGTTGACTTTTTGGCAAAGTTGACTTTTGGGCGTAGTTGACTTTAGGCGAAGTTAAAAAAAAAAATTGTTTGGAGTCTTCGTCTGTATGGCCAGGTGTACATGATTATTGTGAGACCGAAAGTGTTGTTCCGACAACGAGTGAAACTTGTTATCTCTTGGTCTTACGTGTGAACAAATACGGGTCAACTCTGGATATGGAGTTGAGGTTGTGAATGGGATATTGATTGAAACTGGATATTGACACATATTTAGGTGTTTTTGGGCAAAAAATTTGTTGTTGTTCGAGGTTGACCAACTGAAGAAAGTCAAATTGAACTGAAGGTTTTCGTCATTACTGGATTGCGGTCAGAGCATATTATTTATGTTATTTTAAAGGCGTTCGAGAATTGGATACTGTTACAATTTTGGAACAAGTTAGATTTAATCGGGAATTAAAGTGTTAATGTTCTTGATCGTTATCCCTGGTGATCAAAGATGCTTCGGATTAATTAATGGTCATGTGTGTTAGATTCTGTCAAGGTGGTTTTGTGATGAAATTGATCACTTGATGTTGAGTAGTTGAAGGTTGAACCTTATCTTACTATACAATTCCGACGTGTTGGTGAAGTTAGAAGAACTTCACGTGTTGGTGAAGTTAGAAGTACTTCACGTGATTGTTTGAGATGATCAATTAGGCACGGGGATGCATGCATGTCAAAGACCTCAATCATTATAGTCCGAGAAGCTTACACTGAAGGGGAGATCTGATATGGAAGACGTCGGGTGATTGGTAGATTTGTGAAGCTAAAAGACAGTTTCAGACATAGCTGGTTGAAGATAGGATGGATGTTGCATGTATGTGTGAAGTTCAAGTTTGAAGATCACAGTGCAATCGAGTCCTACAATAAGAAGCAAACAGAAGATCATCAGTTAAGAGGGAGTCAGTCCCCCCGGGGCGTCGCCGATCGATACGAGATCCGCACGAGGTCTAGGAGTGCGGAATCCTCCTAGACTCGTTTAATGGTGTAGAAGACGAAGAACACGATTACACACAAACACATACACGAACAAATACACGAATGGGATAAACAAATCTGCAGCTCCTTTATAATATAACCATAACACGTTACAAACCGAACATAAACCAAAACACGGCCGAGCCGAGGTGAGCTCTACCTCGGGCCGTCCCACACGACTCTCCCTCTCGGTTTCTCTCTAGACAATTTAACTAAACACACAAAATGCTAGCTTTCTAGATTCTAAAACCTAAACAAGACACATATATATTTAGACAAAACAACTTCGCGGGCTTGGGCTTGGGCCAGTAGGCGAAGTTGTTATAACTTCGCCTATGGCGAAGTTGTTCTAACTTCTCCTATGGAGAATTGTTCTAACTTCTCCTATGGCGTCTCCGCTGGTCAGAATTGCATAGCGACGGTCACAAAATGCACCAACAGACTCCCCTTTGACCGTTGCTCTCAATTCTAACAAACACAAAAGATCATCTATTACAAAACATGCACCAACAGTTATTAATTCTCTTGACGGTCATTTGGATCACAAATAGGTCAATGATTCATTCGATTATCTTCATTCTGCCCTTTGGATAACACTCGTCATAGGTCAGAAAACCACATGACCCAACCTCAAGCTCTATAAATTTTTTTTGTTACATATAAAACTTCAACAGCAAGACCTCCCCATTTTTAAAATGAAGGATCTCACATCCACTTAGTTTGGATCATTGGCTCTAAATTTATACACTTAAAAACATAAAAATAATGAAACAAAATAAATAAAAAAACATATTTCATTAACTAAAAAATATATTTATATTAACTAATTACAAAATAACTGTAACAACTCGAAATTTAATTTATTATTTTTTAATCATGACCCGAACCGTTTCGATGTTCGGGAAAATTTTACCAAGAAATATCGCGTTATTCGAGTTTTTACTATTTTATTATTTTATTTATTTATTTATTTAATATATAAAATAACTTTGAAACATATACATTTTTGACCCTAAACTATACTTTAAACCTATTTTGTTTCCACGTCAATAGTTCAGGGACTAAACAATAAATAAATTAAACGATAAATTATAATTCTTCTAACCCCGTTAACCCATATCCATATACCACATCAAAACCCGCAACCCGTTTACCCAATTTTTATTCTTGGACCACAATCTTCTCGTAAACATGGAAATTGATCAATGTATATTATTCTTATTGCCTTAATCGGCCTCACCGACGTAACAAATTAGGAATTTAGATCAATGTGATTCGTAATAGCTATTTTAACCAAACCGTCTTTAGGGTTTTAGTGTTAGGCTATATAGAGATCATGTTAATCAAATTAAACTTGCAGACACATTCATATATACCCCCGCGATCAAAACCCTATAATAAATTGCTTTATAACAACATGCAAGTGTTCATCCTTGATCTTGTTCTTGCAGTCTGTTTACACATCAAATTAAACCTCATTATCAAACGTTAAAGGGAAATTATGTTATGGTTCTAATCGTCTTTTAGCACTGAACATTTACCCCATGATCAATCGGCCGAACATCGAACGATTTGGCCGATTGTGAATCCTAGGGTTCATATTTGATTAGGTCTTCTTAACTGTTAGTATTTAAATTAGTGTTTTTTTAACCTGTGTTAGACACCAGCCCAGTTGGCTGGCACATATTGGTTAAGGCTTGGACCACTGGGGGAGCGGGTTCGGACCCCCCAGCCCCATATTTTTTGGTAACATTTTAATTATTAGTTGAGTAATCATATTAAATCATTGATTAACTTTTTAAATACTATAAAAATCATAAATAATCAGTATTTTACAAAAAACCGACACATTAAATCGTTTTTTCGAATTTTTGTTAAAACCATCTATATGTGTGTGTGTGTGTATGTGTGTGTGTGTGAATGTATAATTAGGAATTTAAATAGGTTTCGGTTTTGTTTAATAATTAGTTAATGTTATTGACATATATGATAAATAAACTTTAATTTTATTAAGCCGGCATCGTTAAATTGACGTTTCTACCTCGTTCTTTCATAAAAATAGATGCATGTTATGTGTTTATAGGGTTTGTTTTTTATATGTGTAAAAATTGTAGTTTTAGGATATTAGAGCTGAATATGGAAGGTTTTGAGACAATCAGACCATATGGGCCATCAAAGTTGATGTTGTAAGTGTTTTTTGTATCACTTTGTTATGTGAATTTGGTTTACGAAGTTTAAATTTTAAAAGATTGTGGTTGATTAGTTTAAGATTTTGGAAATTATGGATTGAAAGAGAATATTTTTAAAACAATTTGATATGCTATGAAGCTTATGAACTTATTTTTTCATGGTACAGTATGGTTGAAAGTTTGTGAACATTGTATACGGTATAATGTAAATTGAGTTAAAAGATCTATGCAAAGGATAAATTTTCTTTATTTATTTGAACATTTGCATTTGTTATAGAATATTTTATTGCATCTTCTTTGGCACATTTGTTTTTTTTTGTTTTTTACTATTTTTGCAAATTGTAGCCATCGGTAAATTTGAATAACCAAAATGCCATTTTTACACTTGTAGGCAATAATAATATAAGACAATGGGATGAATTCTATAGCTCATTGATTGCTTTCTGCAGTAGTTTAAGTTTATTCTCAACGGTTGTTTATCCTTGTTTAGTTTATATGTGAATTTCTTTTTCTTCCAACTTGACTACGATAATTTGACTGATCATTAATCATTACTGATTAGTTTGATTTAATATTTATTGATCAAACAATTTCAGGAATTCATAAGCGACTAAAAATCTCATAATAATATTGACATGAAACATGAGCAGCGAGCTAAGATTTGTTCCCTGCCCTAGATTCCTATATTGTAAGGTCCCGTTACCGGTGCCTCACTTTGAACGTTGAATTTACTCATAAACACAGTTCTAAATATCAGAGTTAATTAAAATTTTCACGGAATATAAACCTTTCATGAAATATTACGTATTACTTCATGAACATGTCTTAACAACATTCTTATCTTTCAAAATAAACGTTAATAACATTAAAACATCTTGAGTCTTCAGATGCCAGTCTCTTATTCGTCCACCATGTGCCCGCTCAAGCCAACTGGCTCATTCTACTCACCTGCGTGCATACTAAAATCAGCTACGCTGAGTGAGTTCTAGTTAATCAGGTGACATACAATACATACACATATCATACATACTTACATATCCGAAGATACATATCCATACTTAACCAATTACCGTTCTGTCATACATACATACTAATACTTACCTCAGTCCAACGAGAGTATGTTCATAGTCCGCTGTCTATACCTATAATCAAGGTCGTGAACAGGAAAAAGGTCCGCAGTCCTTACCTTTGTTCACCATTTATGTTACGTGCAAGGTCTGCAGTCCTTCCCTATACCATCCTAAATTAACAACACGTAAAAGGTCCATAGTCCTTCCTTATGTTGCAACCTAATTCATAGCACGTACTAGCTCTATCGTCCTCCCCTATGCTACGACAATACAATTACAGCACGTATAAGGTCCGCGGTCCTTTCCTATGTTGGCTCATATCTGAAATACGTATAAGGCCCACAGTCCTTAACTATGTTCACATCTATCATCTATAACTCGTATAAGGCCCACCGTCCTTAACTACACCATCACGTGACAAGTATATGTCCAACGAAAGTTAGAAAGATTCGTCATCCTAACTTACTATGTCAGACGTAGAACTCATATACCATTCTTGTACCTGCATACACTTTCTTTGCATATAATTACATCGCAGCATAAGAACACTCTAGGCGTTCTTCACATCATTCACTTAACAATCATACTCCTTGTCGGTACGTGCAATATCCAAAGATCGTTCACGCCCCAAAAAGCATTCATTCATAACGATCATACATCATCTATATATATTATTCATAACTTTATTTACAACCTGACAGTACGCGCAATATCCGAAGATCGTTCGTGTACCGACAAGCAATCATTCATATCTGTCATATATATCATATATGGCATACACTTATCACTTAGGATAAATGTATTAACAAACACATCGAGTATGCACACAACCCCGAAAACGTAACACAGAAATGGAGCTAGAAACACACCTGGATCCTGTTTCGCTCTCCGTTAATCGTTATCCCTTTCTTTAATTGAGCTCTGCTAACTGTATATGAATTACACGTATCATTACTTGTCCTATCATATTATTCATTATTTCAACCAACCGGCTAAGTCTGGTTTATTCTAATGGTCTCGTTTTAGAATACATTTTACATAGGATATTTTACACTTAAACATTAATGTGTTCAAGTACTTTGTATTGTACTGTATTATTTTCTTTCTTTCTTTAGTATTCTTCTCTTTTTTTTCTTTATTATTTTGTATTCATATACTAAGTCCTAAGTTAATCTTTCCTTCTTTCTGTTTGATTAGAATACAACCTTGTATACAATTAAGTGGGTCATTGTACTTGGGTTGTTGCATGTAATCGAGTCTCATTGTGATCGACCATATGCTTTGTAATCGAATACTTAAATTTAATCGACCCATGTAGTAATCGAGTCTTACATGGATGCACATTATATATATGTATTCGAGTTTAAGTATTGTGATCGAATGCTCCATTGTAATCAAATGCTTTAATGTAATCGACTGCTCTTTGTAAGTATATATATATATATATATGATGTATTCGAGTGACCCGATTATAATCGATTAGGTTCATGTATTCGAGTCTCTACCTTGTATTCGATCACTTGTATAGCATTCAGATATGCATGTTGTAATCGACTGGTATAATGTAATCGAGTTGAACATGTGTATTCGAACGAGCTGAAGCTTATTCAAATTATTGGTCACCGTTTGGTCCTTTATCATCATTATCTTTACTCGTTTTAACCTTAACACCTTATTATGGCTCGGTATTGACCTATAAATGTTTCCTTAAACGTTTTCGGCCAAAACTTAACCCGAGTAACCATAAAGCTCGGACTTTTATGGCTAAAAACATTCAAGGCTAGATATAAGTTTCTTTTAAGAACCATTCATAACCATAAATTCGTTAATAAGGTCTGATTTACTATCATACTAAGTTTCATGCAAAACCGACTTCGTTTACCCATTCTTTTCTCAAATCAAACGCTACTCGTTTTACCCGAAACGAACCAAATAACCCGCTTACTATAAAGATCATTACTTTATCAATAATCATGACCCAATCTATTATCTTTCCAATTTTCATGTTAATCCGTTCATGAAAAGTAAGCGTTTTTAACAAAACCGTACATTTGAGATTTTTGCCTGAAATCACTCGAGAGGCCCAAAACCATATCAAACGAACTCCGATTTTGAGTGATTCAAGTGTCCATGGAACCGTCTTGTCCCGATCTACAAACCCATTAGCTCGCCTTCGCCGGAAATCGCCGCTACAGTAGCCGGAACAGCTGAACAGTCGCCGGAATCTTCACTTTTGAGCTGCTATGGTTTTGCTGATACAAGCCAGACTTCCCGACCTCTGATCGAAGATCTTTATTATTTTGTATTCATTTACTTAGTCCTAAGTTAATCTTTCCTTCTTTCTGTTTGATTAGAATACAACCTTGTATACAATTAAGTGGGTCATTGTATTTGGGTTCTTGCATGTAGTCGAACATATTGTAATCGAGTCTTACATGGATGCACATTATATATATGTATTCGAGTTTAAGTATTGTGATCGAATGCTCCATTGTAATCGAATGCTTTAATGTAATCGAATGCTCTTTGTAAGTATATATATATGATGTATTCAAGTGACCCGATTATAATCGATTAGGTTCATGTATTCGAGTCTCTACCTTGTATTCGATCACTTGTATAGCATTCGGATATGCATGTTGTAATCGACTGGTATAATGTAATCGAGTTTAACATGTGTATTCGAACGAGCTGAAGCTTCTTCAAATTATTGGTCACCGTTTGGTCCTTTATCTTCATTATCTTTACTCGTTTTAACCTTAACACCTTATTATAGCTCGGTATTGACCTATAAATGTTTCCTTAAACGGTTTCGGCCAAAACTTAACCCGAGTAACCATAAAGCTTGGACCTTTATGGCTAAAAACGTTCAAGGCTAGACTAGGTTTCTTTTATGAACCATTCATAACCATAAATTCATTAAGTCCATTTTAAACATCAAGTTTGCAACTTTATTACATAATAAGGTCCGATTTACTATCCTACTAAGTTTCATGCAAAACCGACTTCGTTTACCCATTCTTTTCTCAAACAGAACGCTACTCGTTTTACCCGAAACGAACCAAAAAACCCGCTTACTATAAAGTTCATTACTTTATCAATAATCATGACCCTATCTATCATCTTTTCAATTTTCAATGTAAATCCGTTCATGAAAAGTAAGCCTTTTTAACAAAAACGTACATTTGAGGTTTTTGTCTGAAATCACTCGAGAGGCCCAAAAATCAAACAAACTCCGATTTTGAGTGATTCAAGTGTCCATGGAACCGTATTTTCCCGATTTACAAACCCATTAGCTCTACTTCGCCGGAAATCGCCTCTACAGTCGCCGGAACAGCTGGACAATCGCCGGAATCTTCACTTTTGAGCTGCTATGGGTTTGCTGATACAAACCAGACTTCCCGACCTCTGATCGAAGATCTAATCGGTGGATAACTTAATATATATACCATGAACACTCAGTTAAAATTTTAGACCAATCTGACGGTTAGATCTCCGGGAATCTTTGTGTCTTTATGGGTGGTTTTCTAAAAAACAGGAATTAGAGAAGTGTGTGTTTTTTTATGGTGTAGGCTATGGTGTAGAGTAGGGGTGACAATCTTGACCCATGGGTTGAATGAGTTGTATCAAAATGTATAAGATAGGTCAGAATGGGTCAAACTAAAAAAAGAAAGTGATTGAAACTAGTTAAAACGGGTTGACATTTCTAGGGTTAATTTTTAATATAACGAGAAAAACGGAAGAAACTTTTTGATATTTTTACTTTTTAAGTTTTTGATTTATATTTTGAGTTATAATTTTTTAATTATTTTTATGAATTTTTTGGTTAGGGGTTTTGAAATCTCAACCCATTTTGACCCATTTCAAATTCTCTCACCAAAAAATTCAAAATAAATAACTAAAAAATTATAACTCGAAATATAAATCAAAAACTTAAAAAGTAATAATTGCAAAAAGTTTCCTCCGTTTTTCTTATTCCATTAAAAAATAAAATAAAATAAAAAACCCGAGAAATGTCAACCCGTTTTGACCCGTTTCAATCATTTTCTTTTTTTGTTTGACCCATTCTGACCCATCTTATACATTTTGATACAACCCATTCAACCCATGGGTCAAGATTGCCACCCCTAATGTAGAGATGTACGAAAATGGAAAGGATTAGGGTTTTAAGGGGAATTTATACTCCCTTAAGCTGGACCTTAGACCCATCTTTTCTTTTCGATCCATAATTAATTACATCTAATTAGCCTACTTATCTTTCCATCTTTATTATTTATTATTTATCTACTAACTCAAGTAAATTTTTTCACAATAATTTAATAATATATTTAATATTATTCTTAGAAATTTCGGGATGTTACAAGTCTACCCACCTTATAAGAGGTTTCGTCCTCGAAACCTTCTTAGTCAATGTAAAAGGAATACTTCATCTATTCACATTCTTTCTTTAGATCCTGACTTACCGGTTTATCCTTTAATTTACAATCAACGAGTGATGACAATTAGTTTTAGCTTTCTTAGGTAGCTTGTTCATAAAATCTTCGTTGATACGCTTCCTTATCCAGACTTTGTATATGCATATCACTACAACAAGCATGCTCATCTTCCTTGTCCTTTAAATAGAAACATTGCACTTACTATCATTACACTTAGCATTGAATGACCATTCCGTCAAATTACAACCTTTAGCAAATATACTGGTTTGCAATACGTTCAGAACATATTAATTCCAAAGAGGAAACCTTCCCAGTTTCTCCTTATGGATTACTTCTTAAAATCCCTTTGTCTATTCCTTGAGATAGAACACTTCTTGCAATTCTTGAGCATATCTATTGCATAACCTGTCGAAGAACTTCTTAAGTCATCACTTAAACCCTCTTTCATTCTCAGCTCTGCATCAACACGTAGGGTTCATGAGTTATAGCTGTCGAAGGTAACTTGATCATGAAGTCCATGTTGATACAACTTCCTTTTCTTGATAAATCAAGTCTCACCTCGTCCTATGAATCTATTGTTGTTTGCTACTACATATCAGGCTGCCTGATATATCAAAATCAATTATCTTAATCGACATCCTTTCTGGGTATGTCTTGACCTTCATTTGGACATTTATAATACTATTATATCTTTTCCGTTGTAGAGGAATTTCCTCTCATTCCTTACATGTCTTTCCAGATTTTGTCCTTGGTTTCTTGCATCTTCTTGCTGCGTTACTGCCGGTTTCACCTTCGAAACACTTGCGGTTGCTCTTGTCCGTGAAGGCAAAATATCATGTCTTTCCAATTAGGAAACCTTGGCAGTCATCTATCCTTCTCAATCATCTCTACTTTCTCATCATTCGCTTCGTTACTCACGATCCCAACATGTTCCTTATGGAGTTAACTATTGCATGAATACTACATGTCTTGGCTCATTCTAGTTGGCTTATCTCTGTTTCTTTCATGTTGCTTCCATTTGGACTTTCCAGTTCAGGCTACCATTGATGCTTCAACGAACATTGTTGGCATTGTAGTGCGAAACAATTGAGCAACTCCCTTAGGGTATATGACTACATGCTCCAAGTGTAATCATTCTTCATTACTTTCTACAGTCGGAGTCATCTTGCTTTCGTATATCGCTTTGTCACACTTTATTTAAAAAGAGTGTCTGGTTGGCACGTGACTTACCACAGCGTCCAGTACGACCTCCTCATGCTCGTCCCTTTGTATCAGCCATCTATCTTATCTCTAAGGAAACAAAAACGTTATCACTCTAGGAATTATTTAGCACATGATTCGTAAGGTAAGTAGTTAATGACATTGGCCAAGTGTAATTAATTCTTTACATTAGTCCTCAGGTCCTACATTCTTCCCTTCATGATTTTACTTGTGCTAAATACTACTATTAACACAATCATGCAACTATTCATATAACTTACATTCTTATCCCTAGCAATTAAGCTAGCATACTGACATTCTATCTTAGCAATTAAGCAAACTTCCTTACACATTATTATAATTTACATGGAATTAATCATGTACTCTGCCTTTACCAAGCTTGCTTGAGTGACACATGGCTATCTTGAACTGACATCTTTAATCTTTTCATAATTAAGTCCCATTCTCTGTTCGAGTCTAAGCATGTAGGATGCTTAATTCTCTCGAACTCATGCTCTGATACCAACTTGTAAGGCCCCGTTACCAGTGCCTCACTTTGGACGTTGGATTTACTTATAAACACAGTTCTAAATATAAGAGTTAATTAAAATTTTCGCGGAATATAAACCTTTCATTAAATATTACGTATTACTTCATGAACATGTCTTAACAACATTCTTATCTTTCAAAATAAACGTTCATAACATTAAAACATCTTGAGTCTTCGGATGCCAGTCTCTTATTCGTCCACCATGTTCCCGCTCAAGCCAACTGCCTCATTCTACTCACCTGCGTGCATACTAAAAGTCAGCTACGCTAAGTGAGTTCTAGTTAATCAGGCGACATACAATACATACACATATCATATATACTTACATATCCGATGATACATATCCATACTTAACCAGTTACCGTTCTGTCATACATACATACATACATACATACATACATACATAAATACATACATACATACATACATACTAATACTTACCTCAGTCCACCAAGAGTATGTTCATAGTCCGCCGTCTATACCTATACTTAAGGTCGTGAACACGAAAAAGGTCCGCAATCCTTACCTATGTTCACCATTTATGGTACGTGCAAGGTCAGTAGTCCTTCCCTATACCATCCTACATTAACAACACGTACAAGGTCCACAGTCTTTCCCTATGTTGCAACCTAATTCATAGCATGTACGAGCTCCGCCGTCCTCCCCTATGCTACCACAATACAATTACAGAACGTATAAGGTCCGCAGTCCTTTCCTATGCTAGCTCCTATATGAAATCCGTATAAGGCCCACAGTCCTTAACTACTTTCTCATCTATCATCTATAACTCGTATAAGGCCCACAGTCCTTAGCTACACCATCATGTGACAAGTATATGTCCAACGAAAGTTAGAGGGATTCGCCATCCTAACTTACTAAGTCAGACGTAGAACTCATATACCATTCTTCTACCTGCATACACATTCTTTGCATATAATTACATCGCAACATAAGAACACTCTAGGCGTTCTTCAAATCATTCACTTAACAATCATACTCCTTGTCGGTACGTGCAATATCCGAGGATTGTTCACGCCCCAAAAAGCATTCATTCATATCTACCACATATATCACATATGGCAAACACTTATCACTTAGGATAGATGTATTAACAAACACATCGAGTATGCACAAAGCCCCGAAAACACAATACAGAAATGGGGCTAGATACTCACCTGGATCCAGTTTCGCTCTCCGTTAATCGTTATCCATTTCTTTAATTGAGCTCTGCTAACTGTATATGAATTACACGTATCAATACATATCCTATCATATTATTCATTATTTCAACCAACCGGCTAGGTCTGGTTTATTCTAATGGTCTCGTTTAAGAATACATTTTACTTAGGATATTTTACACCTAAACATTCATGTGTTCTAGTACTTTGTATTGTACTGTATTCTTTTCTTTCTTTCTCTAGTATTCTTCACTTTTTTTATTTATTCTTTTGTATTCATTTACTAAGTCCAAAGTTAATCTTTCCATCTTTCTGTTTGATTAGAATACAACCTTGTATACAATTAAGTGGGTCATTGTATCTGGGTTCTTGCATGTAATCGAAGATATTGTAATCGAGTCTCATTGTGATCGACCATATGCTTTGTAATCGAATACTTACATTTAATCTACCCATGGATGAACATTATATATATATGCATTCGACTTTAAGTATTGTGATCGAATGCTCGATTGTAATCGAATGTTCTTTGTAAGTATATATATATATATATATATATATATATATATATATATATATATATATATATGATGTATTTGTGTGACCCGATTGTAATCGATTAGGTTCATGTATTCGAGTCTCTACCTTGTATTCGATCACTTGTACAACATTCTGATATGCATGTTGTAATCGACTGGTATAATGTAATCGAGTTTAACATGTGTATTCGAACAAGCTGAAGCTTATTCAAATTATTGGTCATGGTTTGGTCCTTTATCATCATTATCTTTACTCGTTTTAACCTTAACACCTTATTATGGCTCGGTATTGACCCATAAATGTTTCCTTGGACCTTTATGGCTAAAAACGTTCAGAGTTAGATCTATGGTTTCTTTTATGAACCATTCATAACCATAAATTCATTTAGTCCATTTTAAACATCAAGTTTGCATCTTTTTTACATAATATGGTCCGATTTACTATCCTACTAAGTTTCATGCAAAACCGACTTCGTTTACCCATTCTTTACTCGTTTTACCCGAAATGAACCAAATAACCCGTTTACTATAAAGTTCATTACTTTATCAATAATCATGACCCGATCTATCATCCTACCAATTTTCATGTAAATCCGTTCATGAAAAGTAAGCCTTTTTAACAAAAACGTACATTTGAGGTTTTTGTCTGAAATCACTCGAGAGGCCCAAAACCATATCAAACGATCTCCGATTTTGAGTGATTCAAGAGTCCACGGAACCATCTTGTCCCTATCTACAAACCCATTAGCTCTCCTACGCCGAAAATCGCCGGTACAGTCGCCGAAACAGCTAAATAGTCGCCGGAATCTTCACTTTTGAGCTGCTATGGTTTTGCTGATAAAAACTAGACTTCCCACCTCTGATTGAAAATCTAATCGATGGAACTCTTCATTTGTATACCATGAACACTTAGTTAATATTTGAGACCGATCCGACGGTTAGATCTCCGAGAATATTTGTCTCTTTGTGGGTGGTTTTCTCAAAAACGAGAATTAGAGAAGTGTGTTTTTGATGGTGTAGGCTATGGTGTAGAGATGTATGAAAATGGAAAGGATTAGTATTTTAAGGGGTATTTATACTCAAGTCCATGGACCTTAGGCCAATCTTTTCTTTTTGATCCATAATTAATTACATCTAATTAGCCTACTTATCCTTCCATCTTTATTATTAATTATTTATCTACTAACTCAAGTAAACTTTTCCACCATAATTTAATAATATATTAGATATTATTCTTAAAATTTTCGGGATGTTACAAGTCTGCCCACCTTAAAAGAGGTTTCTTCCTCGAAACCTGCTTAGTCAATGTAAAAGGAATACTTCATCTATTCACATTCTTTCTTTAGATCCTGACTTATCGGTTTATCCTTTAATTTACAATCAACGAGTGATGTCAATTAGTTTTAGCTTTCTTAGGTAGCTTGTTCATGAAATCCTCATTGATTCGCTTCCTTATCCAGAATTTGTAAGTGCATATCACTTCCACAAGCAAGCTCTTCTTTCTTGACCTTTAAATAGAAACATTGCACTTACTATCATTACATTTAACCTTGAATGACCATTTTGTCAAATTACAACCTTTAGCAAATATACTGGTTTGCAATACGTTCAGAACATATTAATTCCAAAGAGGAACCCTTTCCAGTTTCACCTTAAGGATTACTTCTTAAAATCCCTTTGTCTGTTCCTTGAGATAGAACACTTCTTGCAATTCTTGAGCATATCCATTGCATAACTTGTCGAAGAACTCTTGAAGTCATCGCTTAAACCCTCTTTCATTCTCAACTCTGCATCAACACGTAGGGTTCAGCTTGTTCAAGAAGTCCATGTTGATACATCTTCCTTTTCTTGACTAATCAAGTCTCACCTTGTCCTACGAATCCATTGTTGTTTGCTGCTGCATATCAAGCTGCCTGATACATCAAAACCAATTATCTTAACCGATTTCCTTTCCGGGTATGTCTTGACCTTCATTTTGACATTTGTAATACTATTATATCTTTTCCGTTCTAGAGGAATTTCCTCTCATTCCTTACATGTCTTTCCAGCTTTTATCTTGGTTTCTTGCATCCTCTTGCTGCGTTACTGCCGTTTTCACCTTCGTAACACTTGCGGTTGCTCTTGTCTGTGAAGTCAAAGTATCATGTCTTTCCAATTAAGAAACCTTGGCAATCACCTATCCTTCTCGATCATCTCTACTTTCTCATCATTCGCTTCGTTACTCACGATCCCAACAAGTTCTTTATGGAATTAACTATTGCATTAATACTACATGTCTTGGCTCATTCCAGGTGGCTTATCTATGTTTCTTTCATGTTGCTTCCATTTGGACATTCTAGTTCAGGCTGCCTTTGATGCTTCGGCGAACATTGTTGGCATTGTAGTGTGAAACAATTGAGCAACTCCCTCAGGGTATATGACTACAAGCTCCAAGTGTAATCCTTCTTCATTACTTTCTACAGTCGGAGTCATCTTGCTTTCGTATATCGCTTTGTCACACCTTCTTCAAAAAGAGTGTCTGGTTGGCACGTGTCTTACCACAGCGTCCAGTACGACCTCCTCGTGCTCGTCCCTTTGTATCAGTCATCTATCTTATCTCCAAGGAAACACAAACGTTATCACTCTAGGAATTATTTAGCACATGATTCGTAAGGTAAGTAGTTAATGACATTGGCCAAGTGTAATTAACAGGTCCTACATTCTTCTCTTCATGATTTCACTTGTGCTAAATGCTACTACTAACACAATCATGCAACTATACATATAACCTACATTCTTATCCCTTGCAATTAAGCTAGCATACTAACATTCTTTCTTAGCAATTAAGCTAACTTCCTTACACAATATTATATTATACATGGAATTAATCATGTACTTTACCTTTACCAAGCTTGCTTGAGTGACGCATCGGTATCTTGAGCTGGCATCTTTAATCTTTTCTTACTTAAGTCCCATTCTCTGTTAGAGTCTAAGCATGTAGGATGCTTAATTCTCTCGAACTCATGCTCTGATACCAACTTGTAAGGCCCCGTTACCGGTGCCTCACTTTGGACGTTGGATTTACTCATAAACACAGTTCTAACTATCATAGTTAATTAAAACTTTCGCGTAATATAAACCTTTCATTAAATATTACATATTACTTCATGAACATGTCTTAACAACATTCTTATCTTTCAAAATACACGTTAATAACGTTAAAACATCTTGAGTCTTCGGATACCAGTCTCTTATTCGTCCACCATGTGCCCGCTCAAGCCAACTGCCTCATTCTACTCACCTGCGTGCATACTAAAAGTCAGCTACGCTAAGTGAGTTCTTGTTAATCGGGTGACACACAATACATACACATATCATACATACTTACATATCCGAAGATACATATCCATACTTAACCAGTTACCGTTCTGTCATACATACATACATACATACATACATACATACATACATACATACATACATACTAATACTTACCTCAGCCACCGAGATTATGTTCATAGTCTGCCGTCTATACCTATACTCAAGGTCGTGAACACGAAAAAGGTCCGCAGTCCTTACCTATGTTCACCATTTATGGTACGTGAAAGTTTTGCAGTCCTTCCGTATACCATTCTACATTAACAACACGTACAAGGTCCACAGTCCTTCCCTATGTTACAACCTAATTCATAGCACGTACGAGGTCCGCCGTCCTCCCCTATGCTACGACAATACAATTACAGCACGTATAAGGTCCGCAGTCCTTTCCTATGCTTGCTCCTATCCGAAATATGTATAACGCCCACAGTCCTTAACTACGTTCTCATCTATCATCTATAACTCGTATAAGGCCCATAGTCCTTAACTACGCCATCACGTGACAAGTATATGTATAACAAAAGTTAGAGGGATTCGCCATCCTAACTTACTACGTCAGATGTAGAACTCATATACCATTCTTGTACCTGCAGACACTTTCTTTGCATATAATTACATCACAGCATAAGAACACTCTAGGCGTTCTTCACATCATTCGCTTAACAATCATACTCTTGTCGGTACGTGCAATATCTGAAAATCGTTCACGCCCCGACAAGCATTCATTCATATCTATCACATATATCATATATGGCATACACTTATCACTTAGGATAAATGTATTAACAAACTCATCGAGTATGCACACAGCCCCGAAAACATAACACAGAAATGGGGCTAGAAACTCACCTGGATCCTGTTTCGCTCTCCGTTAATCGTTATCCCTTTCTTTAATTGAGCTATGCTAACTGTATATGAATTAAACGTATCAATACTTGTCCTATCATATTATTCATTATTTCAGCCAAACGGCTAAGTCTGGTTTATTCTAATGGTATCGTTTTAGAATACATTTTACTTAGGATATTTTACACCTAAACATTCATATGTTCAAGTACTTTGTATTGTAATGTATTCTTTTCATTCTTTCATTAGTATTCTTCTCTTTTTTTTTTCTTTATTCTTTTGTATTCATTTACTAAGTCCTAAGTTAATCTTTCCTTCTTTCTTTTTGATTGGAATACAACCTTGTATACAATTAAGTGGGTCATTGTATTTGGGTTCTTGCATGTAATCGAACATATTGTAATCGAGTCTCATTGTGATCGACCATATGCTTTGTAATAGTATACTTACATTTAATCGTCCCATGTAGTAATCGAGTCTTACATGGATGCACATTATATATATGTATTCGTGTTTAAGTATTGTGATCGAATGCACCATTGTAATCGAATACTTTAATGTAATTGACTGCTCTTTGTATGTATATATATATATATAATGTATTCGAGTGACCCGATTGTTATCGATTAGGTTCATGTATTCAAGTCTCTACCTTGTGTTCGATCACTTGCATAGCATTCGGATATACATGTTGTAATCGACTGGTATAATGTAATCGAGTTTAACATGTGTTTTCGAACGAGCTGAAGCTTATTCAAATTATTGGTCACCGTTTGGTCCTTTATCATCATTATCTTTACTCGTTTTAACCTTAGCACCTTATTATGGCTTGGTACTGACCCATAAATGTTTCCTTAACCATTTTCGGCCAAAACTTAACCCGGGTAACCATAAAGCTTGGACCATTATGGCTAAAAACGTTCAAGGCTAGATCTAGGTTTCTTTTATGAACCGTTCATAACCATAAATTCGTTAAGTCCATTTTAAACATCAAGTTTGCAACTTTATTACATAATAAGGTCCGATTTACTATCCTACTAAATTTCATGCGAAATTGACTTCGTTTACCCATTCTTTTCTCAAACCGAACGCTACTCGTTTTACCCGAAACGAACCAAATAACCCGTTTACTATCAAGTTCATTATTTTATCAATAATCATGACCCAATCTATCATCCTACCAATTTTCATGTAAATCCGTTCATAAAAAGTAAGCCTTTTTAACAAAAACGTACATTTGAGGTTTTTGTCTGAAATCACTCGAGAGGCCCAAAACCATATCAAAAGAACTTTGATTTGAGTGATTCAAGCATCCATGGAACCGTCTTGTTCCGATCTACAAACCCATCAGCTCGCATTCGCCGGAAATTGCCGCTACAGTCGCCGGAACAGCTGAACAGTTACCGGAATCTCACTTCTAAGCTGCTATAGTTTTGCTGAAAAAACTAGGCTTCCCGACCTCCGATCGAAGATCTAATCATTGGAAATCTTAAATTATATACCATGAACACTCAGTTAAAATTTGAGAACGACCCAACGGTTAGATCTCCTGTAATCTTTGTCTCTTTGTGGGTGGTATTCTCAAAAACGGGAATTAGAGAAGTGTGTTTTTGATGGTGTAGGCTATGGTGTAGAGATGTATGAAAATGGAAAGGATTAGGGTTTTAAGGGGTATTTGTACTCCCTTAAGCGCATAGACCTTAGGCCCATCTTTCGTTTTTGAACCATAATTAATTACATCTAATTAGCCTACTTAACCTTCCATCTTTATTATTTATTATTTATCTACTAACTCAAGTAAACTTTTCCACCGTAATTTAATAACATATTATATATTATTCTTAGAAATTTCAGGATGTTACATAAATGTTCACCTGGATCATGATAGCTTGATCACGAGTTGAAAATATTCATTTTTATTTAGGAGTTGACACCATGGATCAACTGAGTAAATGGCAACAACTCTAACAAAGTAATACGTGACCCTCAGTGTACTCATTTATGCAATTACGCTGCTGATATATTCAACTATTTTCATTTTAGACTTTTTAGTGAAGTTCACACATGAACAAAATTTAAATTGTGATGTTTGGTCAAACCACTAGCAAGTGTTATAGTTTAGAAGTTAACGATGAGGTGTGTGTGTTCGCTCTTCATGATTAGTTGATTAATATAATTATTATTAGAGGGTTCATTTGATTAATAAGTTTGACTTTTCAGGTTATGGAGTCTTCAGTTCTGAATTTCTTGAAGTTTGATTACCGCCACAACTATTTGATGTTTCTTGAGAAGATTTGTTTTTGCTGCTCATGATGTGTAAATGTGGTAGAAAACTGAACTTTTTTATACTTTCTAATGGTCATTTTATATGAGTAAATGGGTCTGTCAATGTATGTTATTTTTCTTTAATGAATCAAATGGGTCAATATCATATGTTATGCATTTTCACACTTTCATATGGATGACTTTCTATTAGTAAACAGTCGTGTGTGTTATTTTTTTAATGGATCACATGGGTCATTTAAATCATGGCCTATGGTGCACTTTTATACTTTTAAATAGCTCAACTAAATGGTTAGTTTGTATGAGTAAATTGTTAGTCATCGTGTGTTAGTTTTAGTTAAGATTGACCTTTTCTTGGGACTAAATTCATTATTTATTTCCAATTTGTTTTCAGCTTAAAACTTTGAAGTAGAAATGGCAAAACCAAAAAAGCCAAACATAATAGAAGCGAACCCAAACTTGAAAAACCGACATCGAACGGTTTTATAAACTCAAATTTTTTTATTTTATTTTTTGTTTTGTTGAGCCCAAAACCAACTTGTGTTCCTCCATAATGATTACCACTTTCAGTTAAATGTTAATCCCCCCCTTATACAACCCACTTGGTTCCACCGACTTGGGTTCAGTTATCTCAGTCGGAAGAAGACAAAATACATGCGAGGTATGGAAAGCTGCAGCAGAATCCCGAAAAAGAACACGACTTGTTTGTGTATGTTTGCTTAACTTTACTTAAATAATGAACAAACATGATGCTGATTAGCTTTGTTTTAACCATTTAGGTTTTCATGTCCGATTTGATGCTGTTTTGGTTTGTGATAATTATAGTTTTATGTCTAATTAGTTTATAAGCGTAATTACCAAGTTTTTCTTGAGTTTCTTTTGCTGATTATATGGTTTGTTTTATTTGTTGATTTAGTTATTTAACTGATTTGAAGAGGTTTTCTTTAAATGTGTGCAGAGCAGTCTTCATGAGGGCCTAAATCTTCGCAAAAACATTACAAAGGTGGTTGGTTTTCTAAACCTCTTCAGTTTTTGTTACTCGTTTTCTAAACATCTTCAGTCTTTTTTCACATGCTCTTTTGTTTCATGATATGCTCAGATCCTAAGCTCAATTCACATAAATTAAAATGTATCCTTGATGAGGTCAGACAATTTGTCAAATGGGGTCAAGCTCGGGATCTAGTCGAAGTCAGTCTATAATGCAGGTCAAACAAGGGTCAATGGGAAGATATAAGCGCATACATGATGTTGATGATGTCGCTTGTAGCGAGGATAGAAGTTTTAAGGTTTGGCTTCCTCAGATTCTCACCATTGACGTATTGTAATCCTCCATCAAACAAGTAAAAAAGCAACTCATTTTTCTTAGTTGTAACTTATGTTTTTGTTTTGTTCAATACTGTGTTATTGATGTTTAATGCAAACATCAAAACAATCGAGCTTAAGCCTTAAAATACGTTTGTTTATTAAACGAGTATGAGTTTGAACTTTACTTGTAGAGTTTGAGCTGGCTTACGAATCTGAATGAGCCTTATTAAATATATGTTTTTGTAATATTAATATATATATATATATATATATATATATATATATATAGTGAGGTTATAATAAAAAGTAATGTTTTTCTAAAAAGTGTAGGAAAAGTTTTAAATCATTAGATTAAAATGATCAACTAAGGGTTGAATTGTAATGTTGATTTTTGTTTATTATGGAATGTAAATAAGTAACTTAATATTCATCCCTACTTTCTTGCTAATAAATCGTCCATTATGTTTAGAATCGGTTACAATTTATTCAAATTATCATACTTAAGTCTACATCAAAACTAAATAACACAGACAAATTTGTCACAACTAAATAAAAAAAACAAACAATTAAACAAGAAATACAAAACATAACATTTACAACAAAACACACCAACAACACACCACAACCACCAAAATACACACTACGTGGATAAAAAAATAAAAACCCAACAACACTACGTAAAAAATTGAAAACTCAACAACAATACTACGTGGACATGCTGATGTATAACTTTATCACCAATATCACCACCCAATTACCTAAAATCAGATCAACAATCCAAAAAAACAAACCGAATACAACACATCAATAAGGATAAAACACATCGAACAACCCAACCAAAGAACAACAACCACTGATTAGTTTGTTTTCCATCAACAATCAAACCATTGACATACGACGGTGTGTTTCTAAACACAATAAAAAAATGACACATCTTGTTTATTCATAGAAACGGAAAGCGCGTTCGAAGGGGACTTCTTCTTCATTATCGTTCACTGCAAATATGAAGTACAAAAACATCAGACGGCCGGCCAGAAACTAGTCGGACTTTAATTCCGTTACATTTACTCATCATCGGCGCTCAAAAAACACAACTCCGGTTACCAAACACCATACATAATAACACACGCAAACCAATTTGAAGAAATAACAAGTTCATCGTCGCTCATCTTTGTCGTTTGTCTGTTTTTTATGTCGGAAATATCAACAGTGAAGAAAAAAAACCAATTAAATACTAGTAACAACTCTAAATACATAGTTGGAGTTAGGAAATAATGATTGCATATATTTAGGAGTTTCTTAATATATCCAGCTGACATTCTTCATGTTTTCATAACCACTATGACTAAAATACCCATTAACACACCATTTTAGGCCTTTAAAATAAAACACCCCTTCAATTATTCCATCATTCTATCTTAACCATTGATTGACAAAATCCAACCATCTAGATTTATTCCTACATTTTTTAGACACTTTCATCTTTTTAGAATAACTTCTCCATATATATATATATATATATATATTATTTTATATATAAAAGTATAGTTAATATATATAACATGTAAGATACAAAAGTACATAAATTAATTAATACGTTACAAACGAGCTGAGCTCAAACTTGACTTATGGAGTTCGATTTGGTTGCAAGCCTAAAGGAGCCACATTAAATATATATTTTGTAACATATAATATTATCCATAAAACTATATATAAAATAACTAAATGAGCCAAGCTCGAGCTCTCATAAGCTAAATGAACCAAAATCAAGTTAGATGAACTCGGGTTCGGACCAGCTTGTTTAAATTGAGTTGGTCAGTTGGAAAACGAAGGAGGAAATTTAGCTATTAAACATGATTATATTCAGCTACTCAGTGATTAAAATTATCGGTTTGATGTTGAGTTTGTTTTTATCTTTTCTTTTCATTTTTTTAACCATTTTTGTCTTATGATTTATTAATAATATTTTATATTTTTTTCTGCAAATTCTGAGTTGGAGCTGCATTTGCCCCTTCTGAATGGGGACACCCATTTTTCCACTTTTATGCCTCTTTTTTCATCAATTTTGTAGAAGAAATAATGAGTAAATAATTATTGAAGCTAATTCTCATCTTTGTAGACCCACCCGACAGACCCATGTGTTTTCTTTCAGCGAAATTTTAAATCGTTGTGTAAATGACAACGTCCTATTTTGGTAAAAATCGGTTCTAACCCGAACCAAATGACCCTTTTAATAGGCAATTTTCGATCTAAACTTGTCTTGACATTAGCCAAACGACCCTTTAAATAATAGTTAGCTTTGTTATTTTTTAAAAGAGTAGCAAAATTATTTTGTTTGATTTTCTATAGAAAAATTAGCTTTGTTTCAACCGAAGAGGACAAAGTTTGAAAGTTATTTTTATCAATTTTAAAATAACATTCATGATCTTTTGGTGTATGTAATTGGCAGGATTCAGAGTTAAAAAGATGCGATGAAGAAATTACCACATAGGAAAGAGCTCATTTTACTTGTGGAACGAAGTAGCAAACTAAGAGAGTATTTTAAAACGATTTTAAAGCGTAATAGTCTGTTATTAACTCGCTGAAGTGGAGCTTAGATAAAATTTTAAGTTTTTTCTAATTTCCTATTATTTAATTTTAAACTAAAATATGACATTTCATATTTGTTGCTAAAATAATCATGATTTCGCTTATTAATAAACTAAAATCTAGCATTTCATATTCGTTGCTAAAATAGTCAGATTTCGCTTGT
Organism: Bidens hawaiensis; assembly: GCF_021521415.1. NCBI lineage: Eukaryota > Viridiplantae > Streptophyta > Magnoliopsida > Asterales > Asteraceae > Bidens > Bidens hawaiensis. Next base: position 413,320 of record NW_027493246.1, read on the forward strand.
TAACGTGGTTTCAGAACTGCGTAAGTGTTGTTTCCACCCGTTCAGGTTTGAGGGAGTTGAACGAGAAGACACCAATGAGTTGTACAAGTAATATATTTTACTTTTTTTCTTTAATATTGTAAACGAACCGAATGAACTTGAACGCAACATTTCCGTGTTCGTTTGTTTAACTTTAGCCAAACAAATTATTGAACATGAAAACTAAACAATAGATCTGGTCCTAAACTGAACTGAACCAAAACAGAAATGATAACGAATTTATTATGACATAGCTATATGTAGTTTAAATCGTCGTCTCTATCAACCACCTTGTTTAAAGTCTGGTCAGTTTGACTTGGATCTCCTTTCGACTAGATTCGTTTGCAACTTGGTTTTTTAGGGGAAAAGGATCTGGTTTGACCTGACTAATACCAACTTCCTTATTGTTTCGAGTCTGGATATCAGTATTTTTGTGACACTAGTTTGGTTTTAAAGCTGGTTTTGTTTTTTTATTTGGGGAACGGATTGGGTTTAAACACGAAGGTTAAATGCAATGTACAAGCTTTTGATGCAACTTCTATACATGATAAAGAAATAGCTTCCATTTTCATTTAAATAAGCTTTCTTTATGTTATATGAAATTGAATAACTAATGCTAATTTTCTTTTTTTGAATTTTGTATTTATGTCTTGTTCAGAATTCATTGAATTTGTTGAATTAACATGAGGGATAGAGTCATTGGTTTCCATTGGCAAGAGGCCAGGATTTCAATCAGCAAGATGACAAATTTTATCGTAAAAGAGGTATATTAGCGTTTATTGCTTGTATTTTGTGCATTATACATATTACAAAGCTCTACTTTTACTTGATTGATTTTTGTTACAAACCAAAATAAAATCAATTGCCACTGTGTTGGAGAGAAATATGAATGACGGTTACAATTGGAGGAAATATGAACAGAAAACCATTTTGGTGCTAAGTTTTTAAGGTTGTTAGTCCCTGAAGTCAATTATTGGTCATGTATCACAAATCTTCATGTATTCACTAGCTTTTCAAGTTTGTTCAAGAGCTGTGGAACCAGGAAATACAAATAGGATACTTAAATACAAGCATCTTTATTCGTTATCCAAAACTTTCTGTATGTAACATTCTTATAGATGTTGGCATGTAAAAGATATTTTCATCCAATAATTGTCTGTTACTTTATTATGAATATTATGAAATGATATAAAAGAGAAGAAATATGTTAAGAGGTTGTAAATGTTGGGTTTTAACAAGATTATCAAAGTGATAAAATCCTTATTTTACCAAAAACGCAGCGGATATAAGTTTTAAATCTTGTTAGTTTTAGTGTATAGAACCAATTCAATACATGCAAAACCCAAACCCGGATCCAAATACGAATTACACACTATCAAACACATGCATGTCACTATAAGTTCATGCATGTTAAACTACCTTTCAAGTAACCAAAGAAGTGTGAAAAGGATGATGATTGAAAGGCAAGAACTTGAATATGGAAGCTCCTCAAGCTAGTATACCCCAAGCTCCAAAAAGACACCACTTCTAGCTAGGATTTGAACACTTGATAACCCTTTCTTCCTTGCCTTTCTTCCTTGGCCGAAAATCCAAGAGTAAAAGAGAAGAGAGAAACCTTTGTTACTTGTGTATAATTAATTATGTGTTATGAAAGAAGAAAAGAGAAAGACTTGGTTTATTCAAAAGCATCTTTCTCTCCACCAATGATATCCATTGCATGTCTCCACTACCTCAACTTTAATAATAAAATAATATCAAGTGTAAGAGATTTCTTTACATTATTAATATTATTAATTTTGTTTTATAACATAAATATATATCCATATATTTATAAGATATAACAAAACTTATTACATGTTGGGTGACATGCTTAGTAACCATTATTCACATATTGTTATTTAACCAACTTAATTAACAACATGTAATGTTCTCTCATAAAACATAAATCATCCATATGATTTGTTTATTACACAAGTACATTTTTATTTAGAAACCCTTTTCCAAATAACTCAAGTGTCAATATTCATTTACTTATGATCATATCATACATAAACAAATATTCTCGGTGTTTGTCTAGCTTGTTATTGGATATGACCCGACTTGGATCAATACGTACTAGCCACATCAACTCTAATATGTGTCTTGGGCAGATCAATTCCAACAATCTCCCACTTGCACAAGATACATAGAAGATTGATGCAAGTAGCAAATACCGCCAAACTACGGTTTACTACCCCTAATACGCATGACGAAGTGCCATTCAATAACATCATCCCTTTCAAGTCCCATACTTGAAAATGATTTAGGTGAAACTATCATTTATCCTTTTGCCACAAATGTCATGTTAAATCCAGAGACACAGAGTGATCATTCTCTGTTGATTTCACTTGTCAGGCCTTAGACATTTAACTCTCAACGAATAAGAGGGACAAATCCCATATTGACTACATACGTCTCTCACTATCACCTTGTACTATACTTGAGCTTAGCCTTATGTACTGACATATTTCAGAGCAGCGAAGAACTAAGTCAAAGCATAATAGTCGATGAATATCAAGACCCAATATGTATCTCAGGTCGGAGGATACTATGAAGTTCGCCTTTACTCAAATTTACTTATGATCACAAATCCCAAGGATTCCATGCAGTAAAATTGAGAGCGGGTCAGTCCAATATTTATCCCATAAATATCTATGAACCTTGGCAGCAACCCTTTGCTATATTCATACCTCATGAATATCTACCAATCCAAGTTCATAATAGTCTTACTTTCACATTTGTTCCCACAAATATGAACGACTACGGACGTTTAGAATAATTCAAATTATTCACGGATTTAAACATACTAAAATGGAACATAACTCAAGAACATGACCATAACCAAAACCATATGATTGAGTTAAAATAAAATTGTTCCAATATCCAAATACAAATTTTGATCAAATCCAATCACTAGAATATCGAAGTCCTAAGGCGCAAGTATGACCCTCATGCTTCGGCCTTTCAAGGAGTTTCGTGAGTGGGTCCGCAATGTTTTGATCAGTGTGAACTTTGCGAATACATATCTTTCCCTTTTCAACTTCATCCCTTATGTAGTTGAATCTCCGCTCAATGTGCCTAGTCTTTTGATGTGTGCGGGGTTCCTTGATTTGAGCAATCGCACCCTCGTTGTCACAAAAGATTTCTAGAGGGTCCTGAATGGTACGGACTACCCCTAGATCGGTAATGAACTTTCTAATCCATGCAGCTTCTAGAGCTGCCAATGAGGCGGCGATGTATTCTGATTCAGTGGTGGATAAGGCTACCACATCTTGTTTTGCACTCTTCCATGAGACAGCACCACCATTGAGAACGAAAACATATCCCGATTGTGATCGAGAATCATCTCGATCAGTTTGGAAACTCGCATCAGTGTAACCCTTTACAACGAGTTCCTCCTCACCAGAGCCATATATTAGAAACATATCCTTAGTCCTTATAAGGTATTTCAATATGCTCTTAACAGCCATCCAATGGCTAGTTCCCGGATTTTGTTGGTATCGACTTGTCATGCTCAAGGCGCATGACACATCCGGTCTAGTGCAAATCATGGCATACATGATGGATCCTATAGCAGATGCATATGGGATACCACTCATTTTGTCTTGCTCATCCTTTGAGCTTGGACATTGAGAAGCACTCAACATCGTTCCTTTTTGAATAGGTACCAAACCTTTCTTAGAGTTTTCCATCTTGAACCTTTTCAAGATCTTGTCTATGTATGCACTTTGATTCAAACCTATCAACCACCTTGATCTATCCCTATAGATCCTTATTCCCAGAATATAGGCGGCTTCACCAAGATCCTTAATGAAAAAAACAGCTTCCAAGCCAGGTTTTTACACCTTCCAAGGTTGGAATGTCATTTCCAAACAGTAATATGTCATCGACATATAATACCAGAAAGGTTATTGTTGGTGCATAAATGTCAGTAGTTCATATGTCTAATGTCTGTAATCGAGTCTGTAATATTGTTTATGTATTTGTTTGTTTAAAGCGAAGTTGTTGACAAGTTCGCGTAGGCGAACTTGTTAACCAAGCGAAGTTGTTGACAAGTTCGCCTAGGCGAACTTGTTGAACGAGCGAAGTTATGGACAACTTCGCCTGAGGCGAAGTTGTCGTGTATTTATATAGGTTACGGTTGTTGGTTATGTGTGGTTAATTTACGTGTAATTCAGTGAGTCAAGTGACGTGAGGTCGAGAGTCTGTAAGTATCACGTGTTGAGTTATTAATATAACGTGAGTTTGTTCGTATCGTATTCGTGTGTTTGTGAGCTTGTGTTCTACGTCCGTAACGATCTACACAGGGATTCCGCACCTGTGTATATCGGGATATCTCGTGTGATCCGTCCAGGGAACCTACAATTGGTATCAGAGCTTTTGCTCGATTGTGTGGTTCGGGATATTCACGCGGGTGTAGAATTTGTCCCGTTTCGACTATTCACGGGACGAGTTTTTGGTGTTTTTGCTCATTCTAGCCTCCTACCAGTGTGTTTAAGCCTTTAAACCGTCAAAAACGTCGTTAAAATCCGATTTTCAGATCTGCAGAAAGTTTAAGTTCGTCAGGCGAAGTTGCTGTTCATCAGGCGAAGTTGCCGTCAGGATACGTAGGGTTTCAGCGAAGATATAAGGAGAAGCGAAGTTATTTACAACTTCGCCTACCTCCTCAACTTCGCCTAACTCAGCGAAGTTCTCATCAAGTTCGCCTAGCTCAGCGAAGTTTTCTTCAAGTTCGCCTACTTTCTAAGTTCGCTTACCCTAAGCGAAGTTATTCTCAACTTCGCCCAGTCACGCGAATTTAAGAAAGATCCTGCGAATTTATTACTTAAGCGAAGTTATCCTTAACTTCGCCTACAGTACTGTTAAGAGGAATTTTTGTTTAACTTCGCCTACTCAGAATTTTTCCGGGTTTCTTAGTCTTCAAGAAGGATGTCGTCGATCAACATTTCGGAGCTTGTAAAGATGGAAGTTGAAGCGGGGTCAGCTACAAAGGCCCCAAGGTTGCTGAAGGGAACCGATTTTGTCGCGTGGAAGGATCGGTTCATACAATACGTTAAGTACCAGGATGCGAAGATGCGGGTATGCATCCAAGATGGATATATTCCACCAGTCATGGAGTATGAGGGTCGAGACCAAATCAAGAAATACAGTAAAATGGAAGAGGAGGAGAAAAATATGTATGAAGCCGAAAGCAAGGCCCATGCTGCAATCACAATGGCTCTTCCACAGGAGATCCTCCATACGTTCAGAAAGTATACATCGGCTAGAGAGCTTTGGGAAGCTCTTGAGAACAGATTTGAAGGAAATGTAGGTATTCGGGCTTCAAAGATAAAGTTGCTCAAAACTCAATTTTCAGTTTTTAAGTACTTGAAGAACGAATCTCTTGATGATATTATCACTCGATATTATCATCTAATGACTGAATTGAGTAACTACTCCATTTCCTACCGAGAAGAAGAGATTGTGGAAAAGCTTCTCGATGCCCTCCCACCAAAATGGGAGATGTATACTGTGCTGATGAGGGAAGACAAGGACTTTCCTACTTATGATCTTGAAACCACTGTCAACAAGCTCAGAACTTTTGAGCTTAATATGGTAAGAAAAGAAACATCTATGGATCAGGTTCAAGATCCAGGCATGTACGGTGCTAAAGTAAACTCAAATTCAAGTTCAAAGACTGATTCTGCCGCCTACTACTCGAAGGGCGAGTCTTGTGACAAGTCTTCACAGGAGGGGCATGTGTTAGTAAACTCAAATGGGGATGTTTGCTTTGTAGCCGGTGGATCAAGTGGTACTCAACAGACAGCAAGCAAGATTAGTGGATCTTCAAGTCCCTCAAGCAATAATTACTCTAAGATGCCAATGAGCATCAAATCTGCTGAAGAGCAGTTTGGCCTCTATGCTTCGTTTATTGCTTCATATGAAAACTATATTCAAGGAAAGGTTGTTGATCCAGCGATGCTGGATGAAGACTATGACCAGATCGATGCTGATGATCTGGAGGAAATGGATTTACAATGGCAGATGGCCATGATAGTGAGGAGAGTGAAGAAGTTTATGAGAAAGACGGGGAGAAAGTTTGTTGGTGGCAGGCCAGGGTTCGACAAGTCTAAGGTGAGGTGCTATAACTGTCAACAAAACGGGCACTTTGCCAAAGAGTGCAGAAACGAGCTAATTGAACGTGGTCATGGCCGGTCTGCACAGCACACTGGGAATAGTAAGGAAATCAATGCCATGATGTCCAGAGAAGCAGGTGAATACAACTGGAACCTGCATTCGAATGAAACTAGTGAACAGGCAAATATGGCTAAGGTTGAGAATGAAGAATGTGAGAAGATTACCGGAGAAGAGAAAGCTACTGGTAAGGAAAAAGCTTTCATGGCAGATAACAAGGATCAACTCTCCGAGATAAGTTCTAAATCTATTTGTACTAAATGTGAGAATTTGTCTGAGCAACTTGCTACCATAACTGATCAGTATGTTCGTTTAGATGCTGAATTTAAAACTCTTAAAGAAGATCATCACTTTATGAAAGCAAGAGAAAACAGTTACAAAGTTAAAATAAAAGCGTGTGAAAAAGATGTTAAAAGCTTAAAAACAAAACTTGCTGAAAAAATTGAAGTAATTGATCTAAGTTATGAGGTTTTAGAAGAAAAGACTAAACTGATTGCTGAACGAGAAAAGCAGATTGCTGACCACCAAGTGAAAGTGGTGGAACTGAACCGAAAACTTGAGCAGTTCAGAAATTCCTCAGCTATTCTTGATCACCTTGTTAGTGATCAAGGTACCTCTACGAAGAGGGGAGGAATTGGTTATCACGAGGTTCCACCACCTTATAACCACAATTACACTTTTAACCCTAGTGTTCAGAAATCTGTTGATTTTAAAGTTCCTCAGACAGTTCCAATCAAGGTTACGAGTAAAGAACCAAGTGTTAGTAGTGGCGAAACGAGTTCGCCTGTTTCAAGTGTGAAAATTTCTGTTACGAGTCCAGTCTCATCAGATTCGGATAAGTTGTCCGAATCGGGTAAGACAAAAGAGAAGGTAGTGTTACCCACTGGTGGAGAAAAAGATAAAACCTATAAAAAGAGTACTCCACTCAACCCGTACGTCCCACCTTATGTGAGACGAACGGCCGGTAACACAGCCTCGACATCGAAAACAACCTTTGAAAAGAAAATGGAGCACAGGTGTTGTTTTAGGTGTAATAAGTTAGGACATCTTGTTGCAGATTGCCCTCTGACGCCGAAATTCAGAGGTGTGAGGCCTATTAAAACTGAGAGTAAGGCTAATGGTAATTTTAATACTGCTAAAAATGAAAACCCTTCAAAGTTTCGAAATGTAACTAATTCAGGTTTTCACAGAAACAAACCTCAGTTTAACAATGCTAATAACCAAACCACAAGATATAATACTTTCAATATACATAGGTTTGGAAGGCCTCACACTCAATTTCCAAGGAGATTTCCTAATAGGACTGACAGGAATTATCCAGATGCTAACTTTGGAAAGGAGAAGTACGGGATGTATAGATCCAAGACCAATTGGTCTTGGGTCCCTAGATTCTAATCCTTTGCTTTATTGTGCAGGAACAGTTGAACAGGGCTGCCCACAGTCTTTGGATTGTAGATAACGGCTGTTCCCGGCACATGACGGGTAACAAATACTTGTTGCACGACTTAAAACCTGTTCAAGGAGCGAGAGTTAGTTTTGCAGGTGAAAGTGGAGGAAGAATTACTGGAAGAGGAACGGTGTCAAATGGAAAAATGACTCTTGAGAATGTGAACTTTGTAGAAGAGTTGAAGCACAATCTGCTGAGTGTGTCGCAGATTTGTGATAAGGAGTACACTGTTCATTTCACGAAGAATGAGGCGATCGTGTTGAAGCCTGGTTTTCAGATACCAGACGAGTGGATAGTGATGAAAGCTCCACGTGATACAAATACTTATGTGATGGATATGAGGTCTACTGAAATGGCCACGGAAGAATCATGTTTAATAACGAAAGCAAACGAATCGGAATCCGAATTGTGGCACAGGAGGATGGGGCACATTCATCTTCGGAAGATGAACCACATTGTCAGGAATGGACTTGTGATGGGCGTTCCCTTGAAAAGTTTTAACTTTGAAGACAAATGTATTGCATGCAAGAAGGGAAAGCAACACAAGAAATCCCATCTCACCAAGAAGGTCAACTCTATTGCTAGTACTCTAGAACTGCTTCACATGGATCTCTTCGGTCCCGTGAATGTAAAAAGTCTAGGAGGTACTTCTTACTGCTTGGTGATCACTGATGACTACTCGCGATATTCGTGGGTATATTTTCTGAAATCGAAATATGAGACGGCTCAAATGGTGAAGAATTTGATTACCAAAGTTGAGAACGTCATGGGTAAAACAGTGAAGTTCATCAGGAGTGACAATGGAACGGAGTTCAAGAATTTTGAAATGGAGATCTTCTGTCTTCAGAAAGGAATTGAACACCAATACAGCGCTCCGTATACTCCGCAACAGAATGGAGTGGCTGAAAGGAAGAACCGAACTTTGATTGAAGGAGCCAGAACTATGCTGGCAGATTCGAAGCTTCCTGTGATGTTCTGGGCTGAAGCAGTTGCTACAGCCTGCTATGTTCTGAATAGAGTGTTAACCGTTAAGAGACTTGATAAAACGTGTTACGAGCTTATGCATGGAAGGAAGCCCAATTTGAGTGGTCTTGAACCATTCGGGTCCCCTTGTTCGATTTTGAAGACAAATTCTAAATTTGGTGAAGTAGCCGATGAAGGAATCTTAGTCGGTTATGTTGTTGGGACTCCTAACAGACGTGTCTTCAATACTTCGACCTGCAAGGTGGAGGTGGTGTGTAACACCGACATCACAAGTTACCAACCGCCAAAACCAAGCAATGGACCTGCTGAGCTTTTCGACTATGTTAAGCTTTTTAAGTCTTTTAACATACCGGATTTGGAAATTTCTGAAGAAGAAGAAAGAGTTGCGACGAAGATGATACTCGATGAGGAAGAAAATCTATTGCAAAGACAGCTGATTGATAAATGTCAACCTTCCTCATCAAACACTATCGGTACCCCTGCTGCCTCGACTGAAGAAGAATTTATCAATCCTTTTCACTCTCAGCATGAAACAACCATTGATGAGATCTCTTCTAATTTGGAAGATAATTTGCATGTCGGTTCTGTTCCAACCACGAAAATTCATAAAGATCACCCTTTGGATAATGTGATTGGTGATGTGTCCTCAGGTGTACAAACGAGAAGTAGCTTGAATGAACACACCTGTGTTTATACAAGCATTAAGGAGACATGAATAATCAATGAATGCCTGTACACCTGCTTTATAAGCCAGATTGAACCGAAGAATTATCAAATGGCTTTGAAGGACAGCTCGTGGGTCGAGGCCATGCAAGAAGAGTTGGCTCAATTCGAGAAGATGGAAGTTTGGACTTTGGTTGAGAAACCAAAGAATGTGCATGCGATAGGCACAAAATGGGTGTTTAAGTGCAAGAGAGATGATAAGGGGATTATTATAAGAAACAAGGCGAGGCTAGTCGTTAAAGGTTTTAATCAACAAGAGGGGATTGATTATAACGAAGTGTTCGCTCCTGTCGCCAGGTTGGAAGCCATAAGATTGTTTTTAGCGTTTGCTGCTTTTGAAAAGATGAAGGTGTTTCAGCTAGATGTGAAGAGTGCGTTTTTGAATGGGAAAGTTGATGAGGTTGTGTATGTTGAGCAACCTCCGGGTTTTCCTGACCCAGACTTTCCAGATCACGTGTACAGGTTGAGCAAGGCGTTGTATGGATTACATCAGGCACCTCGTGCCTGGTACTCAACTTTATCGGATTACTTGCTCGAGAATGGTTTTGAAAGAGGGAAAATTGATAGCACGTTGTTCTTCAAAAGAGATGGAAGCGACTTCCTGCTGGTACAAGTCTACGTGGATGACATTATATTTGCTGCGTCAAAAGTCTCCATGTGTCAGGAGTTTGAAGCCGTCATGAAGAAAAGGTTTGAAATGAGTGCTATGGGTGAACTAACTTTCTTTCTAGGATTGCAGGTTGATCAGAAGAAGGACGGGATGTTCATTCATCAGACGAAGTATGTTCATGATGTACTCAAGCGCTTCAAGATGGAGGACAGTTCTCCATTTGATACTCCAATCTGCGTCAATCACAAATTGGGTGCTGAAGTAGACGGTGATGCAGATGTGGACCCAACTCAATATCGGGCAATAATAGGTTCTTTAATGTACTTAACTGCATCTAGGCCTGATATAATGTTTGCTGTTTGTCTTTGTGCACGTTTTCAGGCAAATCCAAAAGAATCTCATTTGAAAGGTGCAAAGAGGATACTGCGGTATCTCAAGGGCAAGCCGAAGCTGGGGTTGTGGTACCCGAGAGGAGGAGACTTGGAGCTGGTCGCTTACACATATTCTGATTATGGAGGGTGCAATCAGAGTCGGAAGTCAACAACTGGAGGATGTCAGTTTCTTGGTGGCAGATTGGTGTCGTGGCAATGCAAGAATCAGACTTCAGTCGCAATTTCAACCTGTGAGGCAGAATACATGGCAGCATCCAACTGCTGCTCTCAGGTTCTTTGGATACAACAACAGTTGCGCGACTATGGTCTGAATTTCTTACTTACTCCTATTTGCATGGATAACACAGCTGCTATCTCAGTAACTAACAATCCCGTGAAACATAGTAAAACTAAACACATTGACATACGTCATCATTTCATACGGGATTGTGCTGAGAAGAAACTGATAATGCTTGAAAAGGTGGATACGCTTGACAATTTCGCTGATTTATATACTAAAGCGTTTGACAAATCCAGATTTCAAAACCTTATTGAACTGAATGGGATGATCAATCCCGAGTAACCATGCTTTTCTTGTGATATTTAAAAAAAAAAAAAAAAAACGTCACTAATCGCTTAAAAATATGTCGGTTATATTAGTTTGAAGGACTTGTCTTCGGATATGTTTTGGTCCTCATTTTCTACTTGTAGATTTTGAGGATAGCCATTAACCAGATTACTGATAGTGACCGGTGCGGTTTATGATGAGTTTTTCATTCTTTCGCTTAAAATTAGTCGATCATACTTAGTTAGAAGGACACATACTAGTATGTGGTCGGTCCAGCTGATCCATTGGATCTTCGGGATAGCCGTTTACCTGGAGACTTTGGTTTGGTCGGGGTGATTAATGTTAAAATTTTGAAAGAAATGGGAAATGAAATTATTTTTCAAGTCTGTTACTTCGTAAGAAGTTCGTTAGCTATGTTTAACAGAAAATTGATCCAACCTTGGAAAATGATAGATATACTAATTCTGTGTGCTTAGCTAGTGAAGTTATTAGGCTTAAAAGGCTTTAGGACAGTCATTGTATGTCATGGTAACTTTTTATGGTGCGTAAAAGTAGATGTGATACAAACTAAATTTACTTGATTTTACGTGGAAACTCCTTAAGAGTTTTGCATGTCTTCATATATATCTTTCCGAATGATAGGCAGAAAAGCGATTACCCAGTCATACACGAGCCCATGTGTGTTCTGATTCCCGTGAAGATAGCGTCTCAAGATACTGCAGTGATCCAGATTCGGGACTTGCAGTTAATTTCTACTTTGAAGTCTATGTTTATTCGAAAAAAAAAAAAAAAATATTTGGAGTTATTGAAACATTTTAGAGATGACAAAATCAAGACTTCACAATCATTGAGTAAGAGAGAAGAACGGGAAGCAGATCAAGAACACTTACAAGTTTAATCAGACACTATGGGTCGAGGTCAATTCGGGGTGACTTGGGGAAAGCCAAATACGCTTTGAGAATAGATAGGAGGCATCAAAATCTCTGAGTTGTTGCCCACTTAAATTTTGAGACTTAATCGAACCTAACTCGTATCACAGAAACGATGAAAACCACTTTAAGTTATACCTGCTTACAACCTGTCTCTATATGTCATAATACAGCTAAACACGGATCTATGTGACAGTCACGAAATTAGTATGATTTATGTTCGGATCTTTTCTAAAACGTGGTAGTCCCTAACTAGACTGAAATTTGATCCCTTGTACTTTAAACTTTAAAGTTTTTGTACTTAGATAGTTTTATGATTTTTTAACTGGTTACTTAGAATTGATAATGTCATTTATTTCTTAAGGGGAAGTTTTAAAGAGTTAATTGAAAAATGTTCAAATTATAAGGTTTGATTTTGTAAATATAGGCGATGTTGTTAAACAGGCGAAGTTGTGAATAACTTCGCCTAGGCGAAGTTATCCGTAACTTCGCCTGTATAACCCAGACCCTATATAAGGATGTTCAACAGTCACACTGTTCATCACTTTTCAAATCAGCGAACTTATCCGACACCTTTCCGGCGAACTTATCATTTATTTCGATTTCGAGTTATTTTCCCAGATTTCATTAAGATTCAAGGTTCGAAATGCCATTATATCACATACTCAATGTTCATTCAAAGCTTCTAAATGTTTGTTTCGACTGGTTTCGAACCCTCGGACCATCGGATTTTGAAACCGAGTTTCATAACTTGTGTTTTTACGTGTTAAGAACTATTCTGATCGTCTAGATAACCTTAAAACCATGTTATTCGGAGTCCTTAATCTTCAAACTTATCATAAAATCTCAGATTTTGAATTTTGAATTATCCTTACTGTCGCCGTTTCAGATTCAGGCGAAGTTAGGGTTTAGGCGAAGTTATCCGTAACTTCGCCTGAAGCTTAAGTTCGCCTGAGGCGAAGTTATCCGTAACTTCGCCTGAAACTTAAATTCGCCTGAGGCGATGTTGTGATGAGGCGAAGTTAACATTAACTTCGCCTAGATCATTTTTACTTAATATTGATTAGACGAACTTAAAGCTGAAGCGAAGTTGTTCCCAACTTCGCCTCAACTTTAACTTCGCCTATACAGAGTTTATCACAACTTCGCTCATGGTAACCAGCGAACTTGTGTTATTCATTAACGTTTATCTAACTTGGTTAGTTTGTTGCAGATATGGCTGCGGTAGCTGGTGCTGGAGGTGCAGGAGGAGACGATGGTGATAACCAACGTCAATTTTTCCCGGGTAACAATATGTACATCACCCTTGACCCGGAAGCGAGCGGCGTTGACGATTACCGCGAGATCATAACTTTCCTCCTACGCTCGAGGATTTTTCATGCTATCCGATATCTCTACCAAATATCGAAGACTTTTGGCAGACGGTCGAATACGACTGTCGTGTTGAGCCCCCGGTCATGCGAGCGACTGTGAACAATCAACAGGTTCAGTTCAATTCTGAACAGATTCGGGTGGCGTTACGGTTTGGAGAAGAGACGAGGGACGACCCAACTGAGTTTGTGGCTCCGTTTCGTGATGGAGCGTTTCTCCGAATGGGCTACTCTGGTCCATTAGGCGATACACAGAGACGGAAGGGTTTTCTACTTGATCAGTGGCGCTTCCTTATGCACGTCATGATAGTTTGCATGTCAGGAAGGAAGGCGGGCACTGATGGTATGGGTGCGACCATGCAGTCTGCAATGACTGCACTGACTTACAATAAACGCTACAGTTTCAGTCAGATGGTCTTTTATGAGATTGACAGACAGAGGAGGGCGATGTCTCGGGAGCGGTTCATTATGTACCCACGTTTCATCCAGATGATATTGAACCATGTGGCTCCGAGTCTACCTCAGAGACGCCCGATCAGATACGTGGAATCTGTGAGCAAACGTATCTTTGCTCAATGCCGCACTTCGAGTGCGAGGAGCAACCCTGAACGTCGTCCAAGGCATACTCCACTGTTTGGGTTTTTAATCAACCCTGAGTATGTTCCTGCTGGTAGGGACGAGTTCAGAGATCCTCAACCACGACAGGCAAGAGCAACTCAAGCTGTTCCTGCTCCTGCTGTGCCTGTTGTGTCGGCTGCAGAGGATATAGATCTTGATGCTGTTTTTGGAGGTCAAGGTTATTTCGATATGGATCAAGTTGAAGAGGTGCAGGTCTCTGCTGCACAAGGTTCGTGTGTGAGAGCTACTAGAGCAGCTACATAGATGGCTGACTTCGATTTGGATGAGATCATGAATGAGGGGAGATGGTTGATGGTGTCTCGAGAGAGAACTTTTGGGAAGAGAAAGAGAACGGAGGATGATGATGAGTCAGAAGAGGAAGAAGATATACATAAGCTGATAAGACGATCAAGAAGGGAAAGGACAGGTGCTGGTATGGGAGCTGGAGAGACTTCAAGGATGGTACGTTTCGCTCCGGCTGCACTGTCTGGTATGTCTATCGTTCCTACTTCTGTACAGGTTACAAGTATAAGCGCTGCGGATGTTCCCGTGGTGGCTACATCATCTGCTGGCATTCCATCCACCACTACCATCCAGACGTCGACTCCGGAGATTGTGTCTCTACCACCTCCAACGCTTACTCAGTCGGTGGTAGCTGCACGATTTGTAGAGTCAACGGTCGTCACTGCTGCAGGGTTATCAGGTATGGTACCACCTGCGGTTACGCCTGCTTCTGATGTCTCGCCTACGCCTATGTCAGACTCAGAGAGAATAGCTTCACTAGAACGGATCGTGGCAGAGCAATCGAAGACTATTCAACGCCTAGTGGAAGTTAATCAACTACAGTCATCCCTCCTGGTTGAGCATGGGAAAATTATCGATGCCTTGAAGGAGTTCTTGGCATCTCAGGGGGAGATGAGCTGTAAAGGCGACGAGCTCAGGACGAAGAAGAGAAACGACAGAGACGATGATCCCAATGCATCGAAAGATGCAGGTGGTGAGCTGCCAAGAACTTCTCAAGCTCTTGGTACTTCCACAGTTGAGGGGGAGTCTACCGACGCGGCTGGTGGTGATGATGTGGTGTTGGTGGATGATGACGTGATTGATGCGTTGAGGGAACTTGACGATGATATGTTCAGCGACGATGTGTTGTTTCATGAGGATGTGCTGCCGAGTGATGTGATTGAGAAGATCGGTGAGCAGATTGAGATTGAGAATGAGATTGAGGAAGGAGAGATAGTAGAGGAAAACGTCGAACATGACATTCCAGAGGTTGAGAATGCCGATATGGGTGATCAGACGGAAGTTGAAGATACTGAATGGGAAGAGCAGCCGAGGTGGAAGGAAGGATACGCTCAATGGTTCGTCAAAACGAAGAAACCGGCAGTCCCTACAATGTTCAAAAAGAGTTACAACATTAAGGGCTATGCTGAAGCAAAGAAAGGGATTATATGCTGGATTTATGATGAGCAGTTGCGGCTCTTCGTGATTAAACGATATGATGGAATTCAGTACCTTAGAAGAATGTTGAGATCGTTAAACACACTGCCTGAGTGTGAGGTTAAAGACTTAGCCAGATTGGGGTTGATCAATCGTAGTGATGATAATATGGCTAGAGTCATAGGGAAAATTGTATAGAAAAAGAAGTTTGAGCTGCTGAAACCACAGAAAGGGAAACTTGTTGAAGACAAGGATAGAGGTTTGAGAGCTGATGGAAAGCCTTGGATGGTTATAAAGTATAAACCAATCCGGTGCCTTAAAGAAGTACCAATGAAGATTATGCCCAAGGATGTGCTCAAAGACCTAAAGTGGTGGTTCGTTGATTGTGAGACAGCGAAGGCAGTGATGGAAGATGAGGATGAACAAGAGATTCTTAGAGTTTACGATCCGATGCATCTTGTTAACTTATCGCAAGCTGATCTGAAGGTGCTTAACGAGAAAAAGAACTTTTATATTCCAGCTTGGAAGGACGAAGCAAGAAAGTATCAACGAGTTGTGTCGGTGTGTGTTAGGGAAGGAGTGCACGCGTGAAGATACAGGATTACAAGACAGATGCTGAAAGATCACGATATGAAGCTACTGCCAAGGGGGAGTCTGTTGGTGCATAAATGTCGGTAGTTCATATGTCTAATGTCTGTAATATTGTTTATGTATTTGTTTGTTTAAAGCGAAGTTGTTGACAAGTTCGCTTAGGCGAACTTGTTAACCAAGCGAAGTTGTTGACAAGTTCGCCTAGGCGAACTTGTTGAACGAGCGAAGTAATGGACAACTTCGCCTGAGGCGAAGTTGTCGTGTATTTATATAGGTTACGGTTGTTGGTTATGTGTGGTTAATTTACGTGTAATTCAGTGAGTCAAGTGACGTGAGGTCGAGAGTCTGTAAGTATCACGTGTTGAGTTATTAATATAACGTGAGTTTGTTCGTATCGTATTCGTGTGTTTGTGAGCTTGTGTTCTACGTCCGTAACGATCTACACAGGGATTCCGCACCTGTGTATATCGGGATATCTCGTATGATCCGTCCAGGGAACCTAAAGTTATGATGCTCCCACTAGCTTTCTTATACACACAAGCTTCATCAGCGTTTTTGATGAATCCAAATTTCTTAACTTCATCATCAAAACGGTGATTCCAACTTCTAGATGCTTGTTTCAATCCATAGATTGATTTCTTCAACTTGCATACTTTGTTAGGATGTTGTGGATCGACAAAACCTTCAGGCTGAACCATATAAACATCTTCATTAAGATGCCCATTTAGAAAGTTTCATCATAATCAACCCCTTGAGTTTGAGTGAAACCCTTTGCTACAAGTCTAGCTTTATAAGTATCCAAGTTTCCATGCATATCAGTTTTCTTCTTGAAAACCCACTTACTTCCAACGAGTTTGGAATTTAGAGGTGGAGAAACCAAGTCCCATACTTGATTGTCATGCATGGATTGCATCTCAACATTCATGGCTTCTAGCCATTTGTCATAATCAGATTGCGACATTGCATCTCGGTATGTGGTGGGTTCATCCGAATCTACCACGTAGCATCCATCCATGAAAAATCCATATCTCTCAGGTGGGGTGCTAACTCTACCAGATTTGCGAATGTTTTGTGTGTTTTGATCAACCATTTGATCATCCTCAACAACCTCGTTTTGATTGCTAGTGTCAACCAAACGTGTATCGGCTTGTAGTTCTCGATCCTCTTCGAGTTCTACAGTTCTATCAGTTCCTTCCATAAGGAACCTTCTTTCCAAGAACTTAGCCTTTCGAGCTATAAACACTTTATGCTCGCTTGGATTGTAGAAAAAATATCCCATCGAATCCGTGGGATATCCTACAAATATACACTTAGTGGATCGACATTCAAGTTTGTCAGGGGTGTAGATCTTAACATAAGCCTCACAACCCTATACCTTTAAATATGAAAATTTTGGAGCCTTTCCATGCCATATTTCAAAAGGTGTCCTATCCACTTTCTTGGTTGGTGCCATATTTAAAATACGGGCAGCGGAGATCACAGCGAAACCCCAAAATGATAGAGGTAATGAGCTTCTAGCCATCATGGATTGAACCATGTCCAATAAAGTTCGATTCCTCCTCTCGGATACACCATTATGTTGTGGTGTTCCAGGTGGAGTAAGTTGTGAGACAATCCCACAACTCCTAAGATGTTCTAGAAACGCATCGTTGAGGTATTCACCTCCTCTATCAGAACGTAGTACTTTGATTGTTTTGTTGAGTTGATTTTGTACTTCATTTTGGAAGACTTTGAACATTTCAAAGGCCTCATTTTTGTGTCTTAACAAGAACACATACCCATAGCGACTATAATCATCGGTAAAGATAACGAAGTATCTTTCACCATTTCTTGTCATTGTCCTAAAAGGTCCACATACATCCGAATGTATGATACCTAATAAGTTTTTCGCCCTCTCATTTGTTCCATTAAAGGGCTCTTTGGTCATCTTTCCCAATAAATAAGATTCACATTCATCAAATGAGTCAACATTTGATTTCAAAAGACCATTCTTTCGAAGTGTATGAATACGATTCTTGTCTATGTGACCAAGACGACAATGCCAAAGAAAAGTATTACTCAAATCCATTTTGAGTCTTTTGGTGTTAGCTTGGTACAACGAGTTATCAATGTATGAGTCATCATGAATTAATTCATAAATGCCATTAAACGGCATCGCTTTAAAATAAAAGACATTATCCATGAAAACATAAATACCATTATCAACAAACTTAAAGTCATAACCAGATTGTCTTAATACAGAAACAGAGATAATATTCCTAGTCAAACTAGGGGAATATAAAATGTTTTTCAAAATAATTTCCAAACCGTTTGGAAGTTTTAAAACATAATCTCCTCGGGCTTGGACGTCAACCTTTGCTCCATTGCCCATGAAAAGACTTATATCTCCTTTCTTCCCTTCATTTCTTCTTTTGAACCCATGCAATGAATTGCATATATGAGTTCCACATCCGGTATCCAATACCCATGTGTTAGAAGAAATAATATTAAGATCAATGTGAATCATGAAAGTTGTACCTGAGGTTTGCCCCGCATCCCTCTTAGCTTTCAACTCCTTGAGATAGGTCGGACAGTTTCACATCCAATGACCTATCTCACCACAACCAAAGCACGGATCCTCAGCGCTAACCTTTAGCTTCTTTGGTTTTGGTTCCGCCTTTGCCTTTCCCTTGAACCCCTTCTTGACTTGCCCCTTGCCAACGGCAACCCTTGCCTTTGGTTCCGGGTGATGCCTTTTCTTTGAGCCACCCTCATTGATCGCAAGAACAGGTAAAACCTTTTTACCCATGCTGGCTTCGGCTGTCTTAAGCATTGCGTGAAGCTCACCAATGCTTTTGTCCCATCCGTTCATGTTGTAGTTCATGACGAATGTCTCAAACCTTTTAGTTAAGCCATTTAGGATCAAATCCGTGGCTAACTCTTTTGAGACGGGACAGTTAAGCCGTTCAAGCCGATCAATGTGGCTCTTCATCCTAAGTACATAAGATGAAACAGATTGGGTTTCTTCCATATGACACGCATGAAGCGCTCGAACCGTTTCGAATCGCTCAACCCGAGCTTGAGTAAGGAACATTTCCTTAAGCTGGGTAATCATGTCATACGCCCCATGATTCTCGAAATCCTTTTGGATCTCGGGAATCATTGTTCCCAACATGAGGCAAGAAACTTGCACCGAATCCTCGTTGTATTTCAGCCAATCCACATAGGCATCCAAGTTGTTGACATCGGGTTCATCAGGAATAGGATCGTCTAAAATATAAGACTTCTTTTATTGCTTGAGAACAATTCTCAAGTTTCGATACCAATCCATGAAGTTGTTAAAGTTTAGATGATCCTTATCCAGAATGGATCTTAGTGATAGATTATGCACGTGTGGGATAATTGCATTCGGTGCGTTGTTTGCGGCCATCTAAAAGAATTTTAACAAAGTTCAAATTAGTATTTTCGATATTAATAAAATTTTAATCTTTAATACCCTTTAATGTCTCCAAGACAATTATTGATTAAAATCTAGAACCCAACGTTTCATTCAAATAGTAGTTAGGTGACTTTTATCCTACTATTCGAATTAACAAGGTAGTCAACGTTTGACAATTGCAACCCTTAGGAACTTCTAGTTTTATGGGATCGGTTAAACATCATGTGTTTAGTTGGTATGTTAAATCCCATCAACACCTTTGAACGCCATGTTAAGGTGATCCTATAGTCATGGTTTCAAATCAAGTCGTCCTACTTATACACACGTGTGAGTTTACTCATACAAGTGGTTAGGTGATCCTAATGCCAAAAGTACTTGTAAAATCACCTTAAGATCACAAGTTTTCTTAAAAGTGCTTAGGTGATCCTAACCCACTATCAAGTCTACAAGTGACTAAGTGTCGTATAAAAGGATGGTGTTTAACTTGTTTTTAAAAGGGATTTTAGTTTTCTAAATTCTAGATTAGAAAACTATTTATTGTACCTTTCATTTGCATGCATTCAAATGTATGGTACTTAGTTGAAAAACCCATTTTCAAAATTCCTTTTAATAAAACTCATTTTATTATGAAATCATTAGCTATTAATAAAACCAATTTTTATTACCTAACGATTTATAAGGAACCAATTTTATGCTAGTTGATTTTAAGTTGTTAAGCAAACCATATTGCAAATAATAAGTAAATCAACCATGCAAGCATAAAATATACACAACCATAAGTTCATAACCATAGCCTCCTAATGTTGACCACACTTATGTGTCAAAAAGTCTCTCCTAAGGGACCCAAAAGAACATGCACTTGTGTCGGTGAACTCCCACTTGATTCCGCATCCATATGCTCCAAGTGTTTACTCCCGGTGTTGTGGTCTTCATCATTTTATTTGGGCTTCCATCCATGCATCTTCTTTTACAAAATATATCCTAATACATTTTTCTAGTAAAAGAAATACATCTAATCTACTTATTATTACAAGCCATATGAATGAATAAATAGATTACAAACCCAAATAAATATTACAACCAAATCGAATGAACAAACAACCAACACAATCATTCAACCAAACACAAGGCCATGGCTAGGTTATGAACATCTATTACATATCCAAATATGCAATAATACAAGACCAAAATGGTTCCCCCTTTTTGCCTCAAAACTTTCGGCCAAGCTTAAGCAAACCGAAAGTTTCAGGTTTTGTCCAAACAAACTAAACAATCATCCAAATGACTTGGTTTTTCAAGATTACCACATGCATGTAAAGTATAACCTTGAAAAACCATGGAGTAACCAAAACCCCTAAAATTTTCGGCCAAATGGTGAAACCCACCATAAAACCGAAAAATTTTGGGTCTAATGAAGCATGCATTCGTATAAGCGGCTCTTGATGCCATTGTTGGGTTTTAACAAGATTATCAAAGTGATAAAATCCTTATTTTACCAAAAACGCAGCGGATATAAGTTTTAAATCTTGTTAGTTTTAGTGTATAGAACCAATTCAATACATGCAAAACCCAAACCCGGATCCAAATACGAATTACACACTATCAAACACATGCATGTCACTATAAGTTCATGCATGTTAAACTACCTTTCAAGTAACCAAAGAAGTGTGAAAAGGATGATGATTGAAAGGCAAGAACTTGAATATGGAAGCTCCTCAAGCTAGTATACCCCAAGCTCCAACAAGACACCACTTATAGCTAGGATTTGAACACTTGATAAGCTTTCTTCCTTGCCTTTCTTCCTTGGCCGAAAATCCAAGAGGAAAAGAGAAGACAGAAACCTTTGTTAATTGTGTATAATTAATTATGTGTTATGAAAGAAGGAAAGAGAAAGACTTGGTTTATTCAAAAGCATATTTCTCTCCACCAATGATATCCATTGCATGTCTCCACTACCTCAACTTTAATAATAAAATAATATCAAGTGTAAGAGATTCCTTTACATTATTAATATTATTAATTTTGTTTTATAACATAAATATATATCCATATATATATTTATAAGATATAACAAAACTTATTACATGTTGGGTGACATGCTTAGTAACCATTATTCACATATTGTTATTTAACCAACTTAATTAACAACATGTAATGTTCTCTCATAAAACATAAATCATCCGTATGATTTGTTTATTACACAAGTACATTTTTATTTAGAAACCCTTTTCCAAATAACTCAAGTGTCAATATTCATTTACTTATGATCATATCATACATAAACAAATATTCTCGGTGTTTGTCTAGCTTGTTATTGGATATGACCCGACTTGGATCAATACGTACTAGCCACATCAACTCTAATATGTGTCTTGGGCAGATCAATTCCAACATAAAACACTTGGAGTAAGCTGGTGGTGACTTATATATTGTTTGACCTGTTTTCTTTTACTTTTTTTTTGGTAATTGGCATTTGGCTGGCTAATTTAAAAGGATCGTTGTAACATATCAAAGTATGTTGGTTTGAAAATGCTTGCTCTTAATGAAGGAGGATTGATAATTAATATTTCGATAGTCTTAAATAGGCTGGAGCTTTAGGATATGCTTCTTAATAATCAGACTTGAATGTTGTGAAAAATATAAATAGCTGTCGCTGTAGAAATAAGAACCGTGTTGAAAATTGTCATCGCTACTACATCTGATGCTAGACTGTCGCTATCTAGTCAAAAACACTTATAACCAGTTCCTAATCACCTAAGCAAGCTAGGTTAAGTAGGGTGTCGAACTCAAGGAGTATGTGGTCAATGTCAATCGTGTAAACAAGTTTCGGTATTATGAAGTAGTAGGTTTTAGTGCTGATCACACAAGAAAATAAGTTGGTTATAATAATAATTAAGCAAATTAACGAATTCAAGCAATTAACAAAGAAGACTCACCCCCGGGGTTCAAGAATGTAATTAAACAGTTTTTCATGCAATCTAACAGATTAATTATCACAGACTGACTAAAGACTAATTAACGAGTTAAGCCTTAGGCACCAACAAACGCTAACACACGGCACTGGTTATCAAACGGTCCCTGCTTGTGTGACTCAATTAAGGGAAATTGTATACTTCGTTGTATTCAATCTAGTTAAACAACCCCTATGAGCAATTACAATAGAAACTGACAAACAAATCGTTCTGATCAACGTAAACCTAATCCGACTGAATGCATATAAATACTAACTATCAATACTCATAGATTAATAAAAGACAATTACAAATAGTATGTTCTTGGTTACAATCAAAACTAAAATAAATACAAACTCTACATCCCAGGAACAAATCAGAGAGATTAGTCGAGCCTTGACATCATGGAATCATCAATAATGATGAAATAGAACATGTATGTGGTTTCGGTATGATCCGGTATGGTGGAATCGGCCTCCGTATGCTCTGAAAATCGCCTGGAATAGGTTATGAGATGATAGGGTCGTCCAAGATGAAATTATTATAAAACCCTAACTTTCCCGCCTGAGCTACCCATCGCGATACGCGATGGGTCTTCACTGGTCCATCGCGTATCGCGATGGACCAAAAGTCAACTTCATTAAATCACCTATCGCGATACGCTATGGGTCTTCAACCATGCCCATCGCGTATCGCGATGGGTCTTGTCACCAGCAGAAATCTTTTGTCTTTTCTCGTTTCACGTGCTAGACGTCCCGGGTCTTTATCACGTGCATCAGCAGGTCAAAATTAAGTACTTTAATGTCTATGACCTGAAATACAATAAACACGTATGATGTATCGAAGTTCCTAAAATAAACAGTTAAAACTAATAAATAAACAAACTAAAGTATATACAAATTAACCAACCATCACATCCCCACACTTATCTTTTGGTTGTCCTCAAGCAAACTCTAAACCAAACATCAATCTCCATCATATGTATGTAAATTATCACCATTAATACTATTAAGGTTTATGGTCACACCTAGTTTCCCAGACTGACACTTTCTAGATTGACATCCCACAAATAAGGTTAAATGATATTATAAAAACAATAGAGCCGCCCAAACGAGTGTACTTTGTTTCCGGGTAAGGCATACATGTTCATACCCCTCACACTATCAAAACACTCCTCTCGGTTTAATATCTGGACTAGCAAAACATGTGCCAGTATATGTCTCTGCCCTCAAATACCAAGTATGACTCACAACTTAATAAGCTTGCAGGCCAGTCTTATCTCCACCCATTACCCACTCTTGAGGGGGATAATGTCAGGTAAGGAAATTTATTTAGTGGAGGTAAAGTGTATGTAAGGGTTTTCTAAAGTCTTAATATCTATACAGGTGGTGGTATTAAGATCTTGATAAGCATTTGACAAGCAAGTTCTAACTCTGTAAAACATACTAGTTTCCCTCAATAAATGATGCAATACATGATTTATATCTTTTATATAATATGTGTATTAAGTATAGGGGCCATCTCACAATATGTCTGGAATTATGGGCTGCCGATATGAAACATGTATAACCGTCCCCTTGACTCGTTATCCCCGCCAAAATGAACCCATTTTCAACTTCTCTTTTTGAAACCATTTGTGAGGAAAACTATCGAGAAGCTGAAAAACCAACCATGACCAGAAACCTATAACTTGACATTAACGGCAATAATTAACAGTTAACAACTTTGGTTTTCGAACACTCTTCGAGGTACTATTGGGCTAAAACTTTTCAATTTCCCTCGTCCCCACTCTTGAGGTTTACATTGTCCTCAATGTTAAAATATTTAAACAATTAATGAATATTTGAGGGACGGGGTTGAAATTAACAGTTTAACATTTTAAAACCCCGGGGCTCTAATGTGATGGTTCTACTAGCAATTATACAATTACACTTTTAACATTTAAACTAGTAAAAACAAAATATATTATGAAACTGAAATCACCTAATATCATCGACTACAGCACGGAACAATCGGCTCGCGAACTCTCGTAAACACTCGTGCACACTCGTCTCACCCCAAATACCAAAACTGACAACCAATCCTGCAAAATCTTGAGACGTGTAGAAGAAAGCTTCTCACAAGTGTAAGACATAGGTCTTTTAAGAGTTATAAACATGATTTATGTTAATTTTATAAAAACAATTACCGAGCCGAATTATGTCTTTTCATAATAGATTTTGTTAAACAAGTTAAAAACGTTAAAAGACCTAACTCACTTTCGGAGGAATCATGATTTCATTTATCATATGCAACAAGCCCTTTAAACCCCCCTGGTAGCCCGGGTGGACGAGTGAGGTCTTGTGAGGGTTTATAGTGAACTACACACACAAAGTTCCAAATACAACAAAATATACAGATAAATCACCCCAACAACCACAACAAAAGATATATACTAATATAAGTCCAACCAATTACCCATACAATATTCCCAATATAGTATTAAGATTATACATACCATGAGAATAAAAACAAAATTAAAGATAAAAATAAAGCAAAATAAAGGTAACTGAAGCTACTATGGTGGTGACACATCATCATTGCCGTCATGCGGGTCTGCAGGCCGCTCTATGTATATGGTCAGCGAAGGCGGAATCGGTACATGCAAATTAACTAAAAATAATCAGCAAGTAGGGCCAGGTAGGCCCGCGTCTCCTGCTGCATCGCCAGCTGCTGTTGATAAATCATGTCTAGAGTGACCTGCTGCTGCGAATGCGTTGGTGGCTGTAATGATGAAAATGATGCCTGCCTCAATGGATGCTGCTGCTGGGGGTGCATCATGCGCGGCAACGGAACGTGCTGTCAATGGGTAGGAACCCCACTCTCCATCGCAACGTCTGCTGCACTCCCCTGTGGTGGTGGTGCCTGAGGCCCTATCGGACCAGAACTAACGCCGGTGGAACGTAAAGCTCACATATCCCAGCCCAACGAGCCTCCTCCAATCTAAAAGCCCCCGTAGCTGGCACTAGAGTAAAATACTCGACCGGATATCAGTCGAACGCCCCGAGTCGCTCGGCGATCCTCGTGATATATGTCCTCAATGATAAACGTGCCAAGGATCCCATTAGTATGACAAACTGAAAATTTTTTTTCTTGCTTTTTCAGACACCCATTGCGACTTAACTCAAATTCTCGGGACGAAAATTCTATCAACATGGGAATGATGTGACACTCGTCAATTTCAGGTTAACTCCGTTAATTCAAACTCCGTCAATTCAAACTTAAGATCACTTGATCTATAACGCACATCTCATTACATTTAAACTAGGGTTTAAATGACGCTTGACAATCACTACATATGTAGTCTTTCGGGATTGCACCGAAACGCAAACGAGTTGACGCAAACCATTGGTGAATAAACGAAAAACATCCAAACAATAATTATTTGATAATTATGTGGTAGGCTTATGTGCTATTTGATAATATTGTATAGAACATTAACTCAAGATGCAAACAAGTTACTTTATGCTAGAAAAGTAATAATTAAAAGTTGAGGGGCCTTTGTGTAACATATTATTATTTAATAATAACAAAACCCTAACCTCTTCCTCCCTCTCCCAAACCCGATCGGCCCCCCTCCCCTTTCTCCTTTTGGCTGCCGTCACATTACACACACATACACACAAGGATTTTCAAGTTTTGTTGAAGAATTAAGGTGCTAGGAAGGTATAAACAACTATTCTATGCATTCTATATGTTTAATTTTGATTTTGAATGGGTTAATCCAAAACCCTAAGTCACGAAATTTATGAGTAAGATGAACTAGGGTTGATTATATGCTTGATGATGATTTGCTAATGAAATTGATAACTAGTTGTGTTATTGTTGTTGTTAATCATTGTTCTTTGATTTTAAACTTTCAAGAAAAACCATAACTATGTATGTAATGTGAGATTGATATGCATGGTTGGTAAATATTGTGTCTAGAGTGTTATATGCATGAATTATGGTTCATAGATTGTTGTTATGTTGAGTTTTGATGTAAGCTGGTACCTGACAGATTGTTAAGTTTATGTTTAGACGACTATAACTGAATGTTAATTTGGTAATTGGACGAAATTATTAACACTACAGTGTACTAGGTTGAGTATAGTTTCTATAAAGTCCAAGTTTGTAATTTTTGGACGGGTAAAAGTTAACTTTTATTATTTTACAAAACTGAAGTGCAAATCTGAATTGCGAGACCTGTTGTTAGGCTGTTTTGTAATTATCATATCTCATAAACTACAAGACCAAATGGGTTGGTTCCACTTCTGGAGGTTAACATGTTAAATTAAGAACCTAACTCAATTGGTCTTGCATTAATTGGAATTACCATTTAACGGGAATAACAAATATCATTCTGTTGCGCATAATTTTGACTGCTGTGAGTTTACTGTAATGTTTTGATCATTGTGAGAAATCTATGTGGAATAAAAATACAATAAAAATAGTTCCGGAAACCTAACTCATGGGTGTTTTTGTGACGATTTTTGATGAATTAATTAATATGTTATGATCTGTTGAATAGAGAAATCTTTCAAGTAGAAATCTGTCTTGATAAAACTAGCTGTTGAACTATATGAGAATACATGAAACGTGCTTGTTGCTAGATAATTGCTATGTTTTTGACTAAATTGGCCTTGTTGGGAATAATTGCTAGTAATGTACAACATTAATACTTGACACGTAAGTAGTTGTTCACACATGTAACGTATCACCAATGTGTTTGTTGAGTCACACACAATTCACAAACGAAACACGAAACGTATCTTATGCATAGGTATTATGTGCCGAGTCTAGAGACTCAATAATAGTTCCAACACTTAGAAAATCTCATTCTTGTTTTAGAACGCTAGTGAGGATTTTCTGTGACGCGCATCTCTTGGTTGACTTGTTTTTGGTTATCTTCGCAAACAGTGAGTTTCACGTTCCCCTTTTACGCTTTTAAACGCTTTTTACTTGGGGGAGATAACATACTCCAAAACGCTTTAGATTTTGTTATTAGTTATATATCACTTGTAAAGGCTAAGTGGCAAACGAAACAACTAAAGTACTTCATAACATCGAACCGTTTAGTATTTGTATAATAGCGAGTCATTGTTGAGTAGTACTACTGGGTTTGACAAACCCCACCCAACGCTAAACTCGACTGGAGGTCGAGTGGGTGTAATCTTGGCTAACACGTTTTCCATGGTCGGGATAGACATGGTGGCAAGGCAATTGATAAACAGTCAGCTTCGGTGTTGAACACTTAGTAATACTTGTTGTATAGGCGGGCTACCTATCGATATATAATTGACTTAACATTATCTGGTAACGCAAACGCAAACGCAAACGCAAAACGCAAACGCAAACGCTTTATTTATATAAACTTGTGAACTCACCAACCCCGTGTTGACACTTTTAGTATGTTATTCTCAGGTAGCCGAGACGGGCGCACGGTATAGGATCATGTATTACCTTGAACTCTATCGTTTTTGCAAACTTGTTTTTAAACTTTTATCAATTGGGTTTTAAGTCGTCCTGCGTGACGCAACACTTGGTTTATGATTTTACGCTTCCGCACTTATTTACACTTAAATGTTTTCGTGGTTTGAAAACTTTACTTATGGTTTGATTATAACTAATGATTCCGATCCTGTTAGTTCACACTCTCTGACGGTAAAACTCCGTTAGTGGATTTTGAGGGTGTGACAGATTGGTATCAGAGCCATTGGTCATAGCGAACTAGAATTGCATGCATACTAGACTATAACCGCAACGACCCATTAGTTATAATTTCTACGCACTGTATATATTTTATTTAGTCTTACGTTATCTCTATCTCTTTACCTTATTCACTCATACGCGCGCATACACGACTTATCCTGTAGGGATGTCGACGCCACCATCATCATCATCCGACCAGGTGACTCATGCTCATGGAAAGGAACCGCAGCTACCTACCTCATCGCCACCCCGAGTAGCACCGGAACTAGAAGCCCCTGCACCGAAGAGGTATCGCTTATCTGGAGGCATGTACGACGACGACGTTAGCTGGGATTGGTACCCGAGTCTGATCAGACGTATGGTTTATCGCGAACAAGTTCCCCCACCACCTCACCCGAGCCGCCCTGCATGTCCCAACACCCTACCACCCATAACCGAACCTATAGAGCGAGTTCTCGCAGCTGTTGTTTCCTGTTTAGAGCGTGACGCGGGTTTTATGCGCTCGGCGAGAGCGAACGTTTCCGGATTATTAAGAGATGGAACCGAGGCTAGGGAGGAAATTTCTCGCCTCACAGCGGCTATGAAGGAAGTGCAGGATGCTAACGATCAACAAATGAAGATTATGAGAAAAATGCAAGCAGAGATGATAGATTTGCAAGAGCAGCTTCTTGTGGCGAGATCCCGGACAGAGATAGCTCTAGAGCGTTGCGATATCTTACAGACGCAAATTGCTCAGAATGCAGCAGAACCTGAGGAAGAACCTGAGGAAGAACCTAAGGAAGATCCCAAGGAGGAACCCGAAGAGGAACCGGAGGAAGAACCGGCTGAGCCGGAGGCACACTCAGAGGTGTCCTCGGACGATGACATCTAAGGATGATAATACCTAGATGGAGGGGTTGTCTCCATCCAAACTATTATTTTCTATGATTTAAAGGATTGGTTTTAAATATTTTGTAGCGAATACAATGGTTTTAATCATGAATTATTATTTGGATTATTATATGGTTGTGATGTGATGTTTACTTCTTTTATATTTCTTTCTTACCTATCTTTTTATTACATGTATGGTGTGTTGCATATGAAATCGAGAATTCATGTCTAACATTTTATGATGTGATTCTAGGAAATGGCTGGAAGAAACGCTGGGCACGGTCGTGGTAACATCAACTTAACCGCAGCAGAACTCCAAACCCTATTGAATGACCATGCGGCGGCAGCTCTAGCCGCACATGTTCATAATCAAGCCGGAGGTCCAGCTGGAGCGTGTACTTTCAAGAACTACCTGGATTGCAAGCCCAATTCGTTTAAGGGCACTGAGGGAGCCATAGGTTTCCTGCGTTGGGCTGAGAAGGCCGAGTCAGCTTTCGAAATGTGTAACTGTCCACCCGCCAGTAGGGTCAAATTTGCTGCTGGAACACTGGAAGATTCTGCTCTCACTTGGTGGAACTCCAATGTGCAAATTCTTGGATTGGAATTGGCGAACGCTATGAACTGAGAAGAGTTCAAGAATATGATGCGGGAAGAGTATTGTCCTAGAGAGGAAATCGCGAAGTTGGAATCTGAGTTTTGGTTGTTGAAAATGGTGGGTTCCGAGATTGAAGCCTACACCACCCGTTCCCATGAGCTAGCAGTAATGTGTCCACGGATGGTAGCCCCGCCGAGTAAGAGAATCGAGATGTATTGTAACACCCCGAAACCGCAGCGGAAACGTAACCGGGCGCCACAGACACCTCTGATATCAACCACATTGTTTAAAAAGAAAACTGAATACATTAATATACTTCAAATTACATTATCTCATATTTTATTACCATCTAGGTGATACACACATCATACAATACGATACATAATTCTATTTATTATAATGTATCCTAAAATCCCGCATGCAAATCTTACACACATCAAGCACTTAGCACGTAAGCAATCACTTCATCTTAATTGTACCTGAAAAGCATGTGAGAAAACGGGTCAACTACGAATAGTTGGTGAGTTTCACAATTCGAGTAAACCATGATAAATCAATATCAAAATATAATATTATCGATGTAGTTATGCTGAGCCCACAAGTGAAACCTCTGTTAACCCAGTACTGTACCCGTTCCGGGGGCAATGTTAACCCATAAACACTTCTAGGGACATCTGGGGACACTGTTAACCCAGTACAGTACCCATTCCGGGGGCAATGTTAACCCAGAAACACTTCTAGGGACATCTGGGGACACTATTAACCCAGTACAGTACCCATTCCGGGGGCAATGTTAACCCAGAAACACTTCTAGGGACATCTGGGGACACTGTTAACCCAGAAACACTTCTAGGGACATCTGGGGACACTGTTAACCCAGTACTGTACCCATTCCGTACGATTCCCGTACAATCAAATATTTATAAATACACGCAAATCCATGCGTTCAGTATGTACTTAAACATTTCAATAGTAACATGCTTTCCGCCCCGGGAAAATATTTAAAAACAATTCAGAAAAAGGGGCTCGTGAAACTCACCTTAGCACATGCAAGCAGGTAACAACAATCATTATCAGTTAACACGTCCAATCTGTAATATGATCCCTACGATCGTTATTATACAATTATAGTTTATATAATCTTTAACCGTGTTAACCAGTACATCTGGGGACACTGTTAACCCAGTACTGTACCCATTCCGGGGGCAATGTTAACCCAGAAACACTTCTCCGGACTCAGATTGTGATATCGTTTAGAGTTCAATAGTCAAAATTACTACTAGTTTGCTTTCCCCGTTTTGCGTGCCTAGCACGGATATCCGATTTTACGTTTCAAAATGAGTTTTGTCACACACGACCCGAAAATAGTTGTTGACTGATAATTTAATTAAAGTTGTGAAATTAGAACTCGGTTTAGACGCCCCGATTGGCCGCGGGACCCGTTTCCGTCTTTAGTGCACCGGAAACTGTTTTATCGGATAAAATTACCCAAATCATCCGAATTATTTTCGGATGATTTATTTTTACTTGTTTAACTCAGTTATATGAAAATAGTTCATTTTTAGGGTTTTTATACACCAGTCAGCTCGTTTATGCGAGCTTTACCGGTTTACGCGTTTTAAGCTTTAAAAGTTTGTTTTTATTTTCTTTTAGCACAAATAATTATCCGTTTAGTCTCGGATCTTGAAATTTTGCACAAATCACTTTTTGATAGTGGGGAATTTTATAAAAATATTTCCAGAATTAATTTTTATATTTAAAATTTTATTTATCTATTTTTAAACACCATTTAAACACTAAATATGTCGTAAATACCAAACGACCTTAGAAAAATCCCAAATTTTTCCTGGATGACCCCTGCCATCCACATAGTCCCCTGTAATTTTTCCATAAGCAAAATATTTTTTTACATGCCTTTTTCACTAAAACCGAGCTAGAAAACCTTAGAACTCGTTTAACCGAAAAGCCTACTTAGACTTCTCCAACTGACCTAAAATTTTGTATGTGACTTTTACATATTATAAAAAGCGTATCTACAATTTTACAGAAATTTTCATGATATTTAACTATTTTTCACCATTTTTAGCCAAAACCGAGCATTAAATTCACCAAATATTCATCCTTTGTCCAAAAATTACCAAAATTTCACAGAACCCATATTTTCATGTATTTAACACCTCTGTAAAATTGCATGACCTAACTCTAAACCCTTCACAATCTGTCCAAAAACTCATAACCGAACATAAACCGAATATACCTTTCTATCTCCGCCACTACAAGCTACACACTCGTCTTTCCGCCCTATCTACCACTAAATACAGAACCTACAACCAACATACCACAATACCAAGCAAGTTACACTCACAATCAAGCCTCTTACACTATAGTTTCGGTTATTGTTTCAAAACTAAAGTTTAAACCGTAAAAATTCGTTTTTGGTTCGTTTAACTCCTTTCTTAGACCAAGATCCCTTGTATAACCCGTATACATCACTTGATCATGCAAGAATCGGTTTTCATCTTTGAAACCTCATTTTCTTGCTAATAAACTCAAGAAACGAAGGTGAACACGTACATAACTCGATTTTTACCTCGGTTTTCTTGCTAAAAATCTCGGGTTTTAGATCATGAAGTTGAGAGAAGAAGAAGATCTTGAAGGTTTGGTGTAAAAAAAAAATGAAAGGCAAGGGGGATAACCCCCAAGGCCGATCGGAAATATGAGGGGGTGGGGGGGACCCACCTTTTCATTCTTAGCCACATGTTTGGATTCTCGAAATCCGGATAATGTTTTGGATAATCTGGTTCAGTTCGTTTTTCGGTTAAATGTTTAATTCGGCTTAAAACGAGGCTAAAACGGTCGTTTTCGGCTTAAAAATGAAATTTATATAAAACCGATTTAAAAACTTTAAAAACTTAAACCATGACATTTATTATCTTAGAACATCATATTATTAATAGTTGCGCATCTTTTTCGGCTTGATCGATCGTCTCTTGCTCGGTTTGGTATTAAAGGTTTCGTTTAATGTACCGACGTACCATTAAATCGAAATTCTATTTCTGTGCCGTACTTTACTTATCCCGAAGCATTAATGCTCCGTAAAATCACTAAATATTATAGATATCGTCTATAATTGAACCCTCGATTCGTTCGGGTTTCAATAACTATTGATCGATTAATCGCATATTCAATACGATGAATTAGATATTCACGTACAATCAATACAGTAAACCATGTATTCTCGTATAATTACCATGGTAATTCATGTACCCGACATTAAATATAACGTAACTATTGTCTCCCGGTGAGGGTATACCTGGTTTCGTCGGAATCGTTACATTCTCCCCCCGTTAAGAAATTTCGTCCTCGAAATTTTACACGCCCACTATCCCCTTCCGAGAGATAGGTGGGGGTTTTTCCTTCAGAATTCACCCTCGCGTTACCGGTATAATCTGGTCCTCGCTGTGAATTCCACTTAATCTTAACCAATAAAGCTTGGTGTGTCCAAACTGTTTAGTTTTCCCGTCTACTATCTCTGCGGAATTAGTTATGATATCAGGCATGTCTTCTATGAGTACCTCCATTACTGGTACTTTCGTTGCCTCGTTGCTTAAGTACTTTTCAATCCATATGCATGGCAAAACATCAAATATAGTACTTAGCCCATAGAGTACTTTAATCGATAAACTAAATGACCAATCATGGAGATAGTCTCATGAGGTCCGATATATTAAGGAGCTATTTTCGGTTTTTCCAAACCTCATATCACCTCTCCAAGGTGATGCCTTAAAATGCCTTGTCACCTCTTTCCAGTGACAATGGTTTCCCTTGAATGTTGGCATAAATCCTTTGCCAATCTCGCGCTGCTTTCAACTTATCTTAAATATTATAAATCCGATTGGTTGTTTCTCGAATCGATTCAAATCTTATGGCTTGAGTGACGCCCATTTTCAATTTAACAAATTGGTGATAATTACTTCACCCATAGAAAGCTTCAAGCTCTCGATGCTTCCTTCCCCGCCTTCCAATAATGGAAGTAGGATGACTATTTCGATCTGAGATAATTGAAAATGGTACTCCACGACGAGATACCGTTTCACCATCATGAACTTGGGCGAGAGTTCATTGTGGTAATCGTCATGGATTGGGATGAAATGCGAGGATTGGTTAATCGATCCGCGATTACCGAATTTACATCATGCCTTTGATATACCTTGGGAATTTGCGTCCCGAAATCCATTGTAATCTATTCCCACTATCATTGGCGAATTTTCTGTCGTTGTGGCGTTCCCTAGGGTTTTCGGTGTGCAGCCTTATCTCTTGCATAACTTAAATATTCACCAACATACGTAATCATATCTTTCTCCAAACTCGGCCATTAATAAAATCCTTTCAGATTTTCGTATCATCAATAGTCTAATCCGATCCCGGATGTATGGAATATTTCGATCTATGCGCTTCGTCCATGATTAATTCACGAAGGTCATGGAGGGTCGGGATCCAAACCCGATTTTTGGAAGTAGAGAATTTCGTCCACGCGCTGTTCGAAATTCTTCTCATTGCCGTAAAGTCCCTCATTTTCCAATTGTTCCTCTTTCAACGCCTCACGTTGAGCGACTCGAATCAGGTCCGAAAGGTTCGACTGGACTATCATCCCCAGAGCTCGCATTCGCAATGGCTTAACCCGATCTTTCCTACTCAAGGCATCGGCAACGACGTTAGCCTTGCCGGGGTGATAACGGATGTCACAGTCATAATCGCTTCACAACTCGACCCATCTTAGTTGAATATGAGACTGCGGTCTCTTATCATCTATAAAATTTGTACATTTGCGTCGTACAAAGGATTATGAGTTGGGTAATGCTAAAAAATTCTTCAATAAACCGCTGATAGTCTCCGGTTAGTCCTAAAAATTGGCGCATTTCCTTTGGCGCCTTGGGTGTCTGCCAATTTTAATGGTTTCTATCTCATTTGGATCTATGTGAAATTCTTGTTGTTTTACAACATGACCAAGGGATTATGCTTTCTGTATTCAAAGTCACATTTCGAAAACTTCGCGTATAACTCCTCTTTCTTTAACACTTCCACCATTTTCCTTAAACGTCGTTCGTGTTCTTCCTTACGTTGCAAATATATCAAAATATCGTCAATGAATGCTATGACAAATTTGTCAGAATAAAGTTTACAGACTCGGTTCATGAGTTCCATGAACACTGCCGGCGCATTTGTTAGCCCGAACGGCATAAATAAGAATTCATAATGGCCGTAACGAGTCCGAAACGCTGTTGTTGCAACGTCCTCCTCTTGGATTTTTCATTTGGTGATAACTATATCTAAGATCAATTTTCTAAAAATAAATCGCCCCTTGCAGTTGGTCAAACAGATCATCAATTCGGGGAAGAGGGTACCTATTTTTGATTGTTAACTTGTTCAACTCCCTGTAATCAATGCACATTCTAAGGCTCCCGTCCTTCTTCTTCACGAATAATACAGGTGCACCCCACGGGGAATGACTAGGACGTATAAATCCTTTATCCAACAATTCTTGCAACTGATTGGATAATTCTTGCATTTCAGTTGGTGCAAGTCGGTAAGATACTTTGGCAATAGGATATGCTCCTGGTATTAGATCGATACTGAATTCGACCTGTCGGGTTGGCGGTAATCCAGGAAGTTCTTCTTGGAAAACTTGTGGAAATTCGCGTACCACCGGGATATCTTCTATATGTTTTCTTTTAAATCGTACACTTTTCTCTGTATCTAATCGCTTCATCGTCCGAAAGAGAGCTTCTAATCATCTTCTTTTCATATTTAATTTCAGCTTCATGTTGAGTTAGCCAATCCATGTGAACTATTACGTCAAAACTCTTAACTTTACTGGTCGTAGGTCAATAAGGAAAGGTTAATCGTTCCGAATAATAGGACAATTCCAAACAATTTAGTTAACCATTAGGGATTTACCGTTAGCGATTCTACAGTATAGGGTTCTATAGTTTCACTAATCGGTATCTTTCCAAATGATAGGAGGTCAATAGGAACTAACTTCTATCGACGACCATAAAAATATCACTGAAGCCTATTGATTTAAAACTACCACTTACTTAATACCACCTTTGGATCATGGCGTGCTTTATTCGAATTACTCACAAAAGCACAGCTCCTTGCTTGATCAGAGGTTGATGCTTGTCATGAGGTTCGTCTTCCAACGACCCCTTGGTTCAACTTTGGGCAATTTCTCTTGAAACGTTCTGTACTGCCACATTCATAGCAAGTACAACCGTTTGGCTTAATTTGATATCTTTGGATGGATTGTTATTGAAACTGTTGGGTTCGGAGTGGTTGTACACAAATGGGTTGGGGTTGCCGGTTCACAAGGCTTCAATTTGTTCTACAATTGGGGCATTACGTCCATCTTTACCATACCTGTGGCCTACTATCACAAGACATTCTTCTTCCTGCCGATAACCATATTTTCCACATTTAGGGAAGGACCCTTCATGCGGTTCATGTTTTCACACCAGAACTAGTCTTTAGTATAATTCTGGGTTGTAGGACCTACCTACTTATTCAAAAGCCTATCTTGCACTATACCTTTATCATTTCTCTTCTTTAACACTCGACGTCTCACCTAACGTCCTTCCAGTCCGCTTCCCATAGAGTCAAATATATCAATGCTGGCTTGTGACACAACCCTTTCAAAGGTTGTATATTTTACAGGATTGACTATACTCCTTATCGATGGAGTTAGTCCCCAATATAGCGCTCCATTCGCTTAGTTTCAGGAGTAATTAGCCATGTTACCAGACATGACAATTCCTTCAAACGATTAGCGTGTTCTAAATGATCAGCACACAACATTTCTATCTTCCATAGTTCAGTTTCCAATCTCTGAACTTAATTACTCGAATGAAAGTGCTCTAGCACAAGAATTTTAAATTCTGACCATATCATCTGAGTAATATTTTTCTAACTATAATTTTGTACCATCGTGTTCCATCACGATACAACATGATCTACCAACATATCTGTAGCATATTTCACTACACAATGTTCTAGGCTCTTACCAATATCTTTAACCATTTCGATCTTTTCTATCCACTTGCTAATCTATTCCTCCCTTTACCGTCAGTAAACTATTAATAATTTCCTTAACACAACCAACAAACATATCCTTATACCGGATCTAATTCATTACGACTACTATTCATGTTTAGTTTATAATTAATACTTGTAGTCATAATAGTATTCGGTGGGACATTATCACTCTTAGTAATACCACTAAGAATTGAAATATTCATATTCATGTGATTGCTCGATCTATAATTTTGCGATCACATTTGCATCAACACTAGCAGTGATCTGTGATACGACATTCGGTATCATCATCGGCTATCTTTGAGCAACCAACTGCATCATATCAATCTCCATCATTGGAGTTACTCTTTTTATGTCATTCTGCCATACCCATCCCGTACGCAGTAATCAATACTAATCTCACCGTATAACTCGTTACCAACTCAATCATAACAACATGTACACATACACACCAAATATTATCATACATATTACACATACCAATATCTAGTATATATGTCCCACAAATATAATAACATATGGAATTAACCTGACGTCGGTTAACGTTTAAATATGTTTCATAACCCTTGTCACCAACTGACATATCGATCTTTCTCAACAAAGATTAATGTTTAATATGCTTGATTTCAATATCCTTCTGCATGTCAGCATAACCGATACATGCTCATCGTGAGCACCAAACGATTACGTACCACGGAGTTATAATATCCGTGTCTATTTGTATACCCGGCATACACGGTATACCACCTACGAACGAACAACCGACTATGCTATAATGATTCCAACACCTCTTTGTGTATGGGTAATCATTCTATTCGAGTATACATAGGTATAGGCATCTAACGGATGTAAGGATAACATAGGGAGTTGCAAGGTTCGAGGTAATCGCGCAACCCATGTTGCCCTCAAATATTATCAATTACTATTATGGGAAACTCTATCACTTGCTCAGTCATTGTCCTCCGGCGTTCTAGGTTCGCTAATATCGGTAATTCTCGATCTGGAGGTGGTATGTCTCATATGTTTGAGAGTGTGAAATACACATATATATTTCTATATATTATTTTTATCTGCTCATTTATTATCAAATTTATTATTATTATTATTATTATTATTATTATTTTATTTTATTTTATTTATTTATTTATTTACCTTAATGGAATAGGAATGGGTTCAGGTACAGATCCGTCCGTACGTGAGGGTCGGCGGTTCGGGTGAATATAGGGGGTTATTAAGATATACGATACCGGTATTGGTAGGGTAAGGGATTTATTAATTTCGGTTGGGAGAGACGGTTACTAGATATTTCTGGCAAATGTCAAACGGGAGATCTAATTTGGTACTATCATAACTATGACCCGATAAGTCAGACTTATCATCAACCGATGCTCTAGAAATTTCCGCATCCTCGGTACTTATATTATTTCATCCCCCGGTTCCTTATCCGGGTCCTATTTCTCAATACATGTACCCACAAGATATGTACATATATATATATATACACATTAGCACGCATAAATAATATTATATACTTTACACATATGTTGCCATTTTTACCTATTAATGTACCCCGTGACTTCCCCTGAATTCCCTCGTGCGGACAAGTCTGTTATTATGTTCCGGACCATAATAACTCACTTGTCCATCCAAGTTCATCCAGATCTCGTCACTATAAATTATTAGTTGATATTCAGATCCTATAATACTTGAGCTACTGGTTATATTTTAGGTATCTTTTAAAGACATCCTAATTCTTTATAACCAATGGCTCTGATACCAACTTCTGTAACACCCCGAAACCGCAGCGGAAACGTAACCGGGGCGCCACAGACACCTCTGATATCAACCACATTGTTTATAAAGAAAACTGAATACATTAATATACTTCAAATTACATTATCTCATATTTCATTACCGTCTAGGTGATACACACATCATACAATACGATACATAATTCTATTTATTATAATGTATCCTAACATCCCGCACGCAAATCTTACACACATCAAGCACTTAGCACGTAAGCAATCACTTCATCTTAATTGTACCTGAAAAGCATGTGAGAAAACGGGTCAACTACGAATAGTTGGTGAGTTTCACAATTCGAGTAAACCATGATAAATCAATATCAAAATATAATATTATCGATGTAGTTATGCTGAGCCCACAAGTGAAACCTCTGTTAACCCAGTACTGTACCCGTTTCGGGGGCAATGTTAACCCAGAAACACTTCTAGGGACATCTGGGGACACTGTTAACCCAGTACAGTACCCTTTCCGGTGGGCAATGTTAACCCAGAAACACTTCTAGGGACATCTGGGGACACTATTAACCCAGTACAGTACCCAT
Source organism: Bidens hawaiensis (assembly GCF_021521415.1). Classification (NCBI taxonomy): domain Eukaryota; kingdom Viridiplantae; phylum Streptophyta; class Magnoliopsida; order Asterales; family Asteraceae; genus Bidens; species Bidens hawaiensis. The sequence continues at coordinate 452,208 of NW_027493246.1, forward strand.
TCCGGGGGCAATGTTAACCCAGAAACACTTCTAGGGACATCTGGGGACACTGTTAACCCAGTACAGTACCCATTCCGGGGGCAATGTTAACCCAGAAACACTTCTAGGGACATCTGGGGACACTATTAACCCAGAAACACTTCTAGGGACATCTGGGGACACTGTTAACCCAGAAACACTTCTACGGACATCTGGGGACACTGTTAACCCAGTACTGTAACCATTCCGTACGATTCCCGTACAATCAAATATTTATAAATACACGCAAATCCATGTGTTCAGTATGTACTTAAACATTTCAATAGTAACTTGCTTTCCGCCCCGGGAAAATATTTAAAAACAATTCAGAAAAAGGGGCCCGTGAAACTCACCTTAGCACATGCAAGCAGGTAACAACAATCATTATCACTTAACACGTCCAATCTGTAATATGATCCCTACGATCGTTATTATACAATTATAGTTTATATAATCTTTAACTGTGTTAACCAGTACATCTGGGGACACTGTTAACCCAGTACTGTACCCATTCCGGGGGCAATGTTAACCCAGAAACACTTCTCCGGACTCAGATTGTGATATCGTTTAGAGTTCAAAAGTCAAAATTACTACTAGTTTGCTTTCCCCGTTTTGCGTGCCTAGCACGGATATCCGATTTTACGTTTCAAAATGAGTTTTGTCACACACGACCCGAAAATAGTTGTTGACTGATAATTTAATTAAAGTTGTGAAATTAGAACTCGGTTTAGACGCCCCGATTGGCCGCGGGACCCGTTTCCGTCTTTAGTGCACCGGAAACTGTTTTATCGGATAAAATTACCCAAATCATCCGAATTATTTTCGGATGATTTATTTTTACTTGTTTAACTCAGTTATATGAAAATAGTTCATTTTATGGTTTTTATACACCAGTCAGCTCGTTTAGGCGAGATTTACCGGTTTACGCGTTTTAAGCTTTAAAAGTTTGTTTTTATTTTCTTTTAGCACAAATAATTATCCGTTTAGTCTCGGATCTTGAAATTTTGCACAAATCACTTTTCGACAGTGGGGAATTTTATAAAAATATTTCCAGAATTAATTTTTATATTTATAATTTATTTATCTATTTTTAAACACCATTTAAACACTAAATATGTCGTAAATACCAAAACGACCTTAGAAAAATCCCAAATTTTTCCTGGATGACCCCTGCCATCCACATAGTCCCCTGTAATTTTTCCAGAACCAAAATCTCTTTTTACATGCCTTTTTCACTAAAACCGAGTTAGAAAACCCTAGAACTCGTTTAACCGAAAAGCCTACTTAGACTTCTCCAACTGACCTAAAATTTTGTGTGTGACTTTTACATGTTATATAAAGCTAATCTGCAATTTTCCAGAATTTTTCATGATATTTAACTATTTTTCACCATTTTTTGCCAAAACCGAGCATTAAATTCACCAAATATTCATCCTTTGTCCAAAAATTACCAAAATTTCGCAGAACTCATATTTTCATGTATTTAAAAGCTCTGTAAAATTTTATGACCTAACTCTAAACCCTTCACAATCTGTCCAAAAATTCATAACCGAACATAAACCGAATATACCTTTTGATCTCCGCCACTACAAGCTACACACTCGTCTTTCCGCCCTATCTACCACTAAATACAGAACCTACAACCAACATACCACAATACCAAGTAAGTTACACTCACAATCAAGCCTCTTACACTATAGTTTCGGTTATTGTTTCAAAACTAAAGTTTAAACCGTAAAAATTCGTTTTGGGTTCGTTTAACTCATTTCTTAGACCAAGATCCCTTGTATAACCCGTATACATCACTTGATCATGCAAGAATCTGTTTTCATCTTTGAAACCTCATTTTCTTGCAAATAAACTCAAGAAACGAAGATGAACACGTACATAACTCGATTTTTACCTCGGTTTTCTTGCTAAAAATCTCGGGTTTTAGATCATGAAGTTGAGAGAAGAAGAAGATCTTGAAGGTTTGGTGTAAAAAAAAAAATGAAAGGCAAGGGGGATAACCCCCAAGGCCGATCGGAAATATGAGGGGGTGGGGTGGGACCCACCTTTTCATTCTTAGCCACATGTTTGGATTCTCGAAATCCGGATAATGTTTTGGATAATCTGGTTCAGTTCGTTTTTCGGTTAAATGTTTAATTCGGCTTAAAACGAGGCTAAAACGGTCGTTTTCGGCTTAAAAAATGAAATTTATATAAAACCGATTTAAAAACTTTAAAAACTTAAACCATGGCATTTATTATCTTAGAACATCATATTATTAATAGTTGCGCATCTTTTTCGGCTTGATCGATCGTCTCTTGCTCGGTTTGGTATTAAAGGTTTCGTTTAATGTACCGACGTACCATTAAATCGAAATTCTTTTTCTGTGCCGTACTTTACTTATCCCGAAGCATTAATGCTCCGTAAAATCACTAAATATTATAGATATCGTCTATAATTGAACCCTCGATTCGTTCGGGTTTCAATAACTATCGATCGATTAATCGCATATTCAATACGATGAATTATATATTCACGTACAATCAATACAGTAAACCATGTATTCTCGTATAATTACTATGGTAATTCATGTACCCGACATTAAATATAACGTAACTATTGTCTCCCGGTGAGGGTATACCTGGTTTCGTCGGAATCGTTACATTCTCCCCCCGTCGGAATCGTCCTCGAAATTTTACACGCCCACTATCCCCTTCCGAGAGATAGGTGGGGGTTTTTCCTTCAGAATTCACCCTCGCGTTACCGGTATAATCTGGTCCTTGCTGTGAATTCCACTTAATCTTAATCAATAAAGCTTGGTGTGTCCAAACTGTTTAGTTTTCCCGTCTACTATCTCTACGGAATTAGTTATGATATCAGGCATGTCTTCTATGAGTACCTCCATTACTGGTACTTTCGTTGCCTCGTTGCTTAAGTACTTTTCAATCCATATACATGGCAAAACATCAAGTATAGTACTTAGCCCCTGGAGTACTTTAATCGATAAACTAAATGACCAATCATGGAGATAGTCTCATGAGGTCCAATATATTAAGGAGCTATTTTCGGTTTTGCCAAACCTCATATCACCTCTCCAAGGTGATGCCTTAAAATGCCTTGTCACCTCTTTCCAGTGACAATGGTTTCCATTCACCATGGCTCAGATAAAATGTAATATGACCTGAAAGCACTTTACTGGTGGCCAAACATGAAAGCCGACATTGCCACCTACGTGAGCAAATGCTTGACTTGTGCGAGAGTCAAAATAGAATATCAGAAACCATCTGGTCTGCTACAGCAACCGGAACTTCCAACGTGGAAATGGGAACACATTTCCATGGATTTCATCACGAGATTACCCAAAACACCGACGGGATGCGATACCATCTGGGTGATCGTTGACCGGTTGACTAAGTCTGCACACTTCTTAGCATTTGCTCACGATGGAAAGACTGACTCGCATCTACATGAAAGAAGTAGTGTCTAGACACGGAGTGCCTGTCTCAATCATATCTGATCGAGATTCCCGTTTCACTTCGCACTTTTGGAAGTCACTATAGAGTGCACTAGGCACCCGCCTTGATATGAGCACAGCATACCATCCTCAGAGGGATGGGCAAAGTGAGCGCACCATTCAGACCTTGGAGGACATGTTGCGTGCATGCGTGTTGGATTTCGGAAAAAGTTGGGAACCTCACTTACCTTTGGTAGAGTTTTCGTATAATAACACCTACCACGCAAGCATTAAAGCAGCGTCGTTTGAAGCGTTGTACGGACGGAAGTGTCGATCACCTCTCTGCTGGGCAGTGGTGGGTGATAGCCAAATCACTAGTCCAGAACTAGTACTTGAAACCTCTGAAAAGATTGTTCAAATCCGAAACCGCATGGCAGCAGCAAGAGATCGCCAAAAGAGTTACGCCGACAAGCGCCGAAAGCCTCTTGAATTTCAAGTGAATGGCCAAGTATTACTCAAAGTCTCACCTTGGAAAGGTGTGGTTCGCTTCGGAAAGCGAAACAAACTCAATCCACGATACGTTGGCCCCTACCGGATAACTGAGTGCATTGGTCCGGTGGCGTACCGAATGGATCTACCAACGGAACTCAGTAGCGTACACAATGTATTCCACGTATCCAATTTGAAGAAATGCCTTTCCGATGAAACCCAAGCAGTCCCTTTGGACGAGTTGCAAGTTGATGAACAGCTACGCTTCATCGAAGAACCAGTTGAAGTTTTGGATTGGGAAACCAAAACACACAAGTACAGCAAAATTCCAATCATTAAGGTTCGTTGGAACTCGAGACGTGGACCGGAGTTCACGTGGGAACGCGAGGATCAAATGATGAAAAAGTATCCTCACCTTTTTGAAGGGTTGACCAAACACCGAAAACCGCGAAAGCCGTCAAAGCGTCAGAAATCACCAGAGGTATGAATTAAATTTCGGGACGAAATTTCTTTCTACTAGGGGATGATATGACAAACTGAAAATTTTTTTTTCTTGCTTTTTCAGACACCCATTGCAACTTAACTCAAATTTTCGGGACGAAAATTCTTTCAACATGGGAATGATGTGACACTCGTCAATTTCAGGTTAACTCCGTTAATTCAAACTCCGTCAATTCAAACTTAAGATCACTTGATCTATAACGCACATCTCATTACATTTAAACTAGGGTTTAAATGACGCTTGACAATCACTACGTATGTAGTCTTTCGGGATTGCACCGAAACGCAAACGAGTTGACGCAAACCATTGGTGAATAAACTAAAAACATCCAAACAATAATTATTTGATAATTATGTGGTAGGCTTATGTGCTATTTGATAATATTGTATAGAACATTAACTCAAGATGCAAACAAGTTACTTTATGCTAGAAAAGTAATAATTAAAAGTTGAGGGGCCTTTGTGTAACATATTATTATTTAATAATAACAAAACCCTAACCTCTTCCTCCCTCTCCCAAACCCGATCGGCCCCCTCACCTTGCTCCCTTTGGCTGCCGTCACATTACACACACATACACACAAGGATTTTCAAGTTTTGTTGAAGAATTAAGGTGATAGGAAGGTATAAACAACTATTCTATGCATTCTATATGTTTAATTTTGATTTTGAATGGGTTAATCCAAAACCCTAAGTCACGAAATTTATGAGTAAGATGAACTAGGGTTTGATTATATGCTTGATGATGATTTGCTAATGAAATTGATAACTAGTTGTGTTATTGTTGTTGTTAATCATTGTTCTTTGATTTTAAACTTACAAGAAATACCCTAACTATGTATGTAATGTGAGATTGATATGCATGGTTGGTAAATATTGTGTCTAGAGTGTTATATGCATGAATTATGGTTCATAATTGTTGTTATGTTGAGTTTTGATGTAAGCTGGTACTGGACAGATTGTTAAGTTTATGTTTAGACGACTATAACTGAATGTTAATGTGATAATTGGTCAAAATTATTAACACTACAGTGTACTAAGTTGAGTCTAGTTTCTATAAAGTCCAAGTTTGTAATTTTTGGACGGGTAAAAGTTAACTTTTATTATTTTACAAAACTGAAGTTCAAATCTGAATTGTGAGACCTGCTGTTAGGCTGTTTTGTAATTATCATATCTCATAAACTACAAGATCAAATGGGTTGGTTCCACTTCTGGAGGTTAACATGTTGAATTAAGAACCTAACCCAATTGGTCTTGCATTAATTGGAATTACCATTTAACAGGAATAACAAATATCATTCTGTTGCGCATAATTTTGACTGCTGTGAGTTTACTGTAATGTTTTGATCATTGTTAGAAATCTATGTGGAATAAAAATACAATAAAAATAGTTCCGGAAACCTAACTCATGGGTGTTTTTGTGACAATTTCTGATGAATTAATTGATATGTTATGATCTGTTGAATAGAGAAATCTTTCAAGTAGAAATCTGTCTTGATAAAACTAGCTGCTGAACTATATGAGAATACATGAAACGTGCTTGTTGCTAGATAATTGCTATATTTTTGACTAAATTGCCCTTGTGGGGAATAATTGCTAGTAATGTACAACATTAATACTTGACACGTAAGTAGTTGTTCACACATGTAACGTATCACCAATGTGTTTGTTGAGTCACACACAATTCACAAACGAAACACGAAACGTATCTTATGCATAGGTATTATGTGCCGAGTCTAGAGACTCAATAATAGTTCCAACACTTAGAAAATCTCATTCTTGTTTTAGAATGCTAGTGAGGATTTTCTGTGGCGCGCATCTCTTGGTTGACTTGTTTTTGGTTATCTTCGCAAACAGTGAGTTTCACGAACCCCTTTTACTCTTTTAAACGCTTTTTTCTTGGGGGAGATAACATACTCCAAAACGCTTTAGATTTTGTTATTAGTTATATATCACTTGTAAAGGCTAAGTGGCAAACGAAACAACTAAAGTCCTTCATAACATCGAACCGTTTAGTATTTGTATAATAGCGAGTCATTGTTGAGTAGTACTACTGGGTTTGACAAACCCCACCCAACGCTAAACTCGACTGGAGGTCGAGTGGGTGTAATCTTGGCTAACACGTTTTCCATGTTCGGGATAGACATGGTGGCAAGGCAATTGATAAACAGTCAGCTTCGGTGTCGAACACTTAGTAATACTTGTTGTATAGGCTAGCTACCTATCGATATATAATTGACTTAACATTATCTGGTAACGCAAACGCAAACGCAAAACGCAAACGCAAACGCTTTATTTATATATACTTGTGAACTCACCAACCCCGTGTTGACACTTTTAGTATGTTATTCTCAGGTAGCCGAGGCGGGCGCGCGGTATAGGATCATGCATTACCTTGAACTCTATCGTTTTTGTAAACTTGTTTTTAAACTGTTATCAATTGGGTATTAAGTCGTCCTGCGTGACGTAACACTTGGTTTATGATTTTATGCTTCCGCACTTATTTACACTTAAATGTTTTCGTGGTTTGAAAACTTTACTTATGGTTTGATTATAACTAATGATTCGGATCCTGTTAGTTCACACCCTCTGATGGTAAAACTCCGTTAGTGAATTTTGAGGGTGTGACAAGTAGGCTGCGACCTCGTGCGAACGACAAGAGCAGCAGCATCGCCACATTGGCCTCTCGGCGGCCAATGATAGAAAGAAGACATAGCCGGGCAAGGTTGCTGCACTTCTCGTGACCAGAATGTTGGCCCAAGATGGTATAAGAAACGGTCCTATGAATGTAGCGATGAACTGGGTCCCTGATGGACGACTCCACAACAGTGCTGGAGTGGGCCACGTGGTGATCTGTGCCCAAAAATGCCCGAGCTAGTCCTGCTGAGCGTGCAACGTGTAGCCATGAATGCTCTGCAGGAACTCCGGAGTCCGAATCTGCTCGGCAGTTTAAAATCCGGTGGCCACAGCGAAGTCAAGAACTGGCATCTCATAAAGAGGTTAACCCAATGAATATGACACCGTGTGTGGCTCAAGAAAATCGGTGGACGTGTAAGAAAAAGTTGAATAAAACTCACGTGTGAGCTCGACTTAAGGGATTGAGTCACTCGCAAGTACCCGCGTCCACTGATATGACAATAAACCATGTACCTGGGCGTCGATGCCCAAATCCCGCATCAGCGTCCAATCAAACGAACGGTGACGTAGAAGCTGCAGCTCTCGAATCCTGGTTAGCCACACGTACTCGTTTCCGAGAAAGCTGAACCAAAGTACCATGTGGTGGGTACGCTGTCCGTCACCCACAATATCCTCACGCTCGATGCTAAGAGCAATCGGAAGCTCCTGACCGTCAAACCGAATGACACGAGGAACCCTCTACTGTTTAGGGCGGTGCGGCTCGGGATTACCTCGAGGAGCCGCAATGGGGCCACGGTGGCCCGCGCCCTCTGGTCAAGTCCTCTGCCTCTTGCGCCCGACGACGCTATCAGACATATATGCAAAATCAAACATTCAAGTTAGACATGTCAAACTGTGGCGACGTCCGTATAGCATTTCGGTCGCTATCATCCCATACATAATAATATTAAAATAATAATAAAATAAAAATAACTAAAGACGAAAAAACGGGGACACCCTGCACGTATTTCTAAAAACCAGATCGTCCCGCCAGAATAGAGATTGAGTACCGATGGTACGATCAATTTTCAATGTAAATCCAAATCAACACGCATCCCCACAACTCTAATAAGAAATCTAAAACGGACTCGACTCGACTCGACTATTAACAAATATACAACTATTAATAAACTGACACGAACAAATTAAACACACTTACTGACTGTCTCGATTAAGGGACAAACAAACATATGAAATATTGGCAAAACAAGTTATTAAATGATGTGTCGGTTTTAGAATATAAAATATTAATAAAATATTCTTAAATGAAATTCAAAAAGGTCGTTTAATCTCGAAACATTACTATCATTAAATTAATGATAAAATAATGATTTTAAATTTTTGAATTTAACCCGACTCATCACAATGTTTACTTTTAGCAAAAATCGCCAACCCAATTCAACAAACTTTAAAAACCAAACCAAACTAACAAACCCGTCAACCAACTAAATTTCCATTTCTCCGACCAAAAGACAACCAACCTGGCCCTACTACGGAATCCAACAAACAATCAAATAATCACGACAACCTACAAACCCGGACCCCATGATTATCTATACCTGACATAATAAAATAACATTAAGTACATACCTCGATGTCAGAATACGAACTAGATGCAAATGAACAATAACGGCAGTGGCGGTGGACGGCAATGAACGGCGACAGCGGTGAATGACGGTGGTGATGGTGGTTGATGACTGATGGTTGGTCAACAGTGGTGTAATGGATAAGTGGACAAATGTGATTAGTGGTTGGTGGTGGGTGGAGATGGTGACAATGGTGGACGGCGGTGGTGGTTATGTGCGATGGTGAAGATGGTGATGGATTATGGTGACAGTGTGGTGGTGGATTATGGATATGATGAAGGATGACAGTGTTAAGATGGGTGAATTGATGTGATGATTGGTGTTCGCCGACGATGATGGACGGAGAAGAAGAAGAATGGGGAAAAAGAAGTGAGGAAGAAGGGGAGAAGACGGAAGGTTAATTATAATTTTTTTATTAAATCTTTTTCGCGATGGGTCAACCACAACTGGATCGCATATCGCCACCTACTTGGGTCCAATTAGGTTTTTGACCCCATAGCGCGATATGTGATGGGGCGTGGAGAGACGTCATCGCGTATCGCTATGACGTCATTTATGTCAGGATAACCATCTCCATCGTGATACGCGATGGAGTTGTTGATAAGCCCATCGCCTATCGCGATGGACATTTTCCGACCCGACCAATTTTTGGCATCCCGACATCACCCTGAACACGTATCTGAACTCAAAACATACTTTTCGTTCCTGGAAAGATGTGTAATTGACCAAACTCTTACCGAACTTCATGGAATTCTAACTCTTCAAACAAACATCCCCACACTTGATGTTTGTTGCACAAAACTCAAGAAAACAATCAATACAAGACCCAACAAAATGAAAACAAATTGGGCATACACTTACAAACCCCGGGTTGCCTCCCGTAAGCGCGGAATTTCATGTCTACAGCTCGACAGTGCCTCGAAATCTCAATTGTCTTCATAAATCGGTGAAATCACAATGAAACTCACCGATTCCTTGTCCTTCTCGTGAATATCCTTCAATTCCATGTATGGCTGCAACCTATAGCCATTCACCAATTTCCTCATGTGGTCATCAAAATCCTCAATCTCATATTGACCATGGTTTCCAACTCTTACAACCGAATATGGGCCCGTCCACTTACTTTTCAACTTAACCGGGAAGAGTTTCATCCTCGTTTTGTATAACCAAACCTTTTGGCCAACTTCAAAATTATTCAACCGAATATTAACATCATGAACTTTCTTCATCTTTGCCTTGTAAGCGGATGCACAATCATATGCCTCGTTCCTCAACTCTTCAATTTCACACAAAGCTAACTTCCTTGCCTTACCTGCATTATCATAATCCATGTTAACCTGTTTATTAGCCCAATACGCTCTTTGTGCAATCTCAACCGGTAAATGGCAATCCTTTCCATACACGATTC